>NC_080849.1:31531898-31850898 GCF_030435755.1 Ochotona princeps | reverse complement strand
CAAAACTCCAAGAAGGGAGTTTCTAAGTAAGAAACAAGACTGAGACATCAAAATCCGTCTCAAGAAAACATTAAAAAAAAATCCCGTGCTTAGCAAAGGATCTCTGAATGGATTTGGTCATTGTATCAGAGAAGGTCCTGTGAGATGATGAGGGTGGCCCAAATTTTTCAGTCTGAAATGGAGCTATTACATACAGAGTACTTGGATAGTTAAAGGGGTGGGAATCTATTTGTCTTTTTTTTTTTTTATCATGAAAAAGAATCATGTTTGTCTTTGAAGAAGTTGATCCTGCAAACAGCACATTAGGAAAGTGATAACAGAGCCTTGATCAAGGAAGCAAAACACTCACAGGAGAAACTGACTTGTACTTGGATCAGATGAGCAGCACTGACCATCTCCGTGAGTCAGAGGGCTTGCCTCTTATGCGTGCTGCTTAACACTGTGTCCACTGGGCATTCATTCTCATATTTGAAATATTTTTGTTTATATAGAGAAACACATTCTGTTCTACATATATAGACAAATGAGTAAACGATCTTTGATAAATTTAGCTAGACTGAACATTATTATCAGTAGCTAGGACTAGTATGTGGTTGGTATTAACCAAACAATACTTTGTATTTTGCTAATCTATTAGCCTTTCCATTAAATGCTGAATGTATGAGAGTATTTATAATGTACTCAAAGGAATCCATTTGCTTTCTTTTCATATTGTAATGCTGGTATTGACTTGGAAGTAACAACCTTTTCATCATAAAAGTCAATGAATCATTTGACCCAATGATGAAAAGCAGGCCTACACCGATGAAGAAAAAGGAGGAGCTTACTTTTGAAAGAAAGAAGATCCATGTTTTCATGAGCATTTGCACGAAGATCAGCACATGGTCATAGTTTCAAAGCTATCTGTCGTTTTGTTTGCAAATTTCATAATGAAGGCATCACAGGTAAGAATAATATATGCTTATTGTTACCAGAGTAAATGATATTGTTTCTAAATTAGGATCCTAAGCCTATGTTAATGAAGTTACTCTTGTGATCTATTCTAAACGATCTATATTACAATGCATATAGGATCATAAAAAATCAATATTATTCCATATGCAAACATTGATCAGGAAACGAAAATGAATTAACAATTGACTTTTGTGAGTTATTCGGATTTGTGTGTGGTGGGGAATGGGTTGCAGTAGCATTCTTAAGAATGTACTTGTGGAATGGTAAAGGAAAAGTGTGTAGAACACCTCAGTAGTGTGGAAACAACATGGCAGATAGTCAATAATCAGGCTTTTTAGGGGCAAAGGATGGCATTTGAAAGGACAGTGGGGCATACATTTCATAGTCCAAGTACAACTCCTGCAGTTCAATGAATCTACGTTTTCTTAATCCTGAAAGACACTTAGAGTTGCTTTAGACCTCCAAGTCCCAAGGGCAAGACGGAACTTAACTCTGCAGATCTATAATGTGACGTGCAATTAATGCTCTATGAGCCATTTGCCAGAAAAGAGTTCAGTGGTCATCAGTTAAAACACTGTGATAATTTCAATTACTAGCTAATTTCTAGATTTGAGAATATACTTCATTTTTTCAGTATGATTACATTGCTTTCTGAGTCCTCGGATGAGCTGAGAGGAAACTTCTGTGGCTCTAATTCAACAGGAGCATTCTACTACAGGAAAGCAAGCCAAAAATAAGTAGAGAATAGTGTAAGAGGAAAGTCTGTTCAGGAGTGTCACCTGGAAACATTTACAAAATGGATATACTGGCAGCTTAGTGATGGCCGCCCTGATTATCTATGATAGCTTTTATTACATTTCATCAGGAAGGAATAACTGGGGTCACGTTTTTAATTAAAGCAATGAAGTTTTAAAGAGATTTTTTCCAAAGTAACTAAACAAAGAAAATCAGAAAGGCGGCCTATTTCATCTTGATCTGCTGGTCCCAAAGCCACACCAGTCTGCCTGAACAACAAGCAGGAATTCTAAACGTTAGGTCCAGCTCCTGGGCTCAGACCATGTAACACATGCCCAAATGTTGAGGGAATACAAAAATCAAAGGATGCCATCCTACTGTCCGTTTTTTTTTTTTAAACAGATTTATTCATTTAAAAAGCTATAGAAGATCTCACTTGCTAGTTATTCCCCAAATGGCCACAATGGCCTAGCCAGGCACATTAGTTGAGAACTTACCAGAAGTGGGGAGCTAGGACAGGAACTGGTACCCATGAGATGCGTGTGTTGTAAGGAGCAGTTTAACTCATTATGACAAATCCGGCCCCTCTACTACTCTTAATTCTACAGTTGTGTGTTGCTGGTCTGATCACATCAGTGAGTGAAGTTACAAGAAACCCCACAAACTCTATAAAGGTGAGCTTTGATTAACTTCTCTTCAAGAAACTAATACCAAATTCTCAACTTTTGGGGTGATAAGCATTAATCCATTCAAAACAGGAAGCTTTTTATTCCATTACTATCCTGCCCAGTTGACCACACGGAGAGAACATGGGGACGGGGCTGAGGCAGTGGATTTAGGAATCAGTTTAGTGCTGTGGTAATGTTTCCTGACCTATTGAGAACATGGAGCAGAGTAACTCACCAGAACTACTTCCTGTCTTATTGACTTCATTCTGAACATCGCCCCGTGTCCTGGATTCACTAGCTGAGAAGCAGACACAGCCTGATGAGCCCTCCCCTTCCAGGTCCATCTGCACAGGTCTCTAAGTGAGGTGTAATCACTGTAAATCTTTTTTTTTTTTTGGCAACTGATTTATATCGTAATTAAGTTTGAGAAGCAGCACATACAAGGCCGAAGGTGGAAAAGTGACACACATTTTTCAAGGAAAGTTTTTTTTTTTTCTTCCCGTAAGTCAGAGCATGAGGAAGTATTAGGAAAAAAGGAGCTGGTCATGCTTGCAGACATGATCTGAGAGAATGTTCAGTCATCTGGGATTTCTTTTTAAATGTATGTATGCCAGCTGATCAGAAGCAGCACATGGCAAAGGGGTCTTACTGCTTATAAAGCAATGTTTCAGCTTTGGTGTTTATTTCCTTATCAAGTTATCTCCCAAGACATTTTGACTTTTAATAAAGTTTATTAACAAGGCAACGCAGCTGTTAATGGTTTGCAGTGCACTCTTGCCAAGTTCAGAGACATGACTTGCCCTGTGCATACTGATCATACCTTCTGAAGGTCTCCAAGAACTCAGATTGCACAGCTGAGTGGTTCTGAAGAAAGGAAATTGTTACTTTGTCTTTTTTTAGTGTAATGTTGCTAGATTTCTGGTGGGGGAGCATTCATAAGAAACATTAGGTTGTCAGATTTTTACTGGTGCTTCAAGTATCATCATACTTGCTCAGAAGTTACATCTAACTCAGAGACCAAAGCACCTGCATGCCTTTTCGCCGGGGCTGGAGGGGATGCTTACCTTTGGATAATGAGGTGCCTTTAAGAAAAGGTGGGGGCAATGTTGTTAACATGAAGGAGGGTTATAATCTGTGACTTAACAAATTTCACAGCAGTAGTTTAAAAAAAGGACAACACACGGCTCAGCCAATACCAGACACCTGCAGATACTTCAGTGCAGTGTTCTGGCAGGCTAACAGAATTCCTTGGGAATGGTGATCTTTGTGCTAGATTCTTGGAAGGAAAATTCTGTATGTAGGTAATCATAGATTCTATATTTTTTTTCTGGATTCATTTACAATTCAAAATGAGTGGTAAACTTTCTTCAGACTGTTACTATAAACAACGTTGAGTATTGCTTTTTGTTCTATTCCCATATGTATTGCAAATCTAATTAGCAAGAGGTCAGTCCCTCTTGATTCTACTTTTTTGGAGAAGTTAGCCTGCATGCTTGTGTGAGGAAAATGAAATTCCTAAAGGTAAAATTAAATGTAATAGCTTAATAAACATAATGTGTGCTTAATATGATATTAAGCACAATGTCATATTAATTGATCTGAGATAATCCAAAACTTTAAAAGAAAATTTCAATGTTTTAGAAATGCAGTACTTTCAAAATTTGTTTACTTGCTCTTTCATTGATAGCATTTATTTAGATCTACCAGATACATTCTGTGTTAAGACTGTGCTGGATGTGGGGAAAAACAAGTTAAAACAGGTTTTATATTTAGATTTCAATTTGGGGGCATTATATGTTACTTCTCCCTTTCATTTTGTCACTCTACAAATGCTTGCATATGCTCATGGCACAATAGAGGATATTGTGACCAAAAGTGGGAAAGTAATACACGTTTTTAGGAAGTGATCCACAAGGCACAGGTTCAAGGAATGTTTAAAAAACACGTGGATCATGATATAGCTTGTACTATGGCACAGCGGAAGCTTTGGCGTGGGGAACTATTCATCAGCGTGTCATTCAAAGACAAAGCAGGAGACAGAAACATGGAGAATGACTGAGAATTCAGGGGGAGGGAAGGTTAAAGACAAAGCTGAAAGAGTAGGTGTGTGTTACTGAGGGTGCCGTGAGCGTGACACTCCTGAGCGTAGGTTTCATTGAAGGGCAAACAAGAATTAAAAGTCGAAGCTTGAAGAAGATGGTTCTATCGGGTTTGACTTAGTGCTGGAATATGAGCTCGCCTTTGCTCGGTCATGTGCTTTGTCTTGACTTGCTTTTACTTTTTTTTTGTTTTTGAGATTTATTTATTTTTATTGCAAAGTCAGATTTGCAGAGAGGAGAGACAAAGACCTTCCATCTGCCGGATCACTCCCCAAGTGGCTACAATGGCTAGAGCTGAGCCGATCTGTTGCCAGGAGACTAGAGCTGCTTCTGGGTCCCCCAAGGTTTTAGGCCGTCTTCAATTTCTTTCTCAGGCCACAAGCAGAGAGCTGGATGGGAAGTGGAACAGCCTGGACATGAACTGGGCCCATATGGGATCCTGGCTAATGCAAGGTAAGGATTTTAGCCACTAGGCTACTGCACTGAGCCTCATTTTGAGTTTCAAATGACTTCACAACAATGAGGGACACACAGTCCTTGATTTAAAAGAAATGTTAAATTTTGGATGAGGGCCCGGTGCAGTAGCCTAGCAGTTAGTCCTCACCTTGCATGAGCAAGGATTCCATATGGGCATCGGTTCAAATCCCAGCATCCCCACTTCTCATCCAGCTCCCTGCTTGTGGCCTGGGAAAACAACTGAGGACAGTTCAAACCCTTGGGACCCTGCAGCCACGTGAGACCCAGGAGAGCTCCTGGCTTAGGATCCACTCACCCCAGCCACTGGGGTCACTTAGGGAGTGAATCAATGGATGGAGCACTTTCCTCTCTCTCTCCTCCTCTCTTCAAATATCTGAGTTTGCCATAAAAATAACTAAATCTTAAATACTTGGATGAAATTTTGCATGTGGAAATAAAGTCAGTGCTGGAGTTTTAGGACAGGCTATCATTATCCCTCAGAGTAAGAAGCATTTTGCAAATGTTCTGGAATGTAGCTACTAGAGGTTTGTTTTTCAGAGACCATATAAAATATGCAATTTACATCAGTTACCCATTTCTTTACGGTGATGGTATGTAATTATGCAACGATTAGTTGACGCTCTTTAAGCTTAGGGTACTCCACTGCACTTTTTCCCCCTTCCATCATCCCTCCTCTCCCACATTCCTCCTCCTCCTCTCGTATACATTACATTCACGACATTGAAGCTGTCTTAATCTTTCTTGCAGTATTTTTACATTGCTAAGCTCATAAGGACACAAAGCAGTAAGTTCATGATGTAAGCGGTCTAGCCACTAGAATGAGAACATATAGGAAGGTATGGTCTGTTCCCCTGGAGGTTGAGTGTGGACATCTGCAGCCACACTTTATGTGGCAGGTGGTGGACAGTTCTTGAACAGCTCTTCCAGAAGAGGAGGGGTTATCCAAATTGCAGGATTTTTCATGTTTAAGTACTCCGAATTCTAAAGGGTTCCATTCAGCTTGATGGCAGCACATGAGGAAAGTGTAACTTGAAACATTTGGAAAGGCACATGGAAAGCAGGGTATGAGGGTTAGGGCACACCCAGGTTATCTTTTACATGTGATGGGACTCATGGTGATCCTTTAGAATGGACTCAAGAATGACAGGGGTGCAGGTTTGACTGCCATGTGGCTACAACGTGAGACCTAATTTCAGGAAGCACCAATAAGACAAACAGCTCTTACTCTGTGTTTCCCCCAATGGGTTTTTATAACTCTTGCTTTGGAACCACCTTTGTAACCAACCTTATACATAGATTGGAAAGTACCAAGCTCCCAAACTGAATCAAACTAGTCATTCACTTCACTCACTGTAGCTCTAAGTTTGTCTTGCCTTTTCCAAAAGTTGAACCCACACACATGAAAGTAACTTGGTGTTACTGTACAAGCCGGACAGTGTCTGCTGTGGGTTCTAAATGCAGTTCTGAAATCAGTGGTGCTGTGAGCATAAATAGACATTAGACTGGGAAATGATTTACTTCTCTAAGTATAGGACGCTTTGTAGCCGCACTCTGTAACTACCTTGTGTGAAACTTTCTGATGTATGTGAGTGCCATTGGTGAATCTGAACACACTCCCAAAGTTTTAAACTACGTTGCCATTTATTGTTTTTTAAAGCTTTATTTTTATTGGAAAGTCAGATCTATAAAGAGCAGGTGAGACAGAAGATCTTCTGTCTGTAGATTCACTCCCTGAGTGAGTGCAATGGCCAGAGCTGAGCCGATCTGAAGTCAGGAGCCAGGAGCCTCTTCCAGGTGTCCCACACGGGTGCAGGGTCCTAAGGCTTTGGGCCATCCTCAACAACTTTCCCAGGCCACAAGCAGGGAGCTGGATTGGAAGCAGGGCCTCCAGGCCACAAACCAGTACCCATATGGGATCTCAGCACATGCAAGGCAAGGACTTCAGCCACTAGGCTACCATGCCGGGCCCTACTTTGCCATTTTTTTTTCTGATTGATTTTAGATTGCTAACTAAAGTCAGACTAAAAATTGTTGTAGAAATCAATTTAGCATTGTCTCTTGTTTTATGTAGGAGCTTTACATTTTCCCACAAACTACCTTTGATTTTCAATAATTTTAAAAGCTATGATGTTCAGTTCTATAGGAGCTTTCACTTTCATGAAAGCACAATTGGCGACCATATGGCCGAATGGATTGAAACACTATAAAGGCCTAACCAAATAAGTTACTTGCCAGGAAGTTACCAGAATCTTAATGATGGTGCATTCTGGGATTCTTAAAATTTCAGTTTCTATGTAGCAGAGCATGTGCGTTTGATATTTATACATTTTTAAATCATGTTTACACAGAACGAACTATACTGTGTCCTGTTCTATATTTGTAAATTGATATACAGTTTTGAATGTTGCAAGCAAAAATAAGCCAAGATTTCAACTATTGAAGTGAGCTAAATTTTGACTGCACTTTAGTCTCTTTTTCACTATTTTACAGACTAAAACTGATTTATATCCTTCTGATTTTTCAAATATTTATTTGAAAGGCAGAGTGAAAGGTGTGTGTGTGTTTGAAAGGGAGAGAGAGAGAGTATTCCATCTGCTAGTTCATTGTTGCAAATATCTGCAGCAGCCAGGATTGGGCCAGGCTGAGGCCAGGAGCCAGGAGCTTCACCCAGGCCTCCACTGTGTAGACTGCAGGCATTCCAGCACGCAGCCTTCGTTGCTGCGTCCTGCGTGGATCATCAGGAATCTGGACCAGAAGGTGGCGTGGGGCTGGTTCCCAGGCATTCCAATTTGGGATCCAGGCATCCTGAGCTGCAGCTTAGCCGGTTACCATGCCCATTCCTGATTCTAAAAGCTTCATGAAAAAACATTTTACATATAAGATAGCTTCATGCTGCAACACTGGCATGCTGCCCTCTTTATATCCAATGATGACTGCAGGGAGCATCAGCAAAGAACGGGTTTGTGTACTGCCTTGCTGTTCGCCATCCTGGATTCCTAGGTAATTTTCCAGGGATGCCCTGTGCTCTCAGCCCAATCTCAAATGAAGCTTGAGAAATATTATCTGAAAAATACAAAAAAATATTTAGGAGCTAAATTCCCAATGTTATTAATGGGCAATATATTATTACCAAGAGTATAAAGATTCTGAATTTGTTCTTTGCCAGAAAAGTTTCTACATACCTATTCCTAAATTATGCATGGAAAACATCCTTTCTGAAAGTAGAACTGCATCTTTGCACTCGGAACTTGGCCCACTATTTTTTTTGTGTGGGTGCTCGGGTATATAGTTGAATTATTATTAATGAATGCAATGGGGAATGTAATTTTAGACCTATGTGGGTTTTTTGTTTGTTAATGCTAGTATCTCTTTTATGTCTGTCATGTCTTCATGAAAGGAGGAAATGGCTGAAACATCAGTGGGGGTTACATAGGAAAAAACCATTCTCTGAGGACATCCTGGGAAAGACATACCGAAGACCTAAACAGAGCTGCCTACACCTGTTATCAATGTGAACAAGGTAGGGTTTCTGGGTCTGGAAAAAGGCTGCAGGGGTAATGGACCATAGAATGTAGTAGTCACATACTTAACTTCTTAAACTACGGAAACACTTCTCTAATAGCTGTATTTTTTTTTTTTCATTTCCATCAGCAATGAAGGAATGTTCCATGTCCTCACTATCTTTGCCCACACTTAGAGATCATTTTTAAAATTGCGGCCATTCTAACTAATGTATATTGGGATCTCACTGTGGTTCTTACTTGCCTTTCCTTAATGACACACTGTTCAGCATGTTTTCATATATTTATCTGTGTATCTTCTTGTTGAATTAGCCATTCAAATTGCCTAACCCCTCACTGCTCTTCTGCTTTGGGAGTATTTATTTAACAATAAGTTTAGCCAAGCTTTTCTTAAAGTTGCATATTCTGAGTATAAGTTGTTTTGCAGTATTTGTTTTTACAAATATTTTCTTCCAGTATACAACTTCTGTTTTCACATCTTCCTTAGTGTCTGTCAACGAGTAAAAAAGTTTTACATTTTAATGGAGTCAAATTTTAACATTTCTTGTGCTTTGGGGTTTGTGGCTAAGAAATTTTATTATGCCAAAGTAAGAATCAGAGTTTACCTATTTACTAATATATGCAACTTTAACATTACCTTTTATTGAAAACATGCTTCTTCTTTGGCTTGCGTTCACAAGCTTTTAATGCATTTAAGCCTAGTGGCCAGTGCTGAGGCACAGTGGGATAAGCTGCTGTTGGCAGTACTAGAATCCCATATGGGTGCTGGTTTTGAGTCCTCACTCTTTCACTGCTGATCTAGCTCTCCTAGTGCTTCCAGGAAAGGAAGCAGCAGAGGGTGCCCATACACTTGGGACCCCGCACCCTATGTGGGAGGCCTAGAAGAAGCTCCTGGCTTTGGCCTGCCTCAGCCTTAGCTGTTGTGGTCATCCGGGGAGTGAACTAGCAGATGGAAGAGTGGACTCTTGGTCTCTGTTTCTCCATGTCTCCTCTCTCTAACTCTGCCTCTCAAAGAAATCTATTACAAAAATGTAAGTATATTCCTGTGTTCTCTATTTGGTTCTACTAAATTATTGGTATGCATTGTTTTGATTACTGCAGTGTTAGAAAACTACTGAAATCAATTATTAAATCCACCTTCTTTTTCTCCCTAATTTTTGCAGCAGCATATTTGCAGTCGAGGTATGTTATTGTTAGCACAGATTTTACTTACCCACATCTTATAGAATTTGTACTGTCACTTTTACCAAGTCACCTGTCACTTAAATATATATTTTTAAAATAAGGAAACTTTTATAGCTGTATACTTAACCATTTTTTGAAGTGCTATAGTTCTTTTTTTTTTTTAAGTATTTTATTTAAAATGCAGAGTGACAAAGAAAGGGATGATGGAAACGACGGAGAGAGAGCAGACACAAGCAGGTTTTGATTGGCTGGTTCACCTCCCGGGGGCTGTGACGGTCTGGGCTGGGCCAGGCTAAGGCCAGTGGCTGCATCAGGGTCTTCCGCGTGTGTGGAGGAGCACTGGGACCATCTTGCATTGCCGTTCAGGTGCATAAGCGTGGAACTGGAACAGAAACGGGGCAGCCAGCGCCTGTGTGTGACCTAGCAATGCTGGAAGCAGCATAGACCACTGTCCCACAGCTCTCGGCCCTGCCCTTTCCATTACTCTGTATTTCCATCTAATTGGATTTTTTTCAGCCTGAAAAGCATTTCTTTAGTAAACAACTGCCTTTCTGTTTTGAAAGAATATTTATCTTGAGATTATTTGCCAGTTTACTTCTCTGCTAAGTGTCCGTAACATCCAGGATGAGGCCAGGGAAAAGCCAGAACCCCACAGCCAGCTCTTTCACACTGGTGGTAGAGTCCAAGTACGTGGGTCATCTGCTGCTTTTCCAGGTGCCTAAACAGGGACGTGAATCAGAAATGGAGCAGCCAGGACTCAAACTGGTGTGCCGATATGGGATACTGACATTCAAGGCGAGAGTGTAGCTTGCTGTGCTGCAATACTAGTCTATTTTTTGTAACTTACTGTTTATAAAATATTGCATATATTCTTTGCCCCATCACTTCAAGCATGTTGCAGTCTGTATTCTCGTTTGCATTGTTGCTTATTTCATTCTCAGCTTTATTCCTCTGTGCAATGTGTATATTTTTATTTGTTTTGCAGATTTTTCTCTTCATAATTGTTTTTGGTTCATCTGATTACTCAAGTTAGTGTAGTGTCCTATGTTTCTTGAGGTTTGTTCTTAGTTTACTTTGGAAGTTTATAAATGGGAAACAATATAGCCACTATGTTTTCATTGTTTACTCATTTTCTTCTCCTTTAAGATGTCCTCTGAAGCCATTCAATTGTTAACCAATGTTCTTTGGTTAAAAGAATTTTGGTTAAAATTAATTTTTCTCTTACATTTTGGATAGTTCTATTTCCATATTCACTAACTTTTTAAAATGCAAAAGAAAATACAAATCTTATGAACTTGTCACCTCAGCCATTAGGATTTTTAATCTCTAGCAGTTCAATTTGGGTCTTTTTATATGCAATGTCTTGATTTACAAGCATATAAAAACTGATAATAGCTGTTCAATGTATTTAGCTTGTAGCTTATCTCCTCTGTCAGTTTCAACTAAATGATTACATTTTTTCTACCTTCTTCTGTTTTACTGAATATTATATGATTTTTACCTTCTTTGATGTTGGCTGTTTTCACATTCTTACAAATAATTTTGCGATTTGTTCCTGGATGCACTTAGCTTACTTACAGTTTGATTGTAATTCCTGTTGGCTTGTTTATGAGCGGGGGTGGGCGGGGGAAGAAAAAGCAAAAGAGGGAATGGGCTGAACCAGAACCATTGCACTCAGTTCAGGTCTCCCACCTAAGTGAAAGGAACTCACTGACTTCGGGCATTGTTGCTGCTCCCCAGGATCTGGATAACAGGATGCTGGTGCTCCAGGAGATGCAGGCTTCTTTCCTGCTAGGTCCAAGGATGGCTTTGAGATGTGTTAGGTCAGACCTAGCTCTGATTGCCCCTAAGTGTAATTAATCCCTTTTACTGAGGGAATGCTCTCCCAAGCACTTGATAGGACTCCACAGATTCTGAAGTATTTCATTCTTTCTAGCAGCAATAGGTCTTGTGGAACAATCAGATGGCATGACCGCACCTATAGTTGAGTGATTCGGCCTTGGTCTGTGGTAATCTCCTTCGAAGATAATATTGTTGGACTATTCAGGGAAGTGTCTTCTGAGAGTCCTCTGGCCAAGTCACCTTTCTGATTCTCTGTTCCGAAATTCTAAAATGCCTTGCTCTCCTGGAACTCTCAGCACCATTTTCCCAATTCACAAAGCCCACTGGATTTGGACACTATTCTTCCTGTCCATTGTTGGTCAACTTGCTGAAGGTAGCAACCTGGGTCAGCCGTACACCTCACCTTGTCTGTTTCCTGTGGAATCCCTGTTGTTCAGTAATTGACATCCAGTGTCTTCCAAAATGTTTCAGGTGTTTTCTTTGGTGTTTGGTTGAAGGTGAATGGGTTAAGGTCACCGTCTTGCTTCCACCCTGGCCTGGAAGTGCAAATCTCCTCCTATGTTCAGCAGTTAAAGTTACCTTTAGAAACTAGGTCACATAAATGTGGAATCTCACTCTAGGACCCTTTTGCAACATAGCTGGTGGAGCTTAGGAAAAAAGCTAATTTAACAAGCAATGTTAAACCTTAGAAAAACTGCTCATTAGTAATTCCAGGAAACTATGGGAGGCATACTACTTCAGAGCAGGGGCATTAAAGAATAAAAATTCTAATTCTTGTGTATAATTGTAAGTCAGTATAGTTTCAGACTTTTGTGGGATATACTTTTTCCTGTTCAATCACTGAATGCTTTCCCATATTTTCAGTTACCAGAAATATGCCCATGAGTCCTACAATGCTTTTTCTAGCCCAGGAACACAGGATCTACCACCTTCTACATAACTACATAATGAAAAAGGCATCTTGATGTTCTCCCATTTCAAACTCAGAATCAACTGCATTCGCAGCTGTTGGCTTATTTTTCTTCTGAATTACATATGGTAATGTTCTTATGCTTTCCTGAATTTATGATTTTTTACTTAGCATAATTTTCTACCTCTACAAAATGACTTCTGCTTCCATGAGTTCATAGAAACCTTAGCACATGTCATTTCAATTATCTTATGGGTATTTCCAGGCCTTTAATCAAATTTCTATGAATTCCCAGTATATTTTTATTCTCTATAACTGTAATCTAGCTCCATTCTTTAATGAATTGGTTGTTTGTGTATCATTTCACCACTCTGAATACACTATCCATGTGTTTAATCAAGTCCTGCCCCCAAAATTGCCTTCTCAATTTTCACAATAAATAGCACACTGGAGATTTTTGTGTGTCCAACACAAATGAAAGTTCAGAGTGTGGTCCCACATTTCATCTTTACAACTCAAATTGCATGTTGGATGCCTCTGTTTTCCCAAACGACACTTAGCTATTTCTGCCAACTTGGTCTCCAGCTTTCTACTTTCCCTCCTGCTACCGCACTGTATGTCTGGGCAATCTTTTACGACCCACCTCTTCAGAAAAGCATGAGTTAATTGCAAGATATTCCTTTATTTTTAAATTATTTTTATTGGGAAGTCAGCTATACACAGAAGAGGAGAGAGGAAGAGAGAGGAAACTCTTCATCCGTTGATTCACTCCCCAATTTGCCACAACAGCTGGAGCCGAGTTGATCTGAAGTCAGGAGCCAGAAGCTTCCTCTGGGCCTCCCATGCAGGTGCAGGGTCCTAAGGCTCTGTGCCATCCTCTACTGCCTTCCCGGGCCACAAGAATGGAGATGGATGGGAAGTGGGGCTACCGCGACATGAACCAGTGTACATACAAGATCCTGGTGTGTGCTTGGTGAGGACTTTAACTGCTAGGCTACTGCATTGGGCCCACAGGATACTTCTTTACACACAAGCTACCTGTTCTTCTAATGAAAACAGTCTTGACTTGGAGATATTTGGGTTATATTTAATAATTTCTCCCAGTTCTCTAATTTGGAAAAAATGGGGGAAAACTGTTTGAAATCATCGCAAATTTTAAAGCCATCATTTATTTTAAGGTGACAATATAAGCATTCTTGGTCATACAGAAGAACTGGAGGAAAATCAAATGAGGTGAAATATCTGAATGTATTCTACTTAAGGCTTAGAACACTAAAATCAAGATAAATATAATTTTCTATGAAAGAAAAATGAGTGGATACAAAATGGGCAATTTGAAAAAGGAAATATAACTTACTGATTCACAAATAGGTGAAAATCTAATTAAAATATAAAATTGTTAGACATGATGCATGAGAGTAGAATTTCTTAATTTTTAACAATATGGGACTAAAAGCATTGTAATAATTTGGAAATCAGCTATTAGATAACTGACAAAACAGGAAAAAACTTCTTGGGTAATACTTCATGAGTTTCATATAAACTAGAAAGCTAATAGTACAAGGTATCTTTAGTAACTCAGTTGTTTCTAAAATAAGTATACAATAGATTTAATGTTAGCAGATATGTAAGAATTGCTATCAAATGTACAGCCAAAGAAATTCTTGAGGCATATATTGTCTGCATAACTTTGGTTTATTGGTGGTCAAGTTTTAATTAATACAATGCATCATATACTGTCTAATCTTGTGCATGAAATTTCAAAGTAGCATGGAGAATGTCCTAGTGTAGATTGAAAATCACATGATTCTTTCATAAGCTCAAACCTGATCGTTTGTATAATGCCAGTTAGCCACTGTGAATAACTTTTTATATACTTTTCAGATTCTGTAAAAACGCCTTTAAAATGTTTTTTTAGAATTTTAAAGGAAGCTTTTATAGTGCCCTTGCAACAAGCAAAACTTAGCTGGATATGAGAATAATGTGACTGAGAAATAAAAATGTTTTGCAGGAGAGCAAATTTCTGGAAATATCACTTGCTGTATATATTGGCCAGAGTACAGTGGATCCTCCATTTTGCAACCTGTCAAACTACTGTACCTGAAAGTACCTCATAATAGTGACATTCTGTACTTCGGTTGGGAGGTGACTGGCTCATGAAGATCATGAACTTGGTGCCTTCTTGCCACCCTGTGAGCTCATGATGAGATGGTAGTGTGACTGGATGCTGAATCTACTAGTTTTTTTTTGGGTGGGGAGGGGTAAGCATCTAGACTAGTGATTAAGATATAGGTTAAACTTTCTATCAGATATCAGAGTGTCTGGGTTTCCTAACTCCAACCTCCTGGGAGGTACCAGGTAATGGCACAAGTGACTGCCTTGCTGTGCCCCTACTTAAAGTGAGACTGGATTCAGTTTCTGGTTTGGTTTGGCCCAGCCCCTGCTCTTCAGGCATTTGAGGGAATTTCAGATTATACTTCTCAGTTTTTTTTTTTAATACTTTCTTAATGGCCTTAAGTAATTTTTTTTTATCCTCTTGAATGTGGTGTCTGCTTTTCTCCTGCGATAACAAGCTTCTCTCCAGAAATAAGAATTTACAAAGACACTTGCCTTTTGTGACCTAACTTTGCCTTTGTTCATCACTGCCCTCTAAGTTCAACCTCACTGATGGCTTCACAGTAGGACAAAAACCTTGTGCTGTAGCCCCACTCTGTCATCACTCTGCCAGTTCCTGTCGCAGTTGGCAGAGGACAGCTTGCTATAAGGATCCACTCTCTTCTTAAGCTCTGTATAAACTAAGAGAAACGCTTGTTTTGAGGAAGAGACTAGTAATTCTTCGCAGTATTCTGGTTATCCACAGCTACAACACTGAGGTCATTTTGCGTTGATCTTCAGCTGAATTTCACCTACTGAGTCACAGTAATCAGGCATTTGAAATGTCCATTTCTGCTTTCTTCATTCCAATTGCTACTTTGGATCTTGTAATGGTGAATCCATTTTTGACAATAAGTTCTTGGTTTCATAGCGCAAGTACTTTTGCTGAATGTCTACACTGAGTGAGTTGGCTTTTTAAGACAGCATTTTTATGCTGTAATTCTCAAAATGATTATTTGCGTCCTACAGTATATACTCCCCCTGTTTATCTTTCATTGTTTTCCACAATAACCATGATCTCTCTATTTCTCTCCCCCCTCGCCTCTTTCATCCCATGCATAAACTTTGAGAGTAGCATATTCCACCTGGCAGTTTGGACTTGGGAGTCAGAAAACATGGACTCTACACTGGGTTTTGCCAAGTTACAGGGAAACATTCATTTATGCTCTTTGACAGTTAACTCATCTGTAAAACGGGTTTACCAGAATCTTTCTAGGATAATCAGTAATAACTGGACTAAAATGAATACAGACTGACTGGGCTATGGAAATAGGAACAAATGTCATGAAGATAGAACTCGGTCTACTCCTGGACGCTCTGTTTGATGCAGTAGTGCTGCCTTTATATTCTCCACTTGCTGCCCCCCCCCAAAAGATTGCAGAATACAAGGTATGTGACATCAGTAACTTCTTGTTTATAAGGTATGACCATTATTTTTTTTCCTACCTAAACTTTCATAAGGCACAGAAAAGAAAGGGAGGGCACAAGAAAGTTTTTCTGAAGGAAGGTTCTTATTTAGAGTCTTTCAGGATAGATACTTCTAAAGAAGGAAGGAAAGCAAAGGAGAAGCGACAGGAAAAACAAGCCGTTTTGATAGCCAAGATACCATTTGCTAATCCAGTCTCAGCTCTGGATTTTGACTTTTGAATGAATCAGCTGGCTGAGAACTTTTTGATCCAGAACAGGGCAAGATGCCAACTGGCAACTGTAGACTGAATCTCCCTGGCTGTATAAAAAAAGCTTTTAGTAAGCAACATGCATTTGTTACAGGACGAGGAAGGAGGGATGTGACGGTGCAATTTTGCAGTATTTGTTGGAAATGACATGTCTGAAGGCCTATGAACTCAAAGGGTTAACAGATGTTTTTATTTCTTTGCATCCCAAATGGTGCGGTGTTAACCTAGCAGCTGGATGTGTGATCCACTCTGGAGAACGGCATTCTCGTGCTGAAAACAGCATGGTAACATCTTTAGCCTTTGGATCTGGGTCAGAGGTTTGTGAGAGGAATTGGAGTGCATGGTTGGTCCTGTGCTTCT
This sequence comes from Ochotona princeps, assembly GCF_030435755.1. Classification (NCBI taxonomy): domain Eukaryota; kingdom Metazoa; phylum Chordata; class Mammalia; order Lagomorpha; family Ochotonidae; genus Ochotona; species Ochotona princeps. The sequence continues at coordinate 31,834,317 of NC_080849.1, read as the reverse complement.
GTGGGTTCTGCATTCATGAGTTCAGCAGACCTGAAAATATTGAAAAATACTGTCCACACTGAGTATAGACATACTGAGTATGAACAGTATGTTCCTATCATTCCTTACATTAGCAAGGCACTTTCATGATTTCTGTAACATTTACATTGTATTTAATGTAGAGATTATTTAAGGTAAACAGGAGGATTTACATAGCTTATTCACAAATATTGCACATTTTACACAAGAAACTCAAATATCTAGTTTTTCTTTTTTTTTTTTTTTTTTGCGGCTCCATGGGGTGTGCAGTGTCCTGAGCTAATTCCTGGAGCTATCCCAGAACAACTACAATAAAATAGTTTGAACCAGGAAGCCTAAGTTGTTCACTCTTTTTAACCTAGTCAGTAATGCCTCAAGTTTTAATAACATTGGGTTAGGATAATATCAAGTGCATTGTGGATGTTATCTGAAATGTGTCCAACCAAGTAAATCAGGATGTAGGATGGTGTGCATTCCATAATTTGATCCTAAGTAGTCAGCTTTTCATTGTGGTAGGTCATTTGATTCCCTGCAGGTGGCCATGTGTGCCTCCTAAGGGAGCCCTCAGTCACATGTTGCAAAAAAGAAATGATTATCTTTATGGGTAGCATGGTATGATTTTGAAGAAGTCTTTAGGTCGAATATAAAGATCCTTGAAATAAAACATCCAACTAAGCTTCTGTGGCCCCAAACTCCTAATTTAAAAATGTTGATAAATGAAGTACCTCTTTAGTTAATAAATGAAGTATCTCTTTAGTTATCCTTTGTCAGCAACATTCATTTTAATGGAAAGTGAATTTACAGGGTTACATGATTGAACTACTGAGCCAAGTCAGTGTTGGCAAATGATGGGCTAAATTATTGATGTTACACACTAATGAATTCTGATGAGAAATAAAACACAGACATTACGTTTCAAGTGGTTCATAATTATTTTTGTACTTTAAAAGCAATTTTATTTTTCCAAATCATACTGGTTGTGTAAAACAAAAACATAGTTAGTGATTATACTAAAATTACCGTGTATGTGGTCACAAAAAAAGGCTCTTGCAAGTTTTCATTTCTGTGACAATGTTATTCACATTAAGTTTCTGATTTCCTTATGTATTTCAGTGAAAAGGTAATGAAATTAAATGTCTAAATTTTAAAACCGCTGTCTTTAAATATGATGATCTGTTTTGCAATCATGGTTATCATTCCAGTAGATGTATTTATAATCTGATTTATCAACCTATTTGCTGGAGCTGTGTTGCAATAGAATTAAGTCAGGCACCGTGGAGGGACTTCCACAAAGCAGCTTTGTTTTGGTAAAGAAGTTATCTGCAAAGGTGAGGGAAAAAATAAAATGTGTAATGTAAAATGGTGAATGCTTGACAAAGGCCTGGCCTCCGCAGGTTCACATTCAGTTAAGGTTCAAAGAAATCTACACACTCTGTTAAGTCACGTGTCTTTTGGGATTTCCTTTAACTGATCTGACCCGAAATCTTAACTGTGTGAGCTATGACTTTCCTTTTTTGCCTAGTGCTGATTGATACAGGGATGACTGAAAGGAGGATTTAATATGAAGAGGCCACAGGCTGAATTCTAATTAAGAGGCATTATGGGTAAAAATCAGTTGATGACATGTTAGATTCATCACCTGTTGGTTGTCAGTTTCTGGACTTGTATTCCAGTTTTTTATAACCTAGTCACCAAACCCACACATGGGCAAAAGTTTCTCCTCTCCCATTAGTAAGGCTTGCTATAATTAGTAAATCAGATATTGAAAGGTGAATTTCATTCTTATTTTTTACATGACTTAAGTTCATCTTGACGAGATAGAAGAATGAGTTGGGAGAATTGTTATTATTAGCTGAAGAATATGCAGGAGAAATGAATGAGATGAGTTCTCAAGTCAAGGTGTGGCCATGTTGATTTTCCCCTTAATGTACCACATATTACCACAAGAATTAAACTCCGTAAATGGAACTTCTTCCCCAGGTTGGACTGAAGCATGAAGTGCACTGTGCTTCATTTCTTACTTGAAGTGCACTTTAAATGAAGTGCCCCCACGTGAACGGAGACCCAGTTACCTTTACTGTGAAAGGCACGCTTCCCACATGGTTTGCAACCTTTTTTTCATCTTCCTCATTTTTTCCTTTCTGTATGTACTAGGATAGACTGGACACAATTTTGACTGTCAGGCTACTTCAAATTTAAGAAGAAAACTAAAAAGTTAGGAAATGTATTGCTATTATTTTCCTCACATTATAAATTCATTCATTGTTCATTGTTTCACCATCTTGATACTTTTAGATGAAAAATCATGTGTCTGAGTTAATCTCACATCAAAGCAACATCATTATATAATGATGATGCTAAGTTGTATGAAAAATACCTATTGGATATGCTCCATTAGTCACTAATTTTCAAACTTAAAGTTCTGTCTTTGAAAAACTCCTCTCCCCGACGCCATTGACATGGCACCATTGAAAAATGTGCCGCCTGCAAACAGTGAATTTTTTAAGAAAACAAAAATACAGACCTTTCCGTTGCTTTAGACATAGAAAGCCATAATTGGAACCTAACATTTATAGTATTTTGATAAAATATTTAGAAATAACACTATTTTTTATTTTAAGCTTATTACAAGATAAAAAGAATACTTAATTTAAATTCATTAAATGTGTTTAGTTCTGAAAGTACATGTTAATGATGTGTAAGTGATAACAGTGTATTTGTATCTCAAGCATCAGCATTTGAATTAAGAATCCTGTTTAAATGGAAGGAAAACAAAAGATTCAACGTTTCTGTTATTCATAGCATAATCAAATGGATGTTGTCAAAATGTCTCAGATATTGAGATGAAAGAATAAGAAAATAGCAATAGTGATGAATAAAAACCACAGAATTAAATAGAAGGTTGGGAACATATTGAGAGGAAGTAACTTTGAGGTGTGACAAAATAGAACATAGGAAGCCAAAAGGAATTAATTCAAAGTTGGTAACAAAATAAGCATAAGAAGAATGAAGTAGACTTGGTTACATTAACAGTGGAGAACTTCATGTATTCAATTTCTCTTATCAGCTTATTTCTATGTCCTCTCCAAGGCTCAGCTGCTCCCTCTAGAGTCAGGTGCTAATTCAGAAAGAAACACATCCTGAGCTGAGTCCATTGGAGATCTGGTCCAGGTCATTCTCTTGACCTCATTGCACACTGGAATTTTATTTCTCAATACCGTGCTGAGATTTTTTTAGATCTATTTTGATTACTCATTTCTAGCCATTCCATTGTGGACAGAAAAATTGTTTCAATCACGTCAAACTTATTGAGAAAGCTTGAACCATGTATAATCATGACAATTGAGAATTTTAACGTAACTGTTGATACGATTAAATTTATGGCTGACAATTTGTTATCCTTCTCCAACTTGTGCTCATCTCATGTAGTTTTATCTCTTGATGTCCTTTTTCTTAAGTTAACCAAATACATTTTGGTATTCCATGTTAACTCATCTATCCATTTTTTCGCTGTCTCTTAGCTCATTTTTAGAAATTACAATATGTATTAACACTTTGTGTCAATATCATATTAACTATGTCTAAAATATTTTTCTTCACACTTTTTATTGCAGTCACTTACTCACATGCTTTACGTTATGCACATAGAATTTTTATATTTAAATGCAGTTGTTTTTCCAATGAGTTACAACAATTAAGAGTGTGATACTTGTCAATGTTTTTTCTACTCCTTCATGTAGATCTAAGACTGGGGTATTTTCTCTAATAATTGAAATTCTTGGCATTTGCTATAATGTAAGTCTACTAGAAAAGAGTTCTCCCTTTCTTTTATATTTTGCCTTTCTGTTTGGAAAGGGTTTTTGTTGGCTAGGAATACCAGGTTGGCTGCTTTTGTTTTCTTTCAGAAGGGAAGAGTTTGTCTTCCTACCTTGTGGCTTCTGACAAGCTGTTGGAGATTACTTTTTACATCTTTTTCCCTATTGCTTTTTGATTACTTCCAGACCCTGGGTTTTCAACAACTGCCTAGCATCTTATGAGGTATGGATTCATCTTTATATATTTTAGGAGGAGGTGCATTGAGTTAATTAGATCCATAATGCAGATGTTACTAAAATTACCATAGTATTTTTAATATTTTTATAATGTAAGAATATTATCCACTGGTAATAATGTTGATTTATAGTAATAGTATGGAAAAAATACCTAGAAAGTCCATGCTAATATTTTAGCACTTGGACGAATAACTGGTAAACATTTATTTACTGAGTATTTAGTATAACCCTAGAATATCAGACCCAAGTTAGTCATTCTGAGATTAGTGTTTGCCCAAGTGCCTGACTTTGACTCTTGGCTCCACTCTTGATTGCAGCTTTGTGTTAATGCATGCCCTGGGAGGCAGCAGAGATGGCTCAAGTGGCTGAGTCCCTGCCATCTACATAGCTGACCAAGACTGAGTTCCTGACTTTCATCCTAAGCCTTTGTAGGTTTCAGTGAGCCAGTGGATGGAAGCTCTCTCTAGCACACACTCTAATAAATAAAATAGGACAAACAATAAATTCACCTAATTCGGGGCACCTAGTTGTCCTTTATTTCTTGTCTCTTATTGTCCTCTCCTGATATAATTACAGAGTATTGCCACCACATCGTGGTGAAGAGCAGGAAGCCAAAAACCAAGGTGCCTGGGCTATCATCCTCTCTGCTGCCACCTTGCTCGGTGTCCCTGGGCAGAGCACGTAAGCTTTTTCTGCTCCAGCTTCCTCTTCTGTCAGTCTCCTATGATGCTACCTCATGGGAATTTTTCAAAATTACGATTAAAATTGATCCAGTAGAGGATGGGGTCTGGAATTTTGATGCAGTATGTTAAGCACAACCTGTGATGCTGTTAACCCAAATGGGTGCTGGTTCAAGTCCTGGCCATTCCTGCTAATGTCCTTGAGAAAGCAGTGAAGCATGGCCCAAGCTTGGGCCTCTACCATCCATTATGCACTAATCATGCTGAAGTCTTTGGACCCCGTAAGACACTGTGTAAGGCCTGTCCTTGATGATTCTATGAGGGACAATCTATATGTGATTGCTAGGAGTATGAAGGAGATCTGGATCAGCAGACCACAAAACTCATTTCCTTCCCAAAGGTAACTACTCTTATCAATGATGTGTATCCTTCTAGGCCTATTTGGTAGAAAGAAGTATGGATAATTGCAGAGGAATTATACATATATGCAATTGGAATTGTATTTTATGCCTTGATTCTGATGTAATTAAAGGCAACTGCTGAAGATTGTATCCTGTAACATTTTCTACCTCTTACTGTTTTTCTGAAGTAATTTCTTGGGTATATAAAGTCTCTTCCTAATTGCTTTTAACTTCTGCTTAGCCTGGTATCTTCTAGTTATTTTATTTACAGATCTCTAGCAATATGCTGGAATTACATTCAGTTTTTCACCATCACAAAATAAATTTCTGGGATTGCTGTACAATCTTACCATTGAGTGTCTCTAGAAATGATTGCAAGTGTTTCTGTAAACTGAAATGTGTTCTGTTGAAGAATAAGTCAGTGTTAACTTTTAGTAGATGTGACAATATCCTTGATAGGACTGATACTACTAATGTTCTAAAAATATTGTTTTTTGATGAACAGTACTTTTATGTTAAATTTTTCCGTGGCTCCTTGATTTTGAGCATTTTTTTGTATGTCATTTACTAATGTTACCTTGCCTGCTTTTCTGTTGGGTTGTATTATTTTCTTACTGGTTCAAAGACATGATTTTTATATGTAAACAACTATACATTGTTCCCAACAATATTTTACCTCCACTTCCTTTATATTGAACTTAGCCAAAAGGCCAAGAAGTGATGTCCACTTCCTTACAGATCTCTTGAAAATTGACTTTTATACTTTTCTCCTTTTCACTTGATCTCTATACAATATTTTAAAATGTAGAATATTATTATTGCTCTGCAATTCATGTGCATCATCTATTTGAATAGTTGGTTGGTACATTTCCCACCTTAATCTACCCAATCTGAAATCATACTCTTGTTGAATTTGATAAAGTATTACCTATGTATGTTTGGTTAGTAAAATGTTACTAGAATAAGTTACATTCCTTTGTATATTTTTGTCAAAGGATGTTCTCTGGTTACAAGGCAGAGAGGGCTATGGTCTGGAGAACTGGTAATATGTACCATGTCATTGGGAAAACGTATCAACTCTCTTGCCTCAGATCTTTTTGTACATTCTTGGATCAGTATTCAACTGTTAGTGATTAAGTATCTCCAGCCAGTGACAGATTCCTGGATCCTACAGAAAAAAATTTTAAAAATGTAATAGCTCAATCATTTAAAAAGAAGGAAGTTCTGTCCTTCACAATGAAATGGATACAACTGGAGATCATTATGCTTAGTAAAGTAAGCTATATAAGATCCCGAAAGACAAATACGATTTCTGATTGGTAGTAGCTAATATATAGAATAAAAATGTATCAAGAGAAAAATTGACACCTTAATCTGATCATTTATATTTCTTGAATTCTTTATTTAGGGGAATGTTAACCTTGTGATTACTATTACAAAAACTAAAAGAAAGGAAGCCAGGAGGTGCTTAGAATTTTATCTATCAAATATATGAAATTTCTTTTTATATAAAGTGCCATGGTGGGTTTTAATTTTGCAAATGCATTTAAAAATTATTGTCCTGAGTTCTGGGATATTTTGCTTAAATTCAGTCACATCTGACTTAAAATCTATGAATTCTTTTCACTTTCTTCAAACTGGCATCTTCCCAATAATCCTCTTGTAAAAGGTTACTAGAATGGTAAACAAACTTTTATTTAGGGTGTGTGTCTTCAGTATTATTCAGTAGCATTCATAAGAACTGTATACTACAGACTGCTTCTTATAAATTGCTGTTACATGAACTCTAATGCTTCCTCACTGTTTCATTAGATTTTCTAAAAGGAAACACCATATTTTCAAAGCATAATGATGATGATTTCACTCTTTTAATGCATACAGTCTACATCTCATTTATCAAGTTATCTATTATACTTTAGGAAGGCAACTTTCTTTTATTTTGTAACTACTTATAGCTAGTATATTGTTCTTGTTAGCAAATGTTTCCCAGCATATATCGGTTAAAAGCATATAGCCTTTGTCTTTTAATGCATGTTTATATTTACTCACATCAATGTGTTTTCTGAAGTTGAACATCCTTACCATTGAACCAAAAAGCACAGGCTTTGAAACATTATGCCCTTAGCATATCTTTAACTTTGTTAATAAATTATTATTTTCCATTGCAACTTAGTTACACATGTTTGTCAGTGAATATTACCATGTTTTTTTTAGAATTCTGAAGATATGGAGTTACATTTAAGTTCATAAGTTTCAATACATTGGATCTTTTGTGAACACTAAGTATGCAGATTTAAATGCTATAATTAAAAAAATGCTGTTGTCCTTGAAATCATTGTTACATTTAAAATCTTATTTTTCAGACTCTTTAGAATCTCTTCACCTGAATTAAATTCATGTTATTTGCAAGAAATTTTTTATAACCAACCTGTAAATTGGTAAACTTAAAATGTAAGTGTAACCATTTAATTATTATGTTCAAGAATGTGTTTTGCCATATTTTATGTCCTTTAATTATCTTCCTGTATTTTTACATTTTGAATTATATTTATGGTTACCTGTTTCTTCTTTAGTAGCTTGGAAGTGACAAATCATTTTTAGAGTTCCTGTGAATCTTAAACTGTTGGCAACCATGTCTAAATATATTTTCTATTTAGAGTTTAGCACTAAGCTTTGGTAAGTTAATGTTATTTCTCAAACGTATTTAACTGCATATATTTTAAAAGTTCAAAATGCATGTTTTCCATAATTTCTTGTCTTTACAAGGACCATGTAAGTTCACAAACTTTTATTACATTGCTAAGTGATTTAGATTTTTGTCCCATTTTTCGGACATTTAAAAAACATTCTTAGTCTAAAAAGGGGAATTGGGCTGCCCCTATAAGCATGAGTGTGTAAGTTTTCTATGGCTAAACAAGTCTCAAGCGTAGCTGGTGCTGGGAGGTAGAGCGACATCTAACGCCTACTTCCTAAATTGAAGGATTACGTACTAGTGGATGAGCAACCCAGGCACAGGTGTGCATACAAAGTGGTTGTGGTAACGTTCTAGGACAAACGAGGTTCTGAAATGTTGCCTTGGACTATGGGCCATTTGCTTTATTCCCTACTAGTGTGTTAGCTTTTGCCCCCCCACACATGACTGATATTTAATATTTGCTTGGGCAGCACAGGCATGGTTGGAGAACCATGCTCATTATAAAGCTTACCCATGTTTTGAAACAATTCACCTTGCAACTGTTCTCATTTGGTTCCAGTGTCTGCAAGGTACAGCCCAACAAATGATGCAAGGTACATGAACCTTCCCTGGCAGTCTTTCAGATGTTTGTCCTCCCATAGTTTTCCTTTTGCATTTAAACAGTGTGAGTGAGTTTTTCTCTCCCCCAGATCCCATGGTTCTTATACTGCTGTGCTCCAGTGTGATAGGGTCCTGAGCTGTGTTTCCCAAATGTGTACAAAACACTGTAGATAGACACAAATTAGGAAAAAGTGCTAAGGGATGTATTAGATAAAAAATTGTTGCCTATAAGTATAATATATAAAATATATAATATAATTATAATAATATCATATTATTATAATATAACCACATAAAATTTTGCCATCACATTTATTTTAATGATTCAATAATGTTCAGGTTTTTTCAAGTAGATATTTATAACTAGGTTAAATACACATGATAAACATAATAGCACTTCATATAGACTCAGACATGAAGTCAGGGCCTCGTTAATTATGCCAGAAGCTTGTCAGACTCGATCTCTCTTGATTGTTAGAGTTGGGATATGACTTCAGTTCCAAGTTTGTAATAGTTCACTTTCGCTCATTTTAAAACTGAGGCCAATTAAAACCTTTAAACAAAAATCTCACCTATAAACAATTATAAAGTTGCTTTAGTTATTTTTAACTGTTTTGATTCAACATCAATTATATAGTTCACCTTTTCAAAAGGTTCATCAGATAATATTCTCATTAGATTTTTCAGCATTGCTTCACTCTAAGAGCAGACTTTTCAACATGATTCCTTAAAGGAATCATGGTAAGTCATCCAAGTTGAGGTCAGTATCATCTGACCTGGTGCATAACATCTAGTCATGCTGAATCAGTTTTGCACATGACGCCTGCATAGCGACTGCCAACATATCAAGTGACTATATACCATGGTTTCCTAAGCAGTAGACTTAGTGTACTACCAGATCTTCGGAACAGTCATGCTGCTCTGCACAGTTGCCCCTCCCTGCCAATTCTCCCCTCACCCGCCCAAACCAGGGAGAAGTGAACAGAGATCATGTAAAGCTCAGAGGAACTTAGTTTTGTAGGAAGAAGTGTAAAACAGTAAGAAGAGCTAGCTGATGAGGGTGAAGTGTATGGGGCACAGTGGTCTTAGATGGAGAACTCATCTGGCTATGGAAGGTGAACAGAGGAGCGTGGGGAAGATTTTGTACAGGGGGTGACTGAATTGTTTAAGGTGTTCTACAGGTAGGTAAGGAAAAGTCATGACAAAAGAAGGGAAGCAGGTAAGCCCAGGATAGAGAGGAGCTCAACAGCAGGTTTCATGATTCCTAAGTTTTAGAGTGACTGCAACAGGAAGGAACTAACTTGGAGACATTAAGGTCAGACAGAGGTCAAGGTGTTACATAGAGAGTTTAGATCCACATGTGTTTTGATGGTTTGATAACAAGACCTTGAATATTTTCACATTTTTGATAAAATCTAAAATTGAAAGATTTTTAAATCAAAGGCATCTCCAGGAGTTAAGTCAGTAATTAAGCTCCTCTAGTTCCCAAATACAACCTAAACTTACGATGGTGCCTATAATGCTGTGTAACTCAGTACCCCACCTATATATGATCCTTTCCTTGATTTTTACTATGTATGACAGCTATAATATCAAGCTTATGTGCTTTGGGCTTAAAATATTGGAATAAAAATTATAGCAGGTCATGCATTAAGAATTCACTTGACTAACATGAATATTTACATTGGATAGAAATGAAAGTTTTCTAGGCACTAACTAAAATACAAAGATATTTTGACTATTTCAACGAATTACTGGTTATAGACATTCCACAATTTTTAATGTGCTGTTTAGTTTGTTGTCTTTTACATTAAGATTCTCCTGACATGTAAAGTAATTCTAGTCTGCATTCAAATTTGTGAATTTCTATTAAACCCTCAAGTTAATATTGCCTTTTCAAAATTTTCCTATTAGGATATTTTTATAATTCATTACCAATAAAATATAACACAGCTATACTCACTAATGTCATCATATCAAATACATATTTTGGCTATGAAATTGCCTTGTAAATTTTTTTTTCTACTTGAAAAATGCAGGCCAACTTAAATATTTTCAACAAGATTTGGTTTGGGGTTTATTCGCTATTTATGCTACAAGTTACTGGAAACTAACTTCAAACACATGCTAAATCTTTTTTTAATAGCAAGAACAAAGTATTTTTCTTTGGGAGATAATGTCTTCATATTTCAACTATTACAAAGTGAAACAACTTAAACTGATAAGTCTTCATAGAGTTGATATGACATTAATGGTTCAGTAATCCTTAAATACTTATCATTTCTTCTATAAAAATATTTATCCTATAGGTAAAAATCTCATACATATAAGATCACAACTATAGCCTAATCCCCTTTGCTTACTTTCAAATAATGTTGTCTCCAAATCTGCTGATTTGTGCAAGGCTGATCCGCCTGCACAAGAGAAGGTATCAGAATATTTAAAATAAGACTAATACTTTCACTTAAGATTTTGCACAAAGGTGGCACAAGGTAAGTCTTGTCAATACCTTTGAATAGCTTGAATGGCCCCAAACAAGCCTACAGACTGGAGATCTATATACACACACAATTGGAACGTATATATTTTTTAATATTTTAATATAAATTTACAAATATATACATATAGGTATTCATATTTGATTGGTATGTATATATGTGTATATATATGTATATACATATATCATACCAAAGACATTTTAAAAATTCATTGAGATTTCTGAGAAATCAGTCGAATTTCCTTTTTCCTCCAAAATCTGCATGGTGCGCGTGCTAACTTACTGAATTCATCCTTCATGCAATTCTACTTTATTAAAGAGGTTAAAAATTTATAAAACGCTGATGGGATATGGTTGTAATGCTTCATCACACTACCCATCATTTGCTTTTCAATCTAGATCCGAATGATCTCTCCTACTTCCCTGCAGTCACCTACCTGCACAGCTAATATTTTCTGAATAGTCTCCTGAGAGTCGGTCTGGAAGCTGGCCAGCCGCCTCTGGCTGTAGAGGACCACCAGTCTCATGTGCTCCTGCCACAGCCCCTGCATCCTCTTCTGCAGCATACAGAGCTAGAGGGAGGGGGAGACACAAGTCAGAGTGGGAGAGGAAATTAATGGCAGTGTTCAAGAAGAATGATGGAGGGAAATAGAGAAGGCAGTCAATAGCCCATTCTGCACTGTACGGACCTGACAGGAATTTCACAGTCTCTTGATTTTTCAGCCCACTCATGTGCATTCATCAGAAACCAGTCACATCTGGCCGCCAGGATGGGGGGTTAATTTTCTCTAAATGCCTCAGCAGTTTTGTTCTAGCTGAGGCAAACTCTGTGACTGCAAAGCTGATGAGTAAAATATTTCTACTTCACCCAGTTTAACTCAAAACCGATAGCCTCAGGACATATTGAACCTCTCCAAAAAAAAAAAAAAATGATCTTTTTGAAGCTGTTTTGAATGGCACATCAGGTCAAGGCAAAGTTTAAAAATGCAACTTTCAGACTTTGATGGACACCATAGCTTCTGCTTCCCCCTGACCCCAACACACACTGCCCCCAATAAAGCTTACCACAGCCTGGCAATGTGTGCTTTAGAGCATGACAAAACTAAGGAGAATTAACTTAGCCATCAACCGCTGAGGGAGAACAATAACAGGGAAGAAATTTCCAGCCAGAACTTCCTATTAATATCCCTCCCTCGGACCATGTGACGTGGACCATCTCAGTGCATCAAAGTCTAAAGGCTGTAATGTTCGAAAGTGACATGTTTCACACTGCATCTGCATTGAGAAAGAAGAAACACTCCTTTGAGGTATGCTGTAGCATTTGGAAGTTTGACATACAAAGAATAGTGGCAGTTGGACCAAATGTACATTTCCTCTTTAACAGCCTGCCTGGCCATAACATGCAGAATGTCTATTTAGTACCAATGTTATTTTAAAGGGATATGCTTAATAAAATCTACAGTTTAAACAATTGTTAAAATCCCTAACATTTGATCATCTGACACTAACAGCCTTTTTGGTTTTGCTAATGGAATTGATTGCTTAGGGAGATTCCTCTGTAGCAATTGAATTCATATCAAATATTTCTTCACCCCAGAGAAAAGTGTTAAGATATTGCTGTTCTATGTCCTCTTTCATGATTTGGGTACTGGCTGCATGTATGGGATCCTTTTTAAAACTCTAATAGTGAAGTGAAAGATTTCTGTAACCTCTTCTGTACTCATATTTCAGCAAGATAATTTACTTAATAGAAACTATCTCCAATGTCGATGGTTGCATGTGAATTGTCGTTGCCCTGTGATGCATCATGACAAGTAACACATCTGTACATTCAGTTCATAGAAAAAAGGAGGCCTCTTATCAGTTGACCCAGGAAGCAATAATAACCGTAAAGAATGCAGGTAAGTCAGTTTACTAACTGAAGATATATTGTTCGGATTCAGGGTAGGGATGGTACATGCGATTTGGGATTAAAGAGTAGCATCACTTTTCAAGGAAAAATTGTCAAGCTTTGATTTTTTTCTTGTCTTTTTTTCCCTGTAATGTAAACCAACTATGCCAGTCAGTGAGGGGCAAGGTGTGCCATTAGGACTTTCGGTAAGTATAGTTTAGTAAGGAAGCTCACAGCTGCATGAAGTGAATCAGGTGCTTTTTGTGTACTTGGTGCAGAAGGGGAAGAGTAGAGATGCTGAGCATCAGGAAATGGCACTGAAGTTGACAATAACGTCAATCTGAATCTGTGGGCCTACGGCAAGATAAAGGTGTATGGTAACTAAGCATCAGTAACAGAAGAAAACTAATCCTAAGATATTAAAGAGTTTGCAATATTTTTCAACAGTTATATTAAATCAACCTCACTTTCTCCCTCTGATATTTTAGCAGTTACTTCTGGATAAATGGTAGTCATAAAGACATCTAAAAATACCCTGTAGATCTAGGCCATAGGACTTCTCAGAGATTAGGTTATCATGCAAAATGAGCATCTCACTACGCTTGTTAGGAGTTTAGCATGCATTTCTTATCCTCATAGCCCATGTGTTGAAGTTATTGTCTACTTAGACCTCTACCAGAGTTGGATACTTTGGAATTTTCAAGATGTAAAGTAAATGGAAGCCTATCCCACTTTAAAATTGGGCAGTAGGCTCTCAGGATGATATCCAGCATGCTCTCAAGAGGATATAAACCACAGTGATAATCCAAACATAACTGATTTAAAAATGGATCTAGCAGAACTGCTTTAAGCTTATTGGGTTGAATCAGGTATCTTGGTCACTTAGGAAAAACCCTAATTTGCTGAAGTATTCTTTTTTCCAAGGCTGTAATGATTTGGCATTAGCTGAGCTCTCCAAGACATCATGTTCACCACTGAGATTCTAAAACAGTTAAAACTCTCCCCATGGGTATGGACAAAAAGAAAACTAATACTGCAGGTATGTACAAATATGAGAAAGGCAAATAAGACAAACATACATTTTAAAGGAATTCTCAGAGTAAACTGAAGGGTAATGTTTTTCATACCCATCTCAACGAGAGCAGCTGTTTATCACTCTATATTTTAGCATAAGTTAGCCAACAAGGATTCATGTATTCCTATGACAACATTTGCTGAAGCCACTTATAGGGAAAATATAAGGAAAGCAACTTTTGAAAGTTTTTATACGGCAGCAGTGGAATCTATTACTAAATCATCTGGAAAAAGGAAAACCAGGAAAAAGACTTAAGACTATAAAAAAATGATACATGTTTAAAAATATCTAAGAAGCTGGGAAGGATGATTTAGCCTGAGAGGGTTTGATTAAAGTGAAATCGGACAATAGAAACCATCTTTGAATACTAGCTCTATCCAGTTCAGGGAATTTTTACAAGTAATAATATCTCACAGTCAACCCTTAAATGGCTAGGAGGCCTTAGAATTTAACCATGTCATGCCATCATTTTTACATTAATGGGTACACTTGAAAGTGTTTTTTTTTTTGGGTGGGAGCTGGAAAACAAACCAGAGTCAGAAGCAGCCAAATTAGGACTATGTGGTAGATACCGAATGGCTTTACATCAAAATGTTGAGCCACTAGGATACCATACTGGTCCCGCGTTTATAAAGTCCTCACCTTGCACGTACTGGGATCCCATATGGGTGCTGGTCCTAATCCCGGAAGCCCTGCTTCCCATCCAGCTCCTTACTTGTGGTCTGGGAAGGCAGTTGAGGACAACCCCAAACCTTGGGACCCTACACCTGTGTGGGAGACCTGGAAGAGGCTCCTGGCTCCTGACTTTGGACTGGCTCAGCTCTGGCAGTTATGGCCGCATGGAAATGAATCCGTGGATGAAAGATCTTCCTCGCTGTCTCTCCTCCTCTCTATATATCTGACTTTGTCAAAAGTTACTGTTCTCTGTCATTCCAGAGCATGAACGTCAAGATGCTTTCAGCATCCCAGTCACAATCTTTGCTGATTCCTTCACTTTTGTTATGACCGGACCAGTTCCATCTCTTCACAGCCATTGTTTATACTACACTTTTTCTGGTAAGAACATGTTTCACTTTTGTTGTGTTTCTTGGAGAATGCACTTTAAAATCTTGAGCCTGTTTAAATTATCTCTTGAATGAGGTGGGTAGAACAGCTATTTTTCTTTTTTTTTTTTAGATTTACTTATTTATATTGTAAACGCAGAGATACACAGAGAAAGATCTTCCATCCACTGATTCACTCCCCAAGTGGCCACAATGGCTGGAGCTGAGCCAAACAGAAGCCAGGAGCAAAGAGCTTCTTCTAATCTCCCATGCAGGCACAGGGTCCCATGGCTTTTGGCCATCCTCAACTGCTTCCACAGGCCACAAGCAGGGAGCTGGATGGGAAGTGGAGCATCCAGGACATGAATGAGTGCCCCTATGGGATCCCAGCACATTCAAGGCAAGGATTTTAGCCATTAAGATATCGTGCAGAGCCAAACATCTTTTTTTGAAAAGAAAATTTGCCATTCTTAAATTTTTCAGTCAGGGTTATGTCTAAGTTCACCAGCTATGTTGGCCGTTTCTGCTGCTACTTTTTGGTTCCATTTAATAACAGCATAAAAAGGATTAGCTTCTTCCTCAAATGGATGTGGACAATCTGCCACTAGAGGCTTACATCTCCAACATCATTTCTTCCCTTCCCAAAATGAATCACCTGCATTGTGGCACAGTGATTAAAGAACTTGCCAGTTTGAGTTCCCACTGCTTTGCTTCTGATTCAGCTCCTGTTAATGTGCCTGGGAAGGCAGCTGCAGGTGGCCCAAGTGTCTGCGCCTTTGTCACCCACCTAGGAAGCTCCAACGGCACCCCTGTGGCTTGACCCAGATCAGGTGGTTGCAGTCATTTGAGGAGCTAAATCAGTGGATGGAAGAGTCTCTCCCTCCCTCCCTCCCTCCCTCCCTCCCTGCCTTTCAAATAACATAACTCTTCTAAAAAACTTGAAGAATCCATTTGTAAATTTTGTTGGGAGAATTGTGTCCTCATAAACCTTTTTTAAGCCGTCAATGACTTCACCATTCTTCCAGCCAAGCTTCTTCCTAATTGGAATGTTTACTTTGGCTTCAAGATTCCCAAACTTCTTATCCTGATCACAGGTGCTCTTTTCAAATGACTGTCTTACTTTTCTTTGTGCCTTGAAGTAGATGCTACTTAGCGATGTTATAAGTTAATGAGTTTATTTTGGGTCCCAAGAGTTTTTTAAATCTAGGCATATTTGTTTCATTATATATATGATCTTCAAGGTCATATATAATTATATATAATATATATATAATATATAATATATAATCACATATAACATATATTATATACAATATAATTATATATAATTATACATATAATATATAATATATAATATATTATAATTATATATCATTTATAATATATATAATATATATAATATATATAGTTATAATATATAATTATATATGACCTTGAAGATTCCTCATAGTTGGCAATGATAACTATTTTAGGAAAGTAGTTATGATAAAAACCCAATGATAAGATAGCAACCAATAATCACTTAGTACATATTAAAATTACTCAACATATTAATCAACAGAAGAAGTGTATAAATGAAAAGCTTTAAGCTGGTGGTAGATGAGCAGGGAAACCTGATTTCTGAGACAACAGCATCCCATTTGCATCTTGGTTTGTGTCCTGGCTAGTTCCCTTCTGATCGAGCTCCCTGGTAATGTGCCTGGAAAACCTGCAAGATGGCCCAAGTGCTTGGGTTCCTAAACACATGTAGGAGGCCTGGAAAAAAGTCTCAGCTCCTGGCTCCTGGTTTTGGTCTGGCCAAGTCCTAGCTGTTATGGCCATCTAAAAAATTAACCAGTAAGTGGAAGATCTATCACCCTCTAACTCTGCCTTTCAAATAAAGATGTATTTATTTTTAATTGGAAAGTCAGATTTATAGAGAAGCAGAGACAGAACGATTTTTCATCCACTGATTCACTCCCCAAGTGGCTGCAATGACTAGAGCTGAGTTGATCTGAAGCCAGGAGCCTCTTCCAGGTCTCCCACAGGGGTACAGGGTCCCAAGGTCTTGGGCCGTCCTCAACTGCTTTCCCAGGCCACAAGCAAGGAGCCGGAAGGGAAGTGGAGCAGCTAGGATATGAACCACTGCCCATACTGGATCCTGTGTCTGAAAGGCAAAGACTTTAGTCTCTGGGCTACTGCATCAAGCCCCAAATAAAACAAATCTTAATGTTAAAATCCAGAAACTTTCTCTAGTGTAATATTTGATGAATATATACAACTATGAATGCCAGGAAGAATGCAAAGATATCAGGGATCAATACTTGTACAGTTTTGTGCGTATTACAGTCAACACAGTAAGAAAAAATTTTTAAGGTATTGGAATTGGAAAAATAGGGGTATACAGAAAATTAACTCTATATAAACAATTCACAGTTTAAGAATGCCATAAAATAACATTTTTATAAATCAAAATATTCAACTTACAAGTTACTGCAAAAATAATGTAATTGACAATGAAATGTGAAAAAGCTAGGTTAAAAGTATGCATATCATTTAATAGTTTTGAGAAAGTTGCAAAATATTTTTAAAAATAATAAAACCTGACTAAATAGAAACTGTGTTCATATTTGTGTTAAGATGGATGGACTTGTCATTTTTCCATAGTCTGCAATCTCATTGGGTTACATAAAAGGAGATGAAATTCATATGGAAGAACAGAGGGGAGGAGAATGGATAAGACGTTTGTGAATTAGAACAAACTCGAAGAATCTGACACATGATATATGAAACTAAGTCCAAGGAAATAAAGCCTCTGCATTAGAATGCATGAGCAGGATTTAGACATAAGAACTGAAAAATGACATAAAATTTAGAGAAAAAGGGTGGGATAGTCAATTTATGTATAAAAACATCAGATCCTTCCCTCACAACACACGAAAGTAAAGCAGGTGATAAACTGAAGAAAGTTAATCTGTAAATATGTTGGAAGAAAGTATGGAGAATAATCTGGAATGGGGGAAGGATTTCTAGGTAAAAAATTAAATTGTAAAAATAATAGACTTAACCATAGTGAAATTTTTCTATGACATTAGCAAAGAAGCCACAGATTGTGAAAATGTGTTACTAAGAAGGACTGTACATACAAAAAGGCCCTAAATACATATATATATGAAAAATATAAAGTGATACACAAGAATATGAACAAATGTAAATAGTTAAAAGGAAACCTTCTTGGCCTATAAATATTTGAAAATGTTCAGTTTCATGGTAGGATACAAATACATTTCATTAGATAACCAAATGTCTAACAAATCTGCCTACATGTAGTATTAGTAACACTGTAGGAAATTTGAACTCTCCTATGGTGATCAAACTTATGCATGATTTGACAGATAGTTTTGAAAGTAATCCACTACTTTGCATTGAATTTGAGCCACTAAATCAAACACAGAAGAGCAGCAACTTTTACGAGCCCTCTTTTTGATTTTAATGTATACTTCAGCCAGACATAATTCCGATGCTCTCAAAGATCATTTTCATCTGCTATATTACTTGCAATTGTGAGACTAAAGAGATAACATCATTACCTTTCACTTGACTGATGAAAAAACACCTTGTCATATGTTTACAGCCTAAACCCTGGTGTTTGAAGTATTCTAAAGTTATAAGTAATATGTGCAGTAAAATACTTGTAGAAATTAGAATGAATATTTTCATTTATTTCTCTATGAAAGTGGAACTAAGACAAGTGTTGGATGAGAGACCCTGGAAGACAGCTAATGGTTAATTCTGAGGTAACAGAAAAGGAAATGACACCATGAAGAGGTGGGAAGAAGGTTTTGAATATGTCCCTTTTGAGTTAAACATGCAAAGAAAATATGGAAAATGCCAAGATTAACAAAATGTGAAGGTCAAAGGTACACAGAAAAGTATCTCATTTATAATTGCCACCTACACTCTGTTGCATGCCTATTTGTTTTAATTTCTTTAGGTTCAGGTGACTTTTCTGCAGAAAGGCATTGTCTGTTTCGTGGCTCAGTAGTTCTTGGAGAATTTATTATCTGTTCTTTTTTTTTCAAAGATGCATCTTATTTTCATTGGAATGTTAGATATACAGAGAGGAGGAGAGACAGGAAGAACCTCCATTTGCCGATTCACCTCAAGCAGCCGCAATGGATGGGTAGCAGGGCTGCTGGGACAAGAACTGGTACCACATGGGCTCCCAGCACAGGCAAGGTAAGGACCCCAGCTGCTGGGCTACTGCGCTGGGCCCTCTTTCCTGTTCTTTAAAGCATATCTTACTCCACTTGGTCTACTGGTAAAATATGAAAATAGCTAATGCACAAGTCGTCATCTATCTACAAAATTTTGTGTTAACTGTAACAAAGGCATTCTGCATATTAAATGTGTTACATCAATAAGAATTACTATTTCTAGCCACTTCACAATCTGCAAATTTTAGTTTGTTTTAATCTTTACTGGGCTTACATAGTTAATGTAACTGTTGGGTAGAAACTTCACAACTGATTTCACAGAAAATTGAAGATTAACATAAATGAAATGCTAAAAGGTCACCATTGAGTGTAAGTATGAAAAATATGAAGCTAAATGCAGAGAAATTTTTGCAAGTTCATATACAGATTGTATATTACTATGTTGGAACTTATTTTTACTAAAATGTCTAAATTGTGCATTATAGAACAAATACCCTTTGCAAACATGGTCTAGATAAAATTAAATCATCTTTAGAGACATATGGTACTCAAAATTAAGTCCCCAATGCTCATAATTTAACTGGGTTTGCAATTTAAGAATCCTGGAGTAAAAGAAAGGGAACATTTCAAGGAAATGAGAAATGTCCTTATAATGGATTTCTGCTTCCAAGAATCAGACATAACAACAGTCTTTTTAATTAAAATACAAATACCATATGTAGAGTTATCTGAAAATGAACCATAAATTGTCTTGCCAGAACACAAAGACCAGTCAATACTGAAAATGCAGAACTCCTATAGTATACAAACATAATCCTCACTGCCAGGGCAGTCAGTTCATGGGCAACACTCAAAGTCTTTGTCAATGAATAATGGTTTGCCCATTACTGAACTAGTGAAAACATAACTACTAAAGCTAAAACTGCATAAGGGCAAGTTACCAACAATAACTCGTTTATACTTTGAGGATGAACAGCGTGCTTATAAAAAACTGGATGGTGGTTGAGAAGAACTGATTTTCTGCATGAAAACTAGAATCCCTTGGATGCAAAACATGACATTAACACAGCCAGTGCCTTTACCGATGCAGCATGTCTACTGCAAGAATTGTGGAACAAATGCTAATTCCTGAAGTAAAACTCATCTCGGGCAGATTCTTAAGGGCAGTGAATATACCTCATAGGATACTATCATGGTGGATACATGGCATTGTACATTTTTTCCAACCCAAAGCATGTGTAAGTCTGGGGGCAAACCCTAAATAATGGGCTCCAAGTGAGAAAAGGTTGTGAGCTCATATGCATCACTTGGATCGAATAAGCCACTTGGTAGGAAGATATTAATAGAGGAGATGTTTAATGTTTGAGACAGCTAGAGAGTTTTGGGGGAAATCTCACTTTAAATTTTCCTTAACTTTTTAGATATTTTCTTAACTCCTGTTATGTTGAGATAGGAATTTGGAGTGGGTAAATGCCAGTGATGATACGTAACAGCTGTTAGTCTTAAGGCATGTATGTGAATTATCAAAGGTATCTAAAGATTTGAAAGTTCATCTGATATGACCGCTAGAGAACTTGTAAATTTTACAGGTGAGAAGAATGCCACTCAGAGCAAAAATATGATTAAAAAATCTTTGGCAGAAAATTTGACAGAGCACTTAGCTTTCCTATCTACAAGCACAGGGAAACAAACTTTAGTTCAAGTATGTGGAAGCAGCAGTAAATATTGAACAACTGACAAAGGAAAGGAAGCAGCCTGCTGAAATGCTGGATTTGTCTTTGTGCCAATTAAAATGATACTGAAAGCTTTGGTAAAATATGACAAAGGCCACCTGGGAAAAAATAACAGGATTTTTCCTACAGGTATATTTCAGATAATTAATGGAAGCATGAGCATACACACACACACAAACACATAGACACCTTGATTTTATCCAGAATACTAAATAACGGTTAGAATTTCAACCTGCCTATTACATGGTTTTGCATATGGAAAGCATTCTGCCTCCCTCAATTTGACAGATAAGTAAAACAGATAAGCAAAGACATGTGAATGCAATTTTAATTCAGCAGAGTGATGTGGAGATCACCAGGCAAACAGCAAAAGCCTTATCCGTTCTGCTATTCTAATAACCCAAACAATAGCAATCACAGACCTCTACGGATTTTTGGGCAAGGCAAGAATGACAGATACACAAAGTCTGGTTAATACTGATTTTTTTTTCTGTAGTACTGTTATCAAGCTACACACACACAAATCTCCAAAGTTATGAGATATTTCTGTATTATCAAATCTGTTCCACAGACTGGTGTAAATCACATAACTTTTCCTCAAAAATCTCTCTTGTCAGCTGCATAGGTGTGACTTAAAACGACCCCTCCCAGCTGGAGCTACTCACTAGAGAAACTCATAAAAGCTGTTATTCAAAGTATGAAATGAACAATGCATTTCAAACATCTGTATTAGGATCTGTTAATATATAAACATTGTTGGTATAATTGAATGAAAACTTCTGTGGTATATACTACTGGGTTTTTTTTGTTGAATGAAGGTCAGATCTATCCATTAATAAAACCATGTTTCTTGTGCACTTTTAGATTCATGCTATGACATTTAATGTATATTTTAACATTTTTATCTAATAGGCTGAGAAATTTATAGCGTTTTTACTAAGTTTTATACATATCTCTAAAACATTTGATCAAAGTGTATGGATAAGTTTAGGTTTTATTTGTTAATATAAACCAATGAAAATATACACTTAACATTTTTTAAAAATCAAAAAATACTTAGAATTAAGACAAGAGTATAAAGTAGGAGTCTCATAATAAAAATACTTCTCATAATGAAATTCTAACATTTTGAACAAAAAACTTTGTAAAGCAGTTTACGTGAAAGCTAAATGTGGAAAGTGATACTGTCACTGTGTCTTACAAATGAATGTATTTCTGAAGTATTCACTTCCATGGCTTCTTGTCGTTTGTCCAAGTGTAATTAAGTCCTTTAATTTTAAAATGTGGCCAGATAGAATGTTTTAAGCTGGCAGTCTTTAATAAGCTGTAGAGAAAAATTTGAGTTTCCACATCGTATCTCGTGAGATCTGCTTGCTTAAATGCTTGTGAATCAATGAGCTACTTGAAAAATCACATCACTAAAATTCACAGTAACATATCAAACAGTTCTGGTGTTCACTCATTTTGAATCAAAAATAGAAATGTTTCTTCTTGCTAAGACATTAGGTTTCGTTGTAAATAATTCAAGAATTTATATCTTACAAGCAAAGTGTTTCAGAATTTAGCTATTTTGAAATTATTTGCAAAAACGAAACCATACTGTAAAGTATGTGACCTAATTTTGCAAAATAGCAGAGCTTGGGTACAGAATGAAATTTGTCTATAGTCATAAGAATAGTACACATCTCATTTAAAATTAAATTCTTGTGGCTTTTTCTTAGCTTCTTGCTATTTATCTAGAATTACTTTGTAGATATTAAAATAAGTAATATTGCAAATGCCATGAATGTCAAAACTTTTGGGAACCATTTGTTGGTTTTAATCACAGCACAAAACTGAATCCATGTTAAAACAAATCTTCAAGATATTAATAAAATGTCTGATTTGTCACTGATTTTTTTTTCAGGAAATAATAGGAATCAAAGAATGGGAAAAAACATTGATGCCAATGACTGATATACATGGAATGATATTGGCAAATGATGTTTTGCCACATTTCAGAAGTTTCTGGTTGTAATCCTTGATTATTTCAAAATGCAGGCAGACCTGGCTATTACCATGCCATGCGGTTTTGTATTGCAATGTCATTTGAATGTTAATTACCTTGCTTAAGCCATCAATATGATAATACTAAACTAATAACAATATCAGTAGGATAGACTGTCCTATGGCATTCTCAGTTCTCCATAAGAAAGTGAAATCATCCTGTTATCTTTTCTCTCTCCACTTCTGCAACTTGTTTTGTGCCCCATGCTCTGCCTTCCATTCCACTCAATGGCTCTAGGAAAAATCACCTGCAGTACCTAATATGTGTACAGCTTTACTTCTTTTTTTTAAAATTTATTTATTATTTTTAATTCATTAATTACATTGTATTATGTAACACAGTTTCATAGGTACTTGGATTCTCCCCACCCCTCCCCAAACCCTCCCACCATGGTGGATTCCTCCACCTTGTTGCATAACCACAGTTCAAGTTCAGTTGAGATTCCCCCATTGCAAGCATATACCAAACATAGAGTCCAGCATCTTATTGTCCAGTCAAGTTCAACGGCTTCTTAGGTATACCCTCTCTGGTCTGACGACAGAGCCAGCAGAGTATCATCCCGATCAATTAAAAGCTCCAACATACCATCAGCACAAATTTACATCATTATGGTATTAATTGACATAGTAATGAGTAACCAATATGTTAAAAGTAAATGCGAGTTCTTAACCACCTTCTAAGCCTTCACTTCCATGGTACATCTTTGGGTACTCCCTATTGCTCTGCACTTCTTTCGCCATCTCATTTGCTGCTCCCTTTCCTTTTGTTACATAAATATCAGTGACTCAAAGATTCTGCCCTTAATTCTCTCCTTCTTTGTATGCTCTGAGTAACCTCGTACAGTCCTGTGATTTAAAGCACCGACCAAACTATGTCTCCAGTGCTTCACTTCAAATGTAGAAACATCTACATTTGTAAGTACATTTGCCACTAGTTATCAGACATTTCTCCTTGTTTGATTGAATGTCAAGCTCAAAGCCCAAAAATGAATCCTCTGGGTCTAGGAACCCTCTCTTCCTACCTACCTTTTGCTACATTCCTGTGATTTAGAATGCATTGCCAATATCCACAATGTTACCCAAGCTGAAACAGCTGGAGACATACCCTTCTCACTCACCTCTTCTTCCACAGACCATTCACTGTAAAGGTTTCCTCAGTTTTAGCTTTTAAGTGTTTATCCACTGGGTCTTTTGTTTCTAATGCATAACTGATTTCCAACACTATTCAGAAAGTTACCCCCATTTTAGCTACATTAGTTTTAGATGATAAAAATAACAAATATTTACTTATTCATCCTTCTTTCTTATTCAAAAGTATAAAATTAATGCATAATTAGGCTTTAAAGGATAACTTTCCTAAGAGTGGTAGTAATTGTGTGAACTGATGCGTGTGATGCTTCAGCTGAGACTAGACAAGAAGGCTTGCTGGTGAGGATTATTACTCATGTTTTTGGAGACAAAGAAGTAGTGTCAAAATTGCCCTGTGAACATGGTTTACAATCATAGGCTCTAACATAAGCAAAGCAATACAGAGGTAGAAAATCTAGTATCAGATTGTAAAGATATATTTAACAGTTTCATTGGGAGTCCTTTGAGAGTAGAGATGAATATTGCATATCTTCACATCCAGGTATGCTTGTCTCCATTATATAGTTCTTACACCCTTGCCTGCCTATAAGAATTGTTTGTAACAACAAAGGGCACAAATAATGGAAAAATTCATACATTAAGAGATTTTGTTTCCAAAGGTTAGCTTAAGTAAATAAGGTAGTAAAATATTTGTTTAACACAGTTAACTATTGGGCAAAGGTTTTAGTTATTTTTAAGATTTGCTTATTTTTATTGGAAAGCCAGATTTACAAACAGAAGGAAAGACAAAGATTTTTCCATCCACGGAGTCACTCCTCAAATGGCCAGAGTTGAGCCTATCCAAAGTCAGGAGCCATGAGCTTCTTCCAGGGCTCCTAGGCATGTGAGAGCAGGCACTGGGGCTATCCTTCACTACTTTGCTCAGGCCACAGGCAGGGAGCTGAGTGGGAAAAGGGGCAGCTGGGACACAAATCGGTGCCCATATGGGATGCCTGTCATTGGAGGTGGAGGATTAGACAGTTGAGTTAAAGTGTTGGCCCCTTAATAATTACATTGTTCTGTAAATTAAGCATCTTTCCAATGTCAGTGTTTGACATTAGTGCTGCATATTTTAATTATTGGCTGTAGATTTTTGGTATTCTAACACCATCACACAAAGATGACTATATATGCTATGATAAATTTACTTGAATGTAATCATTTTTACCATGTTGTAAATAAGAACATCATGATGTGGGGCTAAACATATGAAAACAATGAAAACAGTGCCAAAATTACTGACTGCCAATAAAGAGATAATTGCTAAGTCAGAAAGCTGTTGTTAATAATATCCTTAAGCTGGGCCTGGCGGCATGGCCTAGCAGCTAAAGTCCTCACCTTGAACGCACCGGGATCCCATATGGGCGCCGGTTCTAATCCCGGCAGCTCCACTTCCCATTCAGCTCCCTGCTTGGGGCCTGGGAAAGCAGTTGAGGATGGCCCAAAGCTTTGGGACCCTGCATCCGCATGCGAGACCCGGAAGAGGTTCCTGGTTCCCGGCATCGGATTGGCGCAGCACCGGCCGTTGCGGCTCACTTGGGGAGTGAATCTTCGGACAGAAGATCTTCCTTTCTGTCTCTCCTCCTCTCTGTATAACTGACTTTGTATTAAAAAAATAAAGCTTAAAAAAAAATCCTTATGCTAAACTGAATTAATATGATAATAAGGGTTTTAATAGTGACCATTCTTCCTAGAAGAGAAGATCTGGTGGGGAGCTCAGGCATCATGGGAAAGGATAAAGAAAAAAACTACAGCACACAGGTCAGGTGTCTCAGAAAGTGGCCCTAAAGGAGAGAAAGGCCAGCAACAATGACAAACTTGCAAAAACAAAAGACAAGTAGCAAGCAGTACATGGTGCAGAGCTCACTCAACTTTAAGATACGGCTTCACTCCAGAATTCTACAAAACATTCCGAACAGAGCTGACCCCAATCCTCTACAAACTCTTCAAAACAATAGAAAAAGAGGCAACCCTTCCAAACTCATTCTATGAAGCCAACATTACCTTAATCCCAAAACCAGACATAGAACTAACAGAGAAGGAAAACTACAGACCTATCTCTTTGATGAACATTGATGCTAAGATTCTCAACAAAATCCTAGCCAACAGAATTCAAAAACACATCAGACAGATCATTCATCCAGATCAAGTAGGATTCATCCCTGGAATGCAGGGATGGTTCAACATTCGAAAATCTATAAATGTGATACACCACATCCAAAAACTGAAAAACAAGAATCACATGATAGTATCAATAGATGCGGAAAAAGCTTTCGACAAAATCCAACATCACTTCCTACTAAAAACCCTAACCAAGGTAGGCATAGATGGAAAAATCCACAACATAATTAAAGCCATAGATGAAAAACCCAACGCCAGCATCATACTGAATGGAGAAAAGCTGGAACACTTCCCACTGAGATCTGGAACAAGACAGGGATGTCCACTTTCTCCACTACTATTCAACATAGTCCTAGAGGTACTCGCTGAGGCCATAAGACAAGAAAAAGAAATCAGAGGAATCCAAATGGGAAACGAAGAAGTCAAGCTCTCACTATACGCAGATGATATGATTCTTTATGTAGAAGAGCCAAGAGACTCAATACAGAGACTGCTAGAACTTGTACGAGAGTTTGGTAGAGTGGCAGGGTACAAAATTAATGAACAAAAATCAACAGCCATAGTGTATGCGAACAGCCCCAAGATGGAAAAAGACTTAACCAGCAAGATACCATTCAAAATAACAGAGAAAAGTATGAAATATCTGGGAATAAATCTAACCAAAAATGTAGAAGACTTATTTGAAGAAAACTACAAACTGCTTAAAAAAGAAATTGAACAAGACCTCAAAAGATGGAGTAACATCCCATACTCCTGGATAGGTAAAATCAATATCATTAAAATGTCTATACTGCCAAAAGCAATATATACATTCAACGCAATCCCAATCAAATTGCCCAAAACATTCTTCATGGAACTGGAAACAATGATCCAAAGGTTCATCAGGAAGCACAAAAAACCACGGATAGCTAGAACTATCCTGAAGAACAGGAAGTTAGCAGGGGGAATCACAGTTCCGGACCTCTGGACATACTATAGGGCAGTGGTTATCAAAACAGCGTGGTACTGGCACAAAGATAGAGAGGAAGATCAATGGAGCAGAATAGAAACGCCAGAAGGAAACCCACACAGATACAGCCAAATAATCTTTGACAAAAAGACAAACGACAACCCAGGCAAATGGGAAGGTCTGTTCAATAAATGCTGTTGGGACAACTGGTTGATAGCCTGCAGAAACAAAAAAATAGATCCACATCTCTCACCATACACTAAGATCAGATCTAAATGGATAACAGATCTAAACCTACATCCAGAAACCTTCAAACTTTTGGAAGAAAATGTTGGAAACACACTGGAACACTTAGGGGTAGGTCCTCACTTCCTAAAAAAGACTCCAGATGCAGTAGAAATCAAGACCAAAATAAACAATTGGGACCTCATCAAACTAAGAAGCTTCTGTACAGCTAGAGAAACAATCAACAAAGTAAAAAGGCAACCCACAGAATGGGAGAAGATCTTCGCACACGACATAGGTGATAGAGGGCTAATCTCCAGAATATACAAAGAGCTACAAAACAACCAAAATGTCAAAACAAACAAGCCACTCAAGAAATGGGCACGGGAAATGGGCAGACACTTCACAAAGGAACAAACCCAAATGGCAAATAAACATATGAAAAAATGCTCAAGTTCCCTGGCAATAAGGGAAATCCAAATTAAAACATCAATGAGGTACCACCTAACGCCAGTAAGACTGGCCCACATGAATAAAAGCACCAACGACACTTGTTGGCGAGGTTGCGGGGAAAAGGGAACCCTACTCCACTGCTGGTGGGGCTGCAGGCTGGTACAGCCTCTATGGAAATCAGTATGGAGAATATTCAAACAACTCAAATTCAACATACCGTATGATCCAGCAATAGCACTCCTAGGAATATATCCAGAACACTTGTTCTATGAGAAACCAACATGCACTCCTATGTTCATAGCAGCACAATCAGTAATTGCAAAAACATGGAAACAACCAAAATGCCCATCAACAGAGGATTGGATAAGAAAGCTATGGTTCATCTACTCCATGGAATACTACTCAGCTATTAAAAAAAACAAAATGCAGTTCTTTGTGGCCAAATGGGCCAAACTGGAAACCATAATGCTAAGGGAAATGAGCCAATCCCAAAAGGTTAAATACCACGTTTGCCTTAATTTAAGATGATATGATGTTATGTATAACATGTTATGTTTTGAATGTTATATGTTGTGTATAAACTAAAATTGAAGTATAGGTGAGGTGGTCACAGAAGGTGGCTGGGAACCCGCATTTACTTTTAACATATTGGTTACTCATTACTATGTCAATTAATTCCATAATGATGTAAATTTTTGCTGATGGTATGTTGGAGCTTTCAATTGACTGGGATGATACTCTGCTGGCTCTGTCATCAGACCAGAGAGGGTATACCTAAGAAGCCGTTGAACTTGACGGGACAATAAGATGCTGGACTCTATGTTTGGTATACGCTTGCAATGGGGAAATCTCAACTGAACTTGAGCTGTGGTTATGCAGCAAGGTGGAGGAATCCACCATGGTGGGAGGGTTTGGGGAGGGGTGGGGAGAACCCAAGTATCTATGTAACTGTGTCACATAATACACTGTAATTACTGAAGTTAAATAATAAATAATTAAAAAAAAAAAAAAGATACAACAGTGTCTGTCCTGGAAGGTCGGCCCTACTGTGTTTAGAACAAATTAGCTCACAAAAAAAGGAGCACCTTGAATTCATTAAGATTTATGTTTACTGGAAAGTCAAATATATCGAGAGGAGAGACAGAGAAGATCTTTCAACCACTGATTCCCTCCCCTAGCAGCCTCTGCAGCCAGAACTGAGCTGATCCAAAGCCAGGAGCCAGGAGCCAGGAGCCCGGAGCCCGGAGCCTCTTCCGGTCCACAAACAGGAAGCTGGATTGGAACTGTGGCTGCTGGGACATGAATTGGTGCCCATATGGGATCCTGGCAAGTGCAAGGTGAGGACTTTAGCCATTGGGCTACTGAGCTGGGCCTGAGCAGCTTCAATTCTTAAGCTTGTTAATTTTTCAAAGGTTTACTTATTTCAAAATTAGAGACAGAGCCCCACCACAATGCTCCCCCAATCTTTTCATTTTTACCCCTCCCATTTTTTAAAAACCTGGAAGAATAAAGACCCTAGCACTTTTCATAACGCAAGCCAAATATCCTCTTACTTTGTTGACAACTAAGGGATATGTCATGGTTGTGCACATTTGCTTTCTAAGAAAGAAATATGAAATACAATTTTCCCTGAACTTGAGAGAAGTGTTTTTGCTTTCATAGAAGTAACTTAAATTGCATATCCCAAATAGTTTTTCACTTTTTCAAAAAATAAAAATCAGTATGATCTTAGTCTTACTATTTCTGAAATGAAACAAATGATATATACATTTGAGACCATGACCGTGAAAAAAAAAATCATGTTTTATTTCTCCTCTGAGTTCCATTGTAATGTGCGGATAATAACTTAAACTCTTCAAGTGAAGACTTTGGAGGCATGCAAATTCTGATTAAAATAGAATTTATCATCTTTTGACATGGATACTCAGTTCCAAAACCGAACTCCTAAATTCATGCTCTGTTGTGAATGCTTTTTGGATTTTGAGTAAAGAAAAAACACTGACATGATTAAATCTGGGAAACTATGTCCCAAGGATTCAAAATTGATTATCAGGTGTTCATTCTTGATATTAAACATTTTCTTTTTGCACACTGTCTCTAATAATACTTGGTACAACATTTTGACACTAAGGTTTTCTATTGGCTGTTTATAATTTGTTCCATGTATTTTGAGAATGAGCCAAATAGAAACGAAAATAGTTCACTCTGTAGCTTCCTTTGACTTTCAAGTGGCTACATTTTTCACATAAATTTATCTCCTTGATGGGTTTAAAGTCCGTAAAACAAATTCTCAAGACAGAAACTAGGGAAGCCTGCATGGAATCTGTGCAATGTGTGATCACCAATGGCCAGTTGTTACAGGATCCCTGTGCTCAGACTAAGCCAAGAGCAGAGCTATCTCCTCAGTTCTTGGTTTTCACAATTGCTTCCAGGGAGAAGGAAGGAGAAAGGAGGGAGCAGATAAAGTATAATATTCTTAGAAATGTATTTAGAAACTGTATTACCTCTTTGTATTGATATCATATTAACATGACAGGTGATGAGAATTATGTTGAAGTAATTATAATGCATTCACTGTGATTCTGAGAATAAATTAACCCAGAGTCATTTAAAAAAAGTGACAAATTAAAAAAAATAATTCATCAATTTAAGACATGTGAAGATTTAAAAAAAAGACTGTAAAACATCTACAAGCAAAAATTAGGTAATAGAAGCACAAAAATAAGATTACAACATCTATAAGTGCACACTATTCACTAGCTAAAAGGATTAGATTTAGAAATTTTTTTTACCAGGAACACATTAGAAACTAAAGATAAAAAATATTGAAAATTAGTAAAAACTCATTAGGCAAGCATTAGTAAATGAAACCTTGGATTTCAAGACAAATAATCGTCTTGGACATACAGATGATGTTAACCTTTCTTTCTCTCCCTCTTGAAAAAAAATCACATGAGTGCTTTCAAAATCCATAAATTTTGCATATTAAAATAGGTTGGCAAGGTGGATTAGCATGCTAATCTTCCACCTGTGGCACTGGCATCTTATATGGCCTCGGGATTATGTCTGGATTGTTCCACTTCTGATAAAGTTTTCTGCTGACAGCCTGTTAAAGCAGAAAAAGACTGCCCAAGACCTTGGGTCCCTGCACCCATGTGGGAGACTTTCAAGAAGCTCCTGGCTGCCAGCTTTGTACTGGCCTAGTTCTGGTGTGACAATTTGGGGAGTCAACCAGCAAATGGAACAGCTCTCTGTTTCTCCTTCCATCTCTGTAATTATCTTCTAAAACTTTATTTATAAATTTTATATAAAAATTATATAAAATTTATATATATAAATTTATATATATTATATATAATTTGTGTGTGTATATATATATATACACACACACATACATAGCCAACTAATCTTTGACAAGAGAACTGAAAATAACCCAGGGGAAAAAATGAAGTCTTTTAACAAATGCTATTGGGACAACTGGATATCCACTTGCAGAAGTAAGATGATTCCCACCTTTCAACTTGTATAAAAATTAGTTCTAAATGGACTAAGGAACTAAATCTGTACCCAGAACCCATCAAAATATTAGGGGAAACATAGAAAATACTCTACATAATATGGGCATTGGTAATGACTTAAGGATGTCAACAAAAGCATAGGCAGTCACAAAACAAACTAATGGGATTACATCAAGCTAAGAAAATCCTGTACAGTAAAGGGAACTGTCAACAAAGCAAAGAAGCAACCAACAGAATGGGAGAAATTCTTCACAGTGCACAACAGAACGGGTACTAATATTCAGGATTTACAAAGAGCTTCAGAAACTTAGTGACAATAAAAACAATCCTGTTAAGAAATGGGCAAAGGGAACCAGCAGACATTTTTCAGAAGAACAAATTAAAATTGCCAACAAATACATGAAAACACGCTGAGGCTCCTTACCCATTGGGGAAATATGTCCCTATATATTTATATAGACATATGAATACATATATATATATATATATATATATATATATATATATATACATATAAAACCACATTAAGTTTCCACATGACTCCAGAAATCTACAAGTAGCACCTGCTGGTATGGATTTGGGGACGAAGTATTCACTCCACCATTGGTGGGAGTATAGGCTAGTGTAGTCATCATAGAAGTCAGTATCGAGAATGCTAAGACAACTAAAAATTGATCTACCATTATGATCCAGCTATCCAATTTCTTGGAATAAATATATCCAAAGGAAGTGAAATTTGCATGCAAGGGAACAACACACAACCTCATAGTTATAAGCAGCACAATCCACCACAGCGAAGACTTGGAAACAACCCAGATGTCCACTGAAACAAGAATGGATAACGAAGCTGTGGTACAGCTACTTCATGGAATGCTACACAATCTCTAAAAAGAATGAAATGCTACCATTTGCAACAAAATGGTCCTAACTGGAGACCCTTTTGCTCAGTAAAATAAGCCAATCCCAAAAGAATATCATATATTCTCTCTGATAGAAGTCAACCTTCATGCAAAATACAAAAAAATAGATATAGGTGAACAAGGGTAAACATATATTCTCATAGACTGTAAAATGGAGACTAGCATACTACTACATGAAGATACATTGCAGTAAACATCTCTACTTACAATAAAAGGACTCCCCAGTAAAGCAGTTAAATATACCTTGACAATATAATACTAGATTTTCTCACTCTGTCTACATCTACAGTGCACTGAAATAGCAGAAGGTTATTAAAGTACTGTAACTGTTACTAAAGAACTACAGTACTCAAATAATTATGGGGGAAACTGGTGGGAGATGAAAATCAGGGTGGAGGAAACTGAGGGTAAGGAGGAAATCCCTGCACCTACGAAACCTTATCATGGGAAAGTTTAAAAATTTAAAAGAATGGTGATAACAGCAAGTTCAGTAAAATCTGTATAGAGGCATATATATGTCTGTTTATGCACATATTCCCCAAATTGTAAATGTTACTGTCTTTTTAAACAATGTGTATTCATAAGGAAGATAGGCAGAAGAACACAGGAGAGGTCTTCCATCCTCTGGTACGTTCTCTAAACGGCCACAAAAAGTGGAGCTGGAAATATGCCAGAGGTAGGAAAGCTGAACTCCACTCAGGTCTCCTATGTGGCAGTAGGAGCCCAAGCTATTGGACCGTCATCTACTCTTTCTGAGGCTGGCTGCTAGGGAGCTGCGTCAGATGCAGAGTCGAAGGGACCTGAACTGGCACTTTGATGTGACATGTAAAACAATGGGGATTTGTTTCGTATAAATTAAAACAAAATGAAAATGCACGAACCATACAATAAATATTGCATTTCAAAGAACTGAGAAGGTTTAAGCCGTGTTAATTACAAACAGAATGAAATCATTCAGTAAAAATTCAGAGGTAGCCTTTGGTGCAGTGGTTAAGATGCCACTTAGGCCACTGGCTTTGCAGAGCAGAGTCCATGGGTTCAAGTCCTCCCTCTGCTGCTGCTTTTTTTTTTTTTTTAAGAATTATTTTTATTGGAAAGTCAGATACACAGAGGGGAGGAGAGACAGCGAGGAAGATCTTCCATCCAATGATTCACTCCCCAAGTGGCCCCAAAGGCTGGAGCTGAGCCAGTCCGAAGCCAGGATCCAGGAGCCTCTTCCAGGTCTCCCACACAGGTGCAGGGTCCCAAGGCTTGGAGCCATCCTCAACTGCTTTCCCAGGCCAAAGTCAGGGAGCTGGATGGGAAGCGGGGCTCCCAGGATTAGAACCTGCGCCCATATGGGATCCCGGGGCGTGCAAGGCAAGGACTTTAACCACTACGCTAACCCCTCTCTCTTCTTCTATACTTGATGTTAGCCAAAAGCCTGAGAATCTATCTCAACTTCAAATAGAACTTCAATGATTTTGGAGATAGGACCTAACAACTTGAGCCATAAACTGCTAACTACTTGCTTGGGGGACCCAGACTGTGCTTATGACACACAGCTTTAGCTTGGTTCAGAACTGGCTATTGTGGGCATTTGGGGAGTGAACCAGCAGAAGAAATATTTTTTTGTATTTCTTTTTGTTTTTGCATTTTAAGTAAATAATATACATTTTAAAATAATGCAAAAATTGGTAAATATACCTTAACAATTACATACTATTTTTTGTACCTTTGTCTATGTCTATGAGGCCATGATATACTAAAATAACAGCATGTTAAACATGTAACTGTTACTGAAGGACTCTATTACTGTGATAATATGGGTGAATATGGGGAAGGAGGAACTGGAAGGCAAGCGAGGAATCCCTGTACCCACAAGACTGCATCATGCAAAATAATAATGACAATAAAAAATAAAAATAGAAGTATGAGAATGTCAAAATAAAACTACACATTTAAGACTGAAGTCCTAAATAAAATGAATATAAAATCAGAATAAAATTTTAAATAGTGAATATGAAATTTCAAAGTTGAAATATGTTGGATATAATCAGATACTTTTATCCTGATGTTAGAAAAAATAAACTTCTCATTCAACTACAAAATGATGAAGAGCAGAATGAATACAGTGAAAATGTAAGGGAAAATCCCAATGGAATGAAAAGCAAATATGAAATGGAGGGATCCATGAGGATAGTTAATTTTTATAAAGATCCATAAAATACACAAATTTCCTCTGGGATTAACAATAATGAAAAAGAAAAAGAAAACATTTGAGTGGAAGAAAGAAACATTGAAAAATCTATTAGAGTTTAAAACCACTAACATAATACTGTGAGTAAACTTACACAGTAAGTTTAAAACAAAGTGAAATGGGCAGAGTCTCAAAATAGAACTCATACAGCTGATGTATTTTATCCACCATACTAAGAAAGGAAACTATATGACTAGTCTTATTTGAGAAAATGTACTTGAAAAAAATCAACACATTATGACAACACCAATAGATAACTTTGTTTCTATACCTGAGGTCTAGACATCCTATACATATTTCTAGAATGTGCTAGGTAGTAATCATTCAATCTTTTTGTGCCAAAGCATCTATGGAAACTGCAATGCTGTGACTTCCCCTTGAAAGCAGCCATTGCAGACTATCTAAACACACGACTGTGTTATATCACAAAAAATCTGCGGAACACAAATGCCATAGAGCTTTTCCCCACCAAGAGTTATTTTCTTCATTTTATTTTGAATTATTGAATAGATGAAGACTATTCCTAACTTGCAGGCAGTACCAAAGCAAGTGGAAGCACATATTTGGACAGAATATAATTTGTCCCCCATTGTATCTGAAGGGCAAATATAGTGAAATAAATAGATTTGTAGAAAGAACATAAAGTAATTCTAAAAGTTAAGTCCATGCTTACTTTGTAGAACAATATTAAGTTTTGAAAACCACTCGTGTCAATTTCAAAAATGTCTTACAAAAACACCAACATTCTTCAATTTCATTTATATAATTTCATTACATATACTTTTTAACTTTAAATCAAAGGCAAGAAACTGTCATTGATTATCCATAGAGATGACACATGGGAATTTATTCAAATAGGAACCTTTTGTCAGTAGCTGAATAAAAGGTCAATATTTAAAAATCAATTATAATTTTATTCACTGAAAGTAAGCTACTCAAAACTATAAAATGTAAAGTTATTTAACAGAAGCATCAATTCAGACAGCCGTTTGAAACAAATATTTTTTAAAATCTTGAGTATGATCTATACAAAGAAAACTACAGAAATTCCTTAGAGATAATGAATGAAACCTAAGGAAATGTGCAAGATGCTATGCTGATTTATAGAAAGATCACATAATGTCAATTCTTTATAGATTCATCTATAGCTATAAGGCAATTCTCATTAATAGGTACTTATGGGAAAATTTGAAAAGAAAAATCTATATGGAATAAATTTTAAAAGAAAAAAACAAAATTAATCAAAACCTATGAGGAGATCAAGTTGGAGACACTATCAACATTTGTTGCCATGACACTAATAAAGCCAGTGTATTTTCATATAGAAATATATTCATTAATAGAAGTATAGAAAGTCACACAAATATTGAACAAAGTGTTACACAAGAGTTGGCATCACATATCATCAATGTGGAACCAAAAAAGTAATGATTTTGACAATTGACTCTTTGGAAGATAGAACTGGAGAGAAAACTGAAGTTTTATATTAATGACCTAGGCCACTTAAATGGACATCTATGCATTGTTTTATGTGAGGAATAAACTTGATGGTGAGAATTTTAGATGTTCCATTGTGTATGTTTTGAATACCAGAAAATTAATTGGATCTTGTTGGTCACCTTAAATCACACCTGAGAAGTGACCTTATATGTTATAAATTCACCATGTAGATGTTTAGTTTTAGAACTGAGAATAAATCAAAGTATAATACTGGTGGCAGCTGAACAATTTTTTACATTTGCTGTCATGTTAAGTATAAGTACTATAACAACTTGTCAAACCAAACTTTTTTTTTTCTCTTTCACTTTCAGTAAATGAGCCTAGTGGAGATCTAGTCTTTGTTCTTCTGACAGCTTGTTTTGCTCATTACATGATATGTTGGATAATCAAATCAGTAAGAATTCACTGTTTCTAAAATATATTAGAAAATAGAAACACCTTCTGAATTTTCCTAAATAAAATTTCTAAGTCAAATTGAAAATCAGGAGATTGAATTTCAGACATGTAAGTGAGCACCAAAATCTCATCATGATCATTCCTAAAGCCATGGGCATCAGGGTTCAGCCAAAGATTTTACAGGAATGAGACCTCCAAAGAGTTACATGGTGATAGGGAATTTTGAAGCCTTCAAGAGAAGGTGTATAAACATTGTGATAATGGGAAACTTCTAAGCTCTAATAAGGAATAAAGAACTGCTTAAAAATGAGAATGAGATAGACATTGCTATCTTTACGTTTATAATGGTGTGAAGTAGAAAAATGATTGTGATGTCCTTTGTGATTTTCTGTGATGGCAAGGGGGTTCCAATCCAACTTACTATTGCATACCACAGTTGGCTGTGTATTGGCTGTCTCAGTAAGGATTAGGTTCTTGATGCAGGGGCTATGTGATACTCATCTTTATATTTCTTGCCCCACATTTAGGGATGGTAAATGGAAAGATCTGTACAGATATTTGAGTGTCTTCATTAATAAATAAACACTCCAAATGAGTGTCAAGAGAGCTGGGTTCTTTTCCCTTGCATTACAACACATTGTGCGTTGTAAATTTTTATTAGCTATTATGTCTGTTGAACCAACACCACAGGTTAACTCTACAGTGCAGTCTTGTATGGCAACAGAGATTACCATGTTGTAGAAAAAACATTTGTGAGGTATGTTCCTGCTGAGGCAGAAACATTCTTCCTCCCACTTGCTCTCCTTGATTACTAACATTATGTCTAATAAAGCAGGCGTCATACTGAATGGTTAATTTTTTTTTTTACATGCAACTTTTGACAGTAGAGTCAAAGCACACTGAGCTCAAGCTCAGTCTGGCTGTAAATTGCAGCTTTACTACTCGGCACATTTTTAGGCACTGGTTAGCACAAGTTGTATGAGAGCATGAGAAGTATACTGGGGTAGGGTTCCCTGCTTCCCCAAAATGTCTGCACAATAATCGCTGCAACCTCTGAAAATGTGATATTCTGTGTCAAATGCTGAAAGACTTGGCAGATCCAATGAAGTTAAAGTTGTTGAGGTGGGGAGGTTAATCTGGACTTTCTAGGGTCAACCAACATCATCACGAAAGTCTTGTAAACAAGAAGGAATCAGGAAAGGTAGAGAAGGCAAGTGAAAACAGGAACAAGAATCAGTGAAAAAGAGGCAATGAGGGCTTGGCAGCGTGGCCTAGTGGCTAAGGTCCTCGCCTTGATCCCATATGGCCGCTGGTTCTAATCCCGGTGGCTCCATTCTTCTCTATCTCTCCTCCTCTCAGTATATCTGACTTTGTAATAAAAATAAAATAAATCTTTAAAAAAAAAAAGAGGCAATAATTTGTGCTAATGTCACTGTGAGGAAGGGGCAAACCACCTGATGTACGTAGTCTCTGGGAGCTGGGAAAGGTACAGAAATACTCTCCAGCGAAGCTGCTGGGAGGTTCCCAGCACCATCTACCTTGTAACGTTAACCCAGGGAAATTGATTTTAGACTTCTGCCATCTAAAACTGTAGGATAAATGTGCATTATTTTGAGACACCAAGCCCCTATTATTTTGCTGTGAAGCATGTACTATTGAAATTAAGCACTTAATAAAGGTGTGGCTAGTATGCAGATAGTAAAATTCCCTTAATTTCTTAGGAAATCTTTTTTCTTAACCTTAAATCATAAGTCACTAAGCACTTATTCTAATGAAAGAAAAGCGGAGAATCCTGCCCAGAATATGGGACATATGTTGATAAATAATCCCATGCAGTTCAGATGACATACAGTAGTATTTGAACAATAGAAAATGAGTGGTACAGTGGGGCCAGAGAATGACATGGTTATTGTGCTATCTTATGGCCTTCTAGGGGAGGTGAATTTCAATCCGATCCCTGAAGGAATAAAAGGAGAGACGATAAGCAAGGAATATTAAGCTACAGGAATTAGTAAGTCTCTTTGGACCCCAGTGAGTGAAACTGCCGGACTAAAGTCAAAGTAAAGGGGGAAACAAGGGAGAACATAGAACCAGAAAAGGAAGGGTGGTGACAGATGAAGGAGTTGAAATTTCACACTGTAGTTCAGAGTTCCTGTTTCTTTGATCAATGAGTATTATAAAGAAACAAGGCATTCTCTTCTCACTCAAGCCTGCTCAATGTCACCGAGTTTCTTTAGCTGTCTAAAATACCGTGATACTCACTTTCCAGAGTTCTCCATGGTGCCCCCAGAACTTAATTATGAATCTGTCTTTCCTTGTGGGTCTCCATCCAATGATCCTACTTCTCAGATTCCAACTCTCACATATGTTTGGGTTCCAATCATTTTTTCTAAATGTGGCTGTTTTATTTTTCTTACTATCTGTTACTGAAAATGACTCAAACATGTGGGTGCAGATGTGGAAAGATGGCCTGGATAACTCAAAGCTGAAAGTCCATGCATCAAGGTATTTCAATGAAGAAGCCATTAAGTGTACTTCATCATTTGGAAACATCATTTCCACTGTTTCCAAAGCTCCTTTACTCTGCAAGATCTATATGAATTTAGCCCTTGAGCCTCTGTCTAAACTCTACTTTACCTTCAGAGTTAAGACACCTTGTTTTCAGCAACCAGACATGCTACATGTTCAGCTTTATGCAATGAAATTCAATGGGAAAAATAGAAATTGACATGCAATATTCCATTTATAGAAACTTTAACAGGAAAGCTTCCAAGGTAAAAATTAACCTAGAGTAATTACTGAGTTCATCTTTCTGGTCAAAGTAACTTATGAGTTAGCAAGTAGGTAAATAAACTTCCTCTGCAGTACAATTTTCAGTTAATAAATGATAGCTTTTGAGAGCATTGTGTTTAGATGGTTCTAGAGATTTTGCTTTTATAAAGCGAAATATAGCTCTGTGATGATTATCTAAAGGGGCCAAGGCTGCAAAAGGGTGTAAATTAAGACAAAAAAATGGACTTCTGACTTGAGCAATCATAACATCATGCAATATTTCCTATGTCTATAAATTATACAACAGTACATGTAGTTTTTAATAGCTTATGGGAAACAACTTAGGATTTTGCTAGCCATTTTGATGACAGCATCTACGTTGTGCGCCAAACCACTTCAAAGAGTAGTTGGCAATGGCTTCCCAAATCTCCTGCCCATTTCACCTTGCCAGGGTATAAAGGAAATTACAAGGGTGCAGCACCTGGGAATAACATTTGATTTACTTACATGTAGCACTGCATGAGACTGCTAATCACTGAAAGGGGAGCTTAATTAAAAAAAAAAACTCTGCAAGTAAAAAAATCAAGATTTAGTTATGTGGTAAATGTTGTACCCTCTTATGGATTTTTCCATTTAAAGAAAAAGCATTTTTTTGGAGTATATGAATGCTTGTTCAGTCCCGAATGTTATTTCTTGAAGTGTGATTAACATACATGCTTGCTAAATTGATACAATTTTCTTTCTGGTATTTTTATGAAAGATGCCTTAGTAAATAAAAAATGCAGCAGTGGAAAATTATTTCATCAACTGATTTACAACCAATTATTAAAGAAAACTATAGTAGGGGCCCAAATGAGGGAAGAATAATACAAATTATGTAGTTGTATATTGTACTACTTCAAAGAAACTGCCTCTATCGCTAAAAAATGATTAGTTGAATTAATGAATGTTTCTGGCCATATTTTATCAAAGAATATTAACAATTATATCATATCACAGAGAGATTAAAAATAAACTATGAAAACAGTGTAATACTTGATACATCCTACACAGGCAAGATACATTATGCTTATATATACATTCAATGCAATCCCAATCAAATTACCCACAGCATTCTTCATTGAACTGGAAAAAATGATACACAGATTCATCTGGAAACTCAAAAAACCACGAATAGCCAGAACCACTCTGAAGAACAGGAACTTAACAGGGGGAATCACAGTACCGGATCTATGGACATACTATAGGGCAGTGGTTATCAAAACAGCCTGGTACTGGCACAAAGATAGAGAGGAAGATCAGTGGAACAGAATAGAAACAACAGATGGAAACCCACACAGATACAGTCAATCAATCTTTGACAAAAAGACAGACAACAATCTAAGCAAATGGAAGGTCTGTTCAATAAATGCTGTTGGGACAACTGGTTGATAGCCTGCAGAAACAAAAAGATAGACCCACATCTCTCACCATACACCAAGATCGAATCTAAATGGATAAAAGACCTAAACCTACATCCAGAAACCTTCAAACTTTTGGAAGAAAATGTTGGAAACACACTGCAACACTTAGGAGTAGGCCCTGACTTCCTAAAAAGATTCCAAAAGCAGTAGAAATCGAGACCGAAATCGAAACCAAAATCAACATCTGGGACCTCATCAAACTAAGCAGCTTCTGTACAGCTAGAGAAACAATCAACAAAGTAAAAAAACAACCTACAGAATGGGAGAAGATCTTTGCACACTACATAGGAGATAGAGGGCTGATCTCCAGAATATACAAAGATCTCCAGAGAAACCAAAACACCAGAACAAACAAACTGCTCAAGAAATGGGCACGGGAAATGGGCAGACATTTCACAAAAGAACAAACCCAAATAGCAAACAAGCATATGAAAAAATGCTCAAGTTCCCTGGCAATAAGGGAAATCCAAATGAAGACAACAATGAGGTACCACCTAACTCCAGTAAAGATGGCACACATACATAATACCACCAACACTTGTTGGCGAGGATGTGGGGAAAAGGGAACCCTTCTCCACTGCTGGTGGGACTGCAGACTTGTACAGCCTCTATGGGAATCAGTTTGGCGAATACTAAAACAACTGAAAATCAACATACCATATGATCCAGCAATAGCACTCCTAGGAATATATCGAAAACATCTCCTACACAAGAAACCAACATGTACGCCTATGTTCATAGCAGCACAATCTACAATTGCAAAAACCTGGAAGCAACCAAAATGCCCATCAATAGAAGACTGGATAAGAAAGCTATGGTTCATCTACTCTATGGAATACTACTCAGCTATTAAAAAAAAAGAAATGCAGTTCTTTGTGGTCAAATGGGCCCGACTGGAATCCATCATGCTAAGAAAAATGAACCAATCCCAAAAGGTTAAATACCACATGTTTGCCTTAATCTGAGATGAAAAGATGACAACTTGGAAGATAGTACCTGTATATTGTAATATTAGTGCAATCTCTAACAACCTGTATCCAATGCAATAAGATAATGCGATATAATCTATAAACCAACAATTAATGTCAGAATACTTAAGATATACATCGAAAAACTGTAAAACCTACTATACCCTCAATACGCTATGTTAATCCGTAATGGGGAGGGAGTGCAGGGAAGTCTTTCAGGACCATAAAAAGAGGAAAAAGTACAATATAGCCTATCAAGATCAAATCTGGTAATTCATAGACAACAGATTCAAAGCGGCACTAAACAATAGTAAAACTACTATACCAATGCATGAAGGGGGAATCGGGTGCGATCCTGACAACCTCTTAACAGGTGGTCATGTGCGTGGAGCAAGGGGGCACTCCAGAGTGGAGCAGGTGGTAAGGAGGAAGCTTGGATCCCAACCATGAAGACTCCCAGACCTTCACCACAAACTATTAATACGAGCAACAAAGACTATATCCCAACTGCCAAGGAGGCCACAGGGAATTGGATGCCCTCGGAGGCCGAGTACTCTGAGGTCACCCACCCCCAACTGGAGCTTCCGCAGGGGATGGAAGAAGTCCAAACACTACCGTGCAGAAACCAACGTCATCAGAAAGACAACCAGAAGTCCTGAGCGGTCCGCAGAAACAGAAGAACAATAAACGTCCTTCGGGACCAGGGAGGAGAGCTTTCTCTGGTCTGAGCCTGGCTCCACCTCTGGACCCCCACCCTCCCTCGCAATGACCATCGGGATCGCTCTGAAAACCCCTCAGAGCAAACAAACAATCATACAAACTAAAAACACCTAAAATAAATAGACAAACAACAAAGAGTAGAGCTTGGAACCTGACAGGAAAGAGCTGGTGTGGATTGGCTCATGCCTCACTGGGTGGGACACAAAGATTAGTCACTCCTCACCATGGTGTTGAGGATTTTCCTGCACACCCCCCCACCAAAAAAAAAATGTTCTGCACCTTAATTGTCGACAAATGTCTTGTTAGAGTTACAAGCCAGTCTAGATTATCCTAAAATCTGCCAAGATCAGCAAAATTATACTTCAACACAACAAATGGATAAATACGAAAATGAAATAGACACGAGACAGCTGAATGGTACCTTATAGCGATTTTAAGGCATATAGCAGCCGGTCCTGTATATAAACTAAAATTGAAATGTCAGTGAGCTAATCAGAGGTTGTGGTTAAGAACTTGCTTTTTTTTTTTTTTTTTTTTTTTTAACATACTGGTTACTCAAAACCATGTCAATTCCATAATGTTGCAAATTGCTGTTGATGTTATATTGGGACTCTTAATTGACTGGGATGATATTCTACCAGCTCTAACTTCAGACCAGAGATGGTCTCCCCAAGATACTGTTCAACCCATCTGGACAATAAGTAGCTGGACTCTATGCTTGGTATACGTTTGCAAGGAAAGAATCTTGATTGACTTTGAACTGTAATGCTGCATCAAGGTGGAGGAATCCACCAGGGAGGAGGGGCGTGGGGAGGGGTGGGGGATTCCCAGAGCCTATGAAACTGTCACATAATGCAAAATAATTAATAAAAAAATATACATTATGCTTTTATTTTTGGTGGAGAGTCTAATTCAGTTAAATTGTTAGTGCTATGATATCAATTGTTGACAAATCAGACACCTCACACTATTGTTTTAGACTCAGCACTCTGCGTGGCATCTGAAGTTTGTGTGTGTGCGTGTGTGTGTACACATGTGCACATTCATGTGTCTAACTACTGAAAATAAAGTACAAGGCCAAGCTTGAAGCACAATTTGGTTACACTGTCAGATATCTGATAAATGGCAGTACATTTGCTTGGACTGCCATTAAACCCACAATGAGATAAGTGGAGATGTAACTATGCGAAGAAAACAAAGAGCTCTCGGGAGTAAAAATATTATGAGATCATGTCTATTACTCAGAGATATAAAATTCTAGGAATATCACTAGTACAAAACACTGCACAATTTGTAGTTATTAAGTTACTAAACTTTACTGAAATATACATGGAAAATTTCTGACCTATCTCTATTTGAGGCTGGTGTGGTATTAATAATCCTCCTATATTACATTCAAAGAAATTTGAATCTTAAAAAGGTCATGTAATAAAGGAATAGTATTTGAGAACTTGGCAATCAATTCAGAAAAAGACCAAATAGACAATGTTGTCAAAACCACAAGTTTGGAAACTAATTAGTAAATATCATATATCAAATAATTTACCATTTTTGAGGGAAATGTTCAATAGATGCATCTACATGAATAAACAATATAAAATAAATATATGGTCTGCTTGCAAACTGGCAAAATATCAAATAGGGAAGTACAATTAAACTAAGAATCAGAAGAAAATCTAGATAGGTTTTTAAATAATCATGGCATAGGCAAGGATTTTAAGTATAAAAATCACAGAATGAAACATATGGAAAAAGATCTAGACACATCTGATCACAAGCCAAATTTTAAAAAGCTATATATAAAAACCCAACCTGATGCAGAAGTTTTTGAAAACAAAGTGTTGTAAAGAGATAACACATATCAGTAAAAACTCCATATTATGTCAATGTAAAAATG
The DNA here is from genome assembly GCF_030435755.1 of Ochotona princeps. Lineage (NCBI taxonomy): Eukaryota > Metazoa > Chordata > Mammalia > Lagomorpha > Ochotonidae > Ochotona > Ochotona princeps. The sequence goes on along the minus strand of NC_080849.1, from coordinate 31,790,121 downwards.
GGTGAAGAGCAGAAACACATTAGAGACATGTGGCTAAGAATGTTAATTCACAAACTACTCAGTACCATATATATCAAATAAATAGAACTCAGCATATACCCCTTACTCCATCTATAAAGATTTAACAGCATAATATAAAACTTAAAATTCTGAATTTAAATCTATGGGAATTCCTGTAAAATCCCTTCAGTGGATCTGATAAGTCTAGGGCTAATTACGCACTGGGAGGGGGCAGAGATAACAAGTGATTTCAACATGTTTGCAGAAAATAGGAGTAACAGATGCTGAAGTTCTGCAATTTTTCTACAAGATCTTGACAAGAAACTTTGAGTGGAACTGAAGTACAGATAAAGAAGTTCTGGAGTTCCAAATCATTGTAGTGCAAGTCTAGATAACATTATTATACCATATCTTTCTCTATTAAAAAAAACCCTAGCAAATAGAATTTTGAATTTTTTTTTTCACTATGAAAGATTTGCTAAACGCTTGAAAGGCTCAATACCTTTACACTGATCAGGTACCATATGAATAACATGTAAGATAACTTTACATATAGCCCATAAATATGTATAATTTTATGTCCAAGTTTTTTTTTAAATAAAAATCCAAAGAATTCCACAAAAACAAATGTTAATTCCTGCAAAAAGGTTTTTTTTTTTTTTAACATATTGTGCAGCTTCTTTTCATATTATGTTCCCTTCAAAACCTTTTTCAGATCACTTGCAAATCAAGGTGGCCTGGCCATAATGGCAGATCCATGGTTAAGCACCAATCTACAGGTTTCTGAGCAAATCTTTACTAAAGATGTAATAAACAACTTAATCAGTGGGCTCTGTGAAAAACACATGTTCCTCCATAAAGCAGACAGATCTTCTCCACTCAAAGAAAAAGACTGATATCTGCAAGGAATTCTGTCCAGACAGATGGCCTTCTGGGTCAAGCTGCTAGCCTTCCCTGCAGACTTTTGATTTGCCAACCCTACATCTGTGTGGGTAAATTCCTTAAACAAAACCTTTGAGTTTCTTCCTTTCTTTGCTCTGTGTTTAGCGAGGATCTTTACTACTATATCAGGTATCTAAGGAAGGCAACTGGTTATTTCAATGATAACAATGTTGATATGAGAAAGTAGAAGAAACAAATTAATTGTCCCATGTTTTCTTAAAGATTTATCTACTTTTATTGGAATGCCAGATTTACGGAGCAAAGTAGAAACAGAAAAATCTTCTATGTGCTTGTTCACTCCCCAGATGACTGCAATGGCCAGCAAGGAGATTATCCAAAATCAGGAACCAGGAGCCTCTTCCAGGTCTCCCATATGGGTACAGGGTCCCAAGGACTTGGGCCATCTTCTCTTTTCCCAGGCCGTAAGTATGGAATTGTATGGGAAGTGGAAGCCTGGCACATAAATTGGTGCACAGATCATACACCACATTTGATGGTGGAGTATTAGCCAACTGAGCAATCATGCCAGCCCCTATCTCATTCATTCTTACACTAACCAAAGAAATAAATGACACTCTTTCTGTAATTATAATTTTGTGTTTTAAAAATAAACTGGTAACCCTTTTCTACATAGATCAGACTAGTGAAAATGTGGAGTAACTGTATCTAGAACTGAAACATAGTGGAAACAAATATTCCATTTTCTCCCATCCATTGTGATGCCTTTCACTTTAATATATACATGGAAGCACTAATTATTTCCTTTAATAGAAAGTCATGCTTAAATGGGATAAATATGCACATTCCTCTTTCTGCATGGGATCAATTTACAATCTAATTACTAGTATCACATGGAAGCATCTGTGAAATTCAACTGGTTGCGTGTCTTAACATAATATTTTTAGTCCAGTCACCTTTAGGATCAAACTGCTGAATATAAATCAGTCTTGCTAAAAGGCAAGATATCTTAACTTATTTAATATTGGATTTGCTTTGGTTTGATCCTGCCACACTGAATGTTTATTAAGATACTATTTTAAGATGAAAAAGTTCCTAATGCTTCATTGCATTATGTAAACTAATTTACCTACAAGGTCACAATCCATTGGAGAGGAATATACAAATAAATGTCAAATAAATGTTATATGATGGAAATAATGATGACAATTTTCAGTTCCTAATTTGATGACTTTTTCCCAAATTCAAACTTAAAGCCATCTTTATCTGCTCAGCATTAAAATATAACTTGAACAATCATAGTCATGATAATTTATATATAACAAGTTCTTTTGGTAAGTCAAGCATTTGGATAGAGATACTGCAGCAAAAACTCCCTGTACTACTGCGGTAGGCAGGATTCCACAATGATTCTCAATAAGTAAAAATCTTGTAGAACTCCCTTCAGTGAGTGTAGGTAGGACCTCTGACTTGCTTTTTTAGCAGAATATGTGACTTCATTTAGATTATGTGATTTTGCAGACTGCCTTAGCAGAAAAGAAGGGGGCCCAATTACCTGTTGACCTTGAAGAACGAGATGCCATGCTGTGAGAAAGCTCCTGAGAGGTCTATAGCTTAGCAAGGAACGGTGTGAGCTTCTAGAAGCTAAACCTAACTCCTGGCTGAGAAGAATGAACATGTCCAATAATACATGACCATGGTAGATGACACTGAACTCCAAGAAGGAACATGGTCTGGTTGCACACTAGATTGTAGTTCCAGCAGACAATGAGCAAAGGACACATTAAATTATGTTTGCACTTTGAAGAATAGAAATTGTGGGATACATATATTTTCAATTCTTCAGTTTGCAGCATTTTGTTACACAGTATTCAAAAAATAATATAGGGACTGGCACTGTGGCGTGATGAATAAAGCCACACTGGCAACCCATGTAGGTGTTAGTTAGAATCCCGACTACTCCAGCTTTTGATCCAGCTCACTGCCAACGTGCCTGTGGAAAGCAACTGAGAACGCAGCAAGTGCTGGGGCTCCTACAGCAACTTGGGTGACCTAGAAATAGTTCCGGCTCCTGGCTTTAGAACATCCCAGTTCTGGCTAGTGAGGCCATTTGGGAAGTGAACTGATAGATGATAGATAGATAGACAGACAGACAGACAGTTCTTGATCTCTCTCTTCCACTCTCTCCTACTCTAACCCTGCTTTTCAAATAAAATGAAATTTTAAAAAGATCAATTTTATTTCAAAAGCCTTTACATACTCTTAGTGTATGAATGTTTTTACATAGAACCCCTCTGAATATTCCATGGCCACAGAATTTATAAAGGACTCACATCAATTTCAATGTAACAACAAAGCCAGTGATCATCATAGTACATAAAGTTATGGTTTTAACAGCAGGCTTCTTTTTTCTAAGATTCAATGACACAAAGGGAATATGTCAATAATTAGTATCAGTTCAAGTTTTCTAATTCCTAGGCTAATAACTCTTTCATTTCCATGATAGAATTTCCAAACAGGGACAGATTTAGAGGTTATAATCTAATTGAAAGGAATAATGAATGTAGGAAATTAATCATAATAGTGCAGCTCCACAAGAGATGCGTTGCAGTCACCTATGTGGCTTACTGACTTGGGTATATCTGAACAGAGTTGGAGAAGACCATATGTATGTGTGTAGAGGGAGCTGATATTTTCCCTCAGTCAACTAGAGGTGAACAGAAATCTAGAAAAAAAAAAAAAACCTGTAGTGTGCTGATGAACACAGCACAAGACACTCTACAATGGCACTTCATTTGAAGTACATTTGCTTTTAGTTGGGCTCCAACCTGATTTGGTTGGGTTTGGTGAGGCGATATGTCAGGAAAATTTTTCTGGGTGATTAGAAATTTTCTAGCTTACTCTTTGGTATGGATTCTGGAAACAGAATCAGCAGGCATCCAAGTTAGCCATATGTAATGAAAAGTGTTCACTGCATTCTGCCATTTATGAACAGATCAAAATTGTTATCTGTATAAAAATTACTCATGGACTTCCTTATGCAGACTGTGGTGACAAAAGTAAAGAGAGTGTCTCACCAGCCTCTCTGTGAATTTCTCTTCTGCTGCAACTGAAACTTGGCCCTCCCAGATGCCTGCTGTCCTTGTAGCTCTCATAAATACTTGACAGTTCCTTTTCCCTCCATATCCCTCCACTCCTACATCCACTGCAGTGGCACAGATATGCTACCTGTTCACCACTGTCTCCTCTCTTTTGTTGTTCCTATACCTTTTATAAATTGTCAACTGTTGAAAAATATCGCAAAATCCTGCCTCACTTCCTTCCCTGTTTAGTCATCGCATACCTATCTGTATCATAAACACCCATTTCTTTGAGATTTTAGAACTTGGCTCACTGATGCTATGTTTAAAATGAATACATTATAGTATTTCAAAGTATAGGTAGAAAATGCTAATTTTTTGTACACTAAGTTTTTCAATCCCTTAGACTTGTATTTTGATATACTCGATCTTACTTCCTGGGTTACACTAAAAGGTCATTCATAATACCTGTTATCTTAATTTCAAATACCACCGTCTCTTAGCAGGACTTATTACCTTACCCATTGCCTTGCATTCTTTCCCAAACTGAAACTGTCTCAGATTATAGCATTCAATAGTTTGATTATAACACTATAAATATCATTGCTACTAATAACTGTTCTTTTGCACACACCCTTAACACATTATCTTCTCACTTTAGATAGCTGGCTTGTTAGATTGCAACTGTTGAATCCCAGAAGGGATAAAGACCATATTTCTCTAACCTTGTGAAATGAAGTGAAGGTTTATTTTTGTTCCTAGCATAAAAATAGGTAAACACAAAATCAATTTCTACCAGTACTGATCAATTAAAATCTATTCCAGAGCTTGAGATTTTAAGATTGTATACTTTATGCTAAAATTGATGTTATCCCTAGATGTAGCAATTCTAATACTCTCTCCTCTCTGGAAACATACTTTATAAATCATTTGTAAATCATTTATTTGTTGCATTACTTCATACAGCATAGTATTCCCCTAACTGGCAAGTAATAATATAGAATTTTTTTTTTTTTTAGTTTTTCTTTTTCATGATACAGTTCCATTGGCTCAGAGATTATCCCTTCCACCCTCTGATTTACCTTCCCCCATACTGTTTTCCCCTATATAACAACAGTATTGTTCTTCAGCAACAGTCACAAGCCCATCATTCTGCTAATTAAATGTATCATGACACTGTGGATATAGACAGTGGTAGAAAGTCCTGCATTCTATTGTCAACAGTTTCACTGGTAATCCATCTTTTATTCAGGAGTAGAGATGTAGAGATACATAGCTTCCTCTTGCCTCTTCCCTTGAAACAGATTTTGTCTTGTGCTGACACTACAACTTTTCAACTCATTGGAACTGGATGAACATTACCTAACTACGATTAGCAACATCAGTTTAAATTTGTTGTTGCAACACTTGAATGAGTCTTCATGATGCAACGAATCAATCATTACTTCCTTGTTTGACATATTTTCTCTCATCTATCGCAATTTTATACTTTCTCCTCTCTCCTGAAACTTCCAGCACCCCTTCCTCCATACCCATTCCTAACTGAACTTGCTCTCCATGTCACTGAATACTACTAAAGCAACGAGAAAACGTTCCACAAATTTCTGGCATCCCGTGCTGTCTGTGTCACCATTCTCCACAGTCTCCTCTGCTAACTGGATATTCTTAACACCTATCTTTTATAGTGCAGCCAATCTCATTATCTCTCATATCATTAATGGATTCTGTTTCAGCAATTCTTCCCTAACTCTCCCACCACAATAATTTCTACCTTTTTATGACTCATTTGTGTTAGTGTAAAATTCTTTGGGGGAAAAATAAATCCTCTTTTGAGCACATTTCACACAATGCTGTTTATTTTTCTCAATATGTTTATAGAAAATTTGTTTTAAATTCATAATCTGTACTTCTTTTTGCACTTACTTATTGGAGGAATGGAAAAAATGTATTTTTATCTGAAAAGCAGAGAGATAGATAGAATACAGAGTAGTATCTTTCTTCTCTGCTTCTTCTCCCTAACACCTGCTACAGCCAAGACTGGATCAATTTAAGCCAGGAGCCAAGAGTGCAATCTAGATCTACCACATGGGTGACAAAGACCCAAGTACCTGAGCCATTATCTGCTATCTCCCAGAGTGCACGTTAGCGGGACTTTGGGATTGGGAGCTGAGCCAGAACCTTTTTTTTTATTATTATTATTACATTTCATTTTATGACACCATTTCATAGGCTCTGAGGTTCCCCAACCCCTCCCCGTACCCTCCCCCCACCCCCATGGTGGATTACTCCACCTTATTGCAGTGTTACAGTTCACATCCGGTCATGCTTCTTTCATTGCAACCATGTACCATGCATAGAGACCAGCATCTTATTGTCCAGACCAATTCAACAGTTTCTTGGGGAGACCATCTCTGATCTAAAAGCAGAGCTGTGAGCCAGAACCTTAACTCAGGCATTCAACATATGTGCATCCAGGTATCATAAGCACAAGGTCAAATGTTCACCATGGGAGGTGTGTGTGTGTGTGTGTGTGTGTGTGTGTGTGGTTTATTTATTAGGGAAAACTTTTTTATTGTTCCTTTTCACAGTAGAAAAGTTATTTTAACTGTGCATATTTTGAAATACAGTGTTGTCATTTAACACATTGTAATCCAGTGTATGCAGATGAGATTAGGTTAGTGAGCATCTCCATTCCCTTAAACATTCTTTTAAGTTTTCATCAATAATAATTATACATATGTATTGGATAGAGTGTGGAATTTTAGTACACATATACACTGTGTACATCAGGGCAGTAAACATTTCCCTTTGTTATTCTTTTATCACTGGGACCTCTGAGTGCCTCTCTTCCATCTGCTTTGAAAACTGTATAATAAGCAATTGTGAACTATATGCCCCGATTGTGCTATGAAATACTGGGAACTTATTTGCCAACTTCCTCTTTGCTTCACAACCACCTCACGCCCTCTAATTATTCTTATGTTTGCATCAACTATATGTTTTTAAACCTTCAGCATATGAGGGAGGACATACAGTATTTGTCTTTCTGTGTCTGGCTTATTTCACTTAACATAAATCACCACCACCACTCTACATATCTATAAGAAATCTAGAAGACATGAAATCATTATACCAAAGAAGTACCTGAACTCCTATGATTATTGTAGCACTACTGACAATAGTCAGGAAGCAATCAAGGTGTCCACAAGATTGATGGGTGAAAGAGATGTGACTTCTATGCATAGTGGAATACTACTCAATCATCAAAGAATGAAATCCTTTCTTTTACAACAGAATGGGTGGAACCATACCAAAGTCTTGAACAAAATATTTCTACTGAAGTATAAGGACTCCCCTCTCATTTTCTCTTTAATGAACGGCAATCTGACTTTTGTTACTCACATGACTCTGCTAGAACCATGGTAGACTTCTCTACCATGAGGTTATCTCAGTTTCATGATTATAAACAGCCTCTATGTGTGGAATGATCTCAAATTAATCTTCCCAGTAGGCACATTGCTTCTGAACTCCAGACTTGTCTATCAGTAGCTTCCCTGATATGTCTACTTCACTTGACTCATTCGCAAAATTAAGCTCAGATATTTCCCCCATGAGCTTGTCTCCTCTGCAGCCTTTTGCCAGTGAAGTAATTTTATCCTTCTAGTTGCTCAAGCAAGCCTTGTGATGTTTTCCTTGAATCATGTCATTCTTTGTTTCTTACCGCCTTCATCAAAAACATCCCACAGGTACTATTGTTCAAAGACAGAGTTTGGTCACTACTCACTACTGTCATGTGCAGCACATTGGTCCAAGAAGCCATATCCTGTCTGAATTCACATCCCTACTTTATCTATCTTTGACCCCAGTCTAATCTGAACTCAGCAGACAGAGTGATAAAATCAAACTTTGGTTTAGATTTTGTCACTATTCTGCTTAAAATTCTCAATGATTTCTGATCACAATGTGAACAAAAGCCAGAGACTTGCAAGGCTCCAGATAACATGGCTCTTTACAGCCACTCTGCTCTTCTCTCCTTACCTTATCTTTGGTGTGTATTTTTAAAGATTTATTCATTTTTATTGAAATTATAGATATACAGAGAGGGAGCTACAGAGAAAAAGATCTTTCATCTTCTGGTTCACTCCCCAAGGGGCAAAAAATGGTTGGAGCTGAGTCGATCTAAAACCAGGAGTCAGGAACCTCTTCTGTGTCTCTCGTGGAAGAGTCCCAAGGCTTTGGCCATCTTCCACTGCTTTCCAAGGCCACAGGCAGGGCACTGAATGGGAAGTGGAACATCCAAGACATGAACTGGTGCCCACATGGGATCCTACCAGTTGAAAGGTGAGGATTGAGCCACTAAGCTATCACACCAGGCTCCTGTGCTTGTATTCTTAATAGTCTTGTTCTAATCTCAGTCACACTGTAGCATGCTGTCACACTCTACCACATCTACAGAGTCCTACTTCCCTCACTTCTTTCAGCTGGTTACTGAAGGAGGGATCCTTCTCAGCTCATCCTCTCTCACTGTCCTTTTTCACACACTTGTCTGTCTTTTACATATATATATACACACACATATTAATATATACGCTGTATTAAGAATATATATACACAGATTAAGGATATTTAGAAAGAATATATACATATATAAGTATATATACTTATAAAATATATAAGATGTATATAAGATATTTATAAAGTATATATATATATATATATATATATATATATATAAAATTGTATTTATTGTGTGTGCTGCCTCCCTTGTTGCAACCAGAACATTTGTTTTGCTATTTTATCTCCAATATTACTCAGGAGATTCACAAAGCATTTTCCAAGAAATGATAATGCTTCAAAGTTATTAGTAGTAACATTTATACTTTGAACTTCTTATTTGTAAGGCATACAAAAGACTAGGGAGTTAATGCACATCCTGTGATCGTTCATAGACAAAGAAGAAATTTGAGTTGTTTTTCTGAGAACTCAGGCGATTTGAATTCTTAAAACAACAAAATAATAATTAATTCCATGGCATCAGCCACATTATCATGGTCTTCTAATAACCAGTCAAGTTAAATGGTGTCTACTTCATACTACCAATTGTTTTATACTTTTTGAAATAAAAAAACCCAGCATTTGTGGATTTCTTCTGACAGGATAAGGGAGCTCTAAGAGGTGTTTTTTAGTTTGATTATGCTTTGTCTGCTTTCTTGGCATTTCTTTTCTTCTCCCCCATCTCTCTTCCATTGTGGAAGTTCCATTTCATAATGGGCTACTGAGCAGGCCCGCTATTCTAATGGTAGAATCCCAAAGGACAGCATGTTTCAGATGTGCAGTATTCCCCTCAGACTCCCTCGCGGTCATGGAAAGCAGGAGAAATTCTTGATGTATGAAGTCACTGTCACCATTGTCAAAGAACTATAGTGTGGGAAATGAACCACAAATAAAAGCAAAGGGTATTTCTTCCAAAGCACCAAGTGTTAGTGCACAAGCAAGATGTTTTTCATTAAAGCACAACACATTTCAAATCAAATCTTACTGTTGAAATATCCAGAAAACACATCTCAGTGCAGGTGCCTGAGGTGGCCGAAATTTTGGCTCACATGTAAACAAGCAATAGAAGAGAGATTACAGATGCTCCAGCAAAGCACCACAACTTCATTTACTCTTGGAACAATGAAATTCTCTATGGATCAAACTTAACTTTCATAGCCACAGGCACTGTAAATGTACTTCACTGTCTTTTGCTCTAAAGAATTAATTTTAAGGCATGCATATTTTTTTTCTTTTAGGACTTCTTAAGCCTAAATTAAATCACCAAAAGCCTCAATAAAGTAATATTAAAGTTGATCTGAAATCCATGAGAGCAAGACAATTTGGAGGTAGGTTAAAATTCCTTTCTTGCTCTTCAACCTTAAATCTGTCTGCAGTGTTAAGGTACTGTAATGATCTAAGACACAGTGTCATCTTTCATGCCAGGCAGCATACGTTACAATTCCTGAATTAGAGAACAGCTATTCCCCCCAATTATTATTTTAACTACATAGTCATTCTCAGTTTAGATTTAGGTCAGGCACCAAAAGTTGCTCTATAATCTTGGAAATGAATATCATAGCCCTCAGCTCGGAGCATAATCGGTACAGCCTCATCCAGAAATGCATTCTAGGACATGCAGGAAATTAAAAAAAGATTTTGATTATTGCTTAGTAGGGGGAAATAAAATGTGTTTATCTTTGCAAATAGCAGTTGGGTACAAGTGGTTCAAATGTGTTAAAACAGCCACAGACAGTCCCCAATATAAGTTGCAAAATCAAACATTCAGGCATGAAAAGTCTTTTTCTTAAGTTGTTTCCAAGCTTCATCCCTTTTCTGCAATAACTAAAGCAAAGCCACAGTAGCTGCAGCCATTTGCATCCGAGGAAGAGATGTTTTGCTTTGGTGATATAGTTAATGAGTCTAAAAATATTCAGTATAATAATTCTGTCAAAGCCCCCCCAGTCTCCTCAATGGGCGGAAGCCTGCAGGATTCCAATGGGGAGCCGAGTAATGAGCTCTCAGCATTCGCTCCCACACCGTCCAGGCGAAATATACTCGGGCCTCTATGGTTCCACATCATTAGCAACATGAAACAAAGACACATGCTTGACTTTAATAAGCGACTAAAGTTGCTAGCTTACTAGTCTGTTACTGCACATAAACTCTATTTCAGTATTTCAAAACAGCTCCTTGCAAACAGAAAGCCACGGAGGGCTTTGGCAAACATAGGAAGGTTTAATTTATTGTGGCAAACGGTTGAGCAGAGAGGTACAGGCGGGGGAAGGGACACAGGAAATGATGAGTTTCTGACACTGAATTTCCTAGGCTCACTGCAGGCTGGCTTCCCTGTTAGGGCACAATGGGTATGGTGGGCAGCACGGACCAGGCTACAGCCATATGGGACTGAGTTTTAATTGATATTCTTACAAGACAGGAAGTATGCAAGCTTAGTTCCCACTGAGAAAGTTTCAGACATGATTAACTTCGGCATGACCAAATAGGTCAATAATATGACAACGAATTTCTATGATAATAATTAAGTGGGGAAGTTTGTGTGATTTGTTCTTCTTGCTCTGCACATACAAATAAATGCATTAACATGGATTAATTTAGCTGCTTGCATTAGGTGAAATTGTACAGTTCTAATTTGGGAGACTGAGTACTTCATTTGCATACTTATTTTTTTTCTGTATTTTCCAGTTAGTGCAGACTTTTACATGCCAGCATTGAAAAAAATGACGTAAAATCAGTTAATTGCTGAAGGATGATTATCTCATCCAGTGCCAAATAGAGGAAGAATTATTTTAGAATAGTCTAGGTATAGTATCATCTAGCAATACTTAGGATTCAACATACTTCATGCATATATTATTTCTGACAGTTACCTTAATAGTTCAGCTTTCAAGAGAGAAAGTTTCTATATATATAGCATTCATATTAACATTGGAAGAAAAGTAACAAAATAAAATCTTCTAGTCCAGTCTACACAATTCCTGATGTTATAGTAGCCTCCTGTCCTCCACCCACAAGGATGTCCAAGGATCACATATGGGCACGGGCACTAGTTTGTGTCCCAGATGCTTCACTTCCATCCAGTTCCCTGCTTGTACACTGTGAAAGTAGCGAAGGATAGAGAGGCGACCGGAGGGCTGCGGGAGAGGACGTCTAGCTCGAATCCCAACCCCAGCCCGCCATGAGCTCTTGGCTCATGGCGGGCTGGGCCTGGGTGGCCAGTGCGCCATGTGGCGCCAGGCTGTGCCTGCTGGCCGCCCGGCCGGGGAGCTCTGGGGTAATGGATGTCTGAATCGCTGCTCAGATAGCTCTAGGCAGACCCCACTGTATCTGGGATCTGAGTCAATCCTATAGATTCCCAATGCCAGTAACGCTTCCTTTAAAGAACTTCCAATCCCTTAATAATGCTGAGCTTTGAACACCTATCAAGTAAAAGATAAGCTCCGGCTTGTCTAGCAGACTAGCACCTAATGGTCCTCAGAGCAACCATGGGCAGGTGTGTGATTTACGGCTAGGAATAGGCTCAATATGGGAGGTAAGGGGACACCACAACTGGGATGAGTTCCCCACCAAGGGGTGTATGTGCTGGAATGGGGGCTGTGTTCTATCTAAGAAACAGTTGTAGTCACCCGAGGCACTAGTGTGGGCTGGGATTGGATGCACCAGGCCGGTTCAGATCCCAACACCATCTGGTGTTATGGAGAACCAGGACTGGTGTGGGACTGACTAGGCTGGGTCTCAACACCCTTCTGAGCCATGTGTGAGCTGTATGTGGGTAAGGACGAGCCATGGCCAGGCTGAAACATCCAACAACAAGAACCAGAATGGGGTGAAAGCCAGCCAGGAAAAGCCACTGTTCCTGCTAGGACAGGAGGTGAACCGAGTAGGGTTGGCTCAAGAACCCCCTGGCAAGCGCAAAATCTGGCACTGGGAGGGGTTCTGATGGAGGAGCCTGGGCAACTCCTCTGGCAGAACACAGTCCCTGCAGGTAAGCGCAAGAAGCATGATAGGAAACAGCCCAGAATAGGCCATGGAAAGTTTCCCACTGGCATGCATCCGGCATGGGTCAGGAGCAGACCAGGCTGAATCAGTTCATGTCATCCACTGGCAAATCGGATCACCAGAACAGGGTGTGGGATGGGCCGGGTTTGGTGGCGACAAAACCAGCACACATTATGGAATTCCAGGGCATGGTTGCCTGTACTGGATATGAATGCAGCACCCATCCAGCACACGTGAGATCCAGGAAGGAAGGGGCAGAGCTGGCAGGGGGATTAAGGGGCTGGTCCCCTCGCTGGACAGCTACTCCCACTGGAGAGCGTGGGCTGGGATAGAGACAGACCCGACTAAGCAAGGCTACAACACCTGTGCGCTGCATGTGGACTAGATCAGGGCTGCAGCATCAGCTGGCAGAAGCTGGCACTGGGGACTAATTCTGTCAAGTCAAATCACAGGACCACCTAAAGAGTGCATAAACCGGGACAGAGAGACCTGGGAGGGAAAAGTGGGTTCCCCCCTCTTGGGTCACTACTCCCGTGGGAGGGCATGAAAACTAAGACGGGGGCTGGGATGGCTAGATAGAAAGGCACTCAACCACACATGTGAGGGCTGGATGGTTGAGTTGGTTAGATAGAACTAAGCTTTAATACCCATTGACAAGTACCAGAGCCAAATGGGATATGGGACAGACTGGACTAGTCTGCTACACATACTGGCAAACCAGAGTAGGGGGCGGGCTTGGTGGGGGTTATTGTGGGTCGCCCCGACTAGGCTGCAGCTCCCACTGGTTGATGTAAGGGTCGAACCAGACTGGACTGCAACACCCATTGGTTCCAGTGCAACTCGGGACTGAAAACAAAACCAACACAGCAATTGCAACCACCAGCTGATCGGGGTGATGGACTGTGCCGGGCCCTGTGCTTGCTAGAACATACAAGAAACTAATCTGGGAATACCTCAAAGTATCTTGGGAGATCTCCCCAATCGAACTGCTGGACTCAGAACTCTAACCAAGAAAAGACAGAAGACAGAACAGGACAATCATCTCAGCTATATGTTGACAGCGAAATATGGGGCAAACGGAGACTTTATGATGGACCATATCAATCAGTGGACGACCTCATCGAGCAAAACTGGCAGCGATTCATAACTGGAGAACTATTAACACCACTTGAGCACATATCTCAGAGCATGCCCCACATCCGGGACTTGGGGTGGGCGGGAAACCGGGTGGGGCTTCTCCCTCAATGTCCCCCTTTACCTCAGATACATGATGGAAACAATATTGACATAATAGCATTACCCACTTCCCTACCCCCCTGAACCTTTTTTTTTTTTCTCTTCTCTCTTTTTTTTCTTTCTTCTTTTTCCTTTAAGTGTAATTAACTATGTAAAGATTGTGAACAATACAATAAAATAGATTAAAAAAAAAAAAAAAAAAAGAAAGTAGCGAAGGATAGCCCAAAGCCTTGGAACCCTGTACCCAACTTGGGAGACCCAGAAGAACCTCCTGGCTCATGGCTTTGGATTGGCTCTGATCTGGCCATTGGGGTCCCTTGGAAGTGAACCAGCAGATGGAAGACCTTTTTCTCTGTCCTCTCTGTAAATGACTTTCCAATAAAAATAAATAAATCTTTTTATTTTGAAGACAGAGCTACAGGCATACAGGGAGCTACACACACACACAAAGATGGATATTTCATCTAATAATTAATCCTCAAATGGCCACATTGGCCAGAACCGTGTGCCAGGCCAAAGCGAGGAGCTTGGAACCCCATTCAGTCTCCCACTCGGGTGGCAGGAACCCAAGCCTTAGGCCATTTCTTGCTGCTTTCTCAGACATATTAGCAGGAAGCTGGGTTCCTATTGGAGTCACCAGAACTATCACTTGGGTTTGTATGGGAAGTTGAAGTCGCATGTAGTGGTTTAACTTGCCCATGAAGTTGGCCCCAACACATTTCTTCACTTAATGATTTTTATTTTATAACAAGATGGCTATACTGACTTAATTTTATAATGAAAAGCAACATTGTATATATACATTTTTTCATATTTCAATGTTTATTATAATATGGAAACCTTTATAACACCATTCATGTTTTTTTTAAAAAATTACTATTTTTGATGGTGTTTACATAGTTGACTAGGGCGGGAAGGATTGAGGGTTAGGGAAAAGTGGGTGTGATTATTGTTCCAAATTTTCTATTTCTTCTTCCTCTTTTTGGGGGAAAGAGAGGGTATAAGGGGAGGAGCCACACCCAGCCTCCCAACCACCCCAGTACCCAGGGATGCAGAAAGACCACCCACTGTCAACCCAGGGTCCCAGTGTGGTGCTCTCTCTGAGGGTTTGGCCCAGGTGGTTTTGAAAGTTCTGAAGTGCTCTCAATCTCACTGATGCAAGGATGAGGAATCCCTTCTGATGTCTTTTGACTTATACAGTCAACCTTACAGTCTCCATTTGACCAGATTTTCTGCTGTCATTGGCTGGGGTAGTTGTTCAATTTGGTCTGTTCTCCCTCCTCTGCTATAGTACCAGATGTCCTCTGCAGGCCCCAATGGGCTGCTGTATTCTCCATGTGCATCAGGACCTGCCATCTACTGTTCTGTCTTTTCCACTGAGGAGGACTAATACTTGCAGGTGGACTCAAGGACCCATGCCAGGTGACCTGGGCTCCGCTGGATCCCCTACCCCCAGGGCTCACAGACCTGGCACCCGCCTTGCAGCTAAGCCCAAGAACCCATACCAGGCTACCCCGGCCCTGCTTGGCCCTTGGTCCCCAGGGCTTGCCAAGGTCCATACTACATCTTGAATTACAGTAAATATGGAAGTTAAAGATGAATCTCTACTAAAAAAAATTAATTCAACTTTCTCATCAGAATGTGAGCTTTGGAAGATATTGACACCATCTAGAAGTATAGATAGATGAATGACAAGTGATTTCACTCAAGGGTTGCTATTATCATTTCCTAAGGAAAAGCCAGGGAAAGATAGGCATATACATCAAAAAGCTGTCAATGGCTGGACCACTCCAATTCAAGCATGTTTTCAAATATCCAGGTAAGATTATGTAGAAGCTCATGATTTATTTTAAAAATTCATGTTTGTGGAGGAGTAGCTTTAGAATGATAGGGTAAGGATTTCTAAATATATATTTATCATGGAAGCAAAATTTTAAAAAGTAATACGCACATTACTTTCATACAATTCTGCAAATTAACCAGCCCAACATCAGGAGGAATATTAATCCAAAAAGAATTGTTGAATGTAAAAGTACAGAAAGATCCATGGTGTTCTAATTTGCCCTATGTATTAATCAGTTGCAGCAAGGCTATTCCTAGACCATTTTTCTAAACAAATCATTCACAATTGCTGGGTGAATAAACTGCTTATCCAAAGGATATCTACTGGGGCTGTGACGGTGAAAAGCTTGCCCACGTCACCCCACTAGAGAAAGGTAAGAGGAACTCCATCTTAACATTTTTAGTGACTCCAGTCCCACTTGGTTTCTGAGAATTGCTTGACACAGAGGGGTCATCGGTTAATGGGTCATGATCAGACCACGGATTTAAAATTGTTTTTTCTGGCAATTTGTACCCTTCCCTTAACCTCAGCCACTTGCTTCTGTAAACAACTTGGTATACTCCCTTTTCCTACCTTCACTACAACATGTTGATGATGACCAAGTGGCATAGCCGGGATGAGGTAACACATCCTGAGGCCTGTGTCAAATAGGATGGAATGTAAGAATTTAAGATCCCCTTGTTTCAGGGGTTTCACAGCATCTTGCTGTGTGACTACCATCCTGGCCATTAAACAAAGGCTCTACAGTTTAACTGGTGCTGTCTGATTGATCTTGTACAAAGGCTAGGAGGGCACCGAAATTGGTAAATAAAATGTCTATGCCTAACAAGTACTAGGAAGTTAGACAGCATGTTTACAGGCAGGGTTATTTAGATGCCTAGGAAAGACAACAAGGTTCCAAATTCTTTACACTTGCTGGTCATTAGGCTCTGAATAAAAGGAAGTGAAGGATAAAGAAGAACTGTAATCTCTAATATTATCGAATGCATCTTCAACACACATACACAGAATGCTTTGCCAATATCTTGGGGACTTACTGGCTCACAGCATTAAAGGAATCATTGTAATATCGTAAGAGGATCGTCATCTGGCAGAGTCTCTGGTATTTGCACACAACAATCAATAAAGAATTTACAGAAATAATTCATCAAAAGTACAGGATAAATAGCAGCAGCAGAAATAGTATCAATGAACAAACATCCATGGAGTGGGGATATGATTTTTCAGAATGAAACTACTATCACCTGAAGCATGTATGAAAAGAAAAGTACGAAACTCTGACTTGAAAGCAGAAAAAGTATACAATAAAAGTCTAAGGACAGCCCAGATATGAGATTGCCTGGGCAAATAGTTTGAAGCAACTACCATGAATATGGCCACAAAACCAAAAGAAAGTAAGAATGACTGGATTATATGAGGATGGAGTGTAACAAAATGTATTATCAGTAAAGGAAACAATTATCAATAGAAACAAATAAAATCTGCAGCTGATAAATATACTACCAAATAAAAAAATACCCTGAGGGTCTCAACTACAGAAGAATCAGCAAACTCAATGATAATTTCAGATTTTTTTGTGCTTTTAAGAAGAAAAACATGAAAAAAAAGTGAATGAAGCCTCTAAGATTTATGGAAAACCATAAAGTAAATCAACCTTTGCAAAACATGAGCCATGGGATGAGAGGGGAGGCAGAAATGGGCAGAGAGAATATTTCAGAATTTAATAAACCCAAATCTTGAGGAAAATCATTTACACATCCAAAAAAGTTTCACAAATCCTAAGCCAACTCAATTCAGATGTGTACACCCAGACACCTCATAGTCAAACACTGGAAAGAGAGAGATGAGAGAAAATCTTGGGAAAATGTGAGTAAGGTGATATACAATATTTCCAGGTAACTTCAAATTATTTACAGAAAGTGACATTTTTATTTTGATGTAATTCTTGCATGATAAGAGGTCTCAAAATATTTAAAGAAAATGCATATTATAAAAAAACTGCATGGAATTCATTTTTTTTGCACCAAAATAAGCTTTATCTTTTAATTCCCCTCCCAAAGCTTTATAAAGTGTCCTCACATAGACCCCTGAAAACATTAACTGCTGAATTCTCATGAGAACCCTTGGAGGGCAGAAAGATGAGATATTCAAAGTGGTGAATGAAAATTGTCACCCACACATGGAAGGACAGTAGATGACAACTCAGGTCCACTCTAAGAAATGACAATACCACCAGTAAGAAGTGTAAAGATGACCAAAGGAAAAACCCTTAATGATCAATAATGCCTGGATATTTACTTTTAGTTGAGGAGAAGTGTAAAGAGGTTCATGCATTTAGTCCATGTTGTACTCCAGGTTTTATTTAGAGAAACTAGGACATAAACAGCAGAAATGCAGGTTGGGAAGGAAAAAAGATACCTTTAATTATTGATTGCAAAGTATTTTTCTATAGAAAAAAATCCAAAATAATCTGTAAAGAAAAAAAATTAATAAAAAGCGAAGTTACTAGGACACAAACTCAATAAAAATAATTGCATTTCCATGCTGGTGTTGGGGTGTGATGGGTTAAGCTGTCCCCTGTGATGCCAGTATCCTAAATGGGTTCAGGCTGTAGGACTGGCTGCTCCACTTTCAATCCAGGTCCCCTTTGCTGGTGTAACAGGAAAGACAACAGAGGCTGGCACCAGTCCTTGGGCCCCTGCACTCACCAGGGAGACCTGGAAGAGGCTCCTAACTCTTGACCCAGTCCTGGCTGTTGGCAGCCATTTGGTGAGTGAACCAGCTGGTGGAAGATCCAGTCTCTCCTTCCACCTGTAACTTTGTTTTTCAAATAGTTAAACTATATCTTTTAAAAAGCAGCTATATTTCTATATTCTGTCAATGAACAAATCAAAAAATGCAACTAAGAAAACCATTTCATTAAAATAGTACCTGAAATAATAAAATACTTCGATATAGTTTAAAAACTACAAAACTTGACACTGTGAATATTCTTTGAGGTGATTTTAAAAGGTCTAGTAAATGGGAAGATAGTTTATATTCACAAATCAGAAGACTTCTGTTTTTAAGTGTGCAAAACTCCCCAAATTAATCTCTGGTTCAACACAATTCCTATTAAAAGCCAAGACACATTTTTTTTCCTGGGGGGAGTGGATATAAGAAGTTGAAGACAAAATTCATGAAATGCAAAGGATTGAAATAAATCTAACAATCTTATAAAGTAACACATTTGGAAGATTTCTACTTTTTGATTTTAAAACTTACCAAAAGTCACAACCATCAAGACAGGATAGAACTGATAAAAGGACAGACACAGAGGAACAGAATAAAATTGAGAGTTTCTGGTCAACTGACTTTTGACAAATGCACCAGGACAACCTCACTGAAGGAAAAGCATAGCTTGCTTAATAAATAACATGAGGACAACTGGATTACTACAGGCCAAAGAATAAAATGTTTCTATATCTTATACCATGCAAAGCAAACTGACTCAAATGATCATAGATCTAATTGTGAGATTTCAGACTACAACACTTAGCAGAAAAGCTTTATGATTTGGACTAGTCAGACATATGACACAAAGCACAGATTGTAAAAAAATAAATTGCATTTATTAAAAATAAAAGCATTGTGTTCAAGACAGCCAGTAACACAGTGAAATGAGACAGGGAAAGATTAACACCATACAGGTGATGAAGACATTTTTATCTAGAGTGCACGTCCAAGTATCTAATAATCTTATTCAATTAAAAGCATAATAACTCAACATTAAAATGGAAAAAAAAGATATGGATAAACATTTCTGCAAACATTCAAAGGGCTAGTAAGCTCATGAAATTATTTTAAACATCATAAATCATTTGAGAACTAAAAATCAAATAAACCAATAAAAAATGGGAGTAGTTTTTTTTGTTGTTGGCTTTTGTTGTTGTTGTTGTTGTTGTTGTTGTTTTGAGACAGGACTCTGGTTGGGTTGGTAGGTTCCACCTTAAGATACTTGGGTTTGATGCCTCACTTTAAACTCTGATTCTGTATTCCAGCTAATGCAGACACCCTAGAAAGCTACAATAATGGTTGATAGAATTTAGTTATTGTCACTCATGTGTGAAACGTGGACTGAGTTCCTGGCTTCTGGCTTCAGCCCTTGAGATGCGGTGGCCATTTTCAAAGTTAACTGGTGGAAGGGAGCTCTTTCTGCCTGAATTCTTTTATTACTCTGGCTCTCAAGTAACAACAAAAACAGCAACAAATACAGAGATTTTTTTTTAAAGCCCCCCAAAACCAGATAACTAAAAGTGCTGGTGAGCTGTGGAGAAAATGAAACACTGACACATTGCTGGAGGAACTATAAAATGATACAGTCACTTGGGAAAACTACTGGGAAAGAGAAAGCAGATAACACGACATTCTCAGAACTGTCTTTAAACTATAGTGTGCCAGTAAAACACAAAATCAAGGCCAAGAACAAAAACAATTCTAACAAAATGTAGTTACAAGACAATCCAATTCTAGAAATATTTCCAAGATAAATTTTAAAAGGTGTCTAAACATATTCTTGTTTACAAATATTTACAGCAACCATACTTGTAGTTATCTCAATTTGGAAGCAATTACAATTCTTGTCAAGTGAACAACAAATAAACAAGATGTGGTCTATTCATAAAATGGACTATGATTCAACAATTGGGGATACAGTACTATTAAATGTCAATATACTTTAAAGGCATTGTATTTGATAAAAGCAACTAGCCAGGAAAAGCTGCAAATATAGGGCCTGGGGTGGTAGCCCAGTGGACAAAGTCCTTGCCTTGCAAGAGCTGGATCCCACATAGGCAACAGTTCATGTCCTGAATGCTTCACTTCCCACTCCTTTCCCTGCCTGTGGCCTATAAAAAGCTCCTTGTTCCTGGCTTTGGATTGGCTCATCTTTTCCCATTGTGGCCACGTGGGGAGTGAACCAGCAGATGGAAGACCTTTCTCTCTGTAATTCTGACTTTCCAATAAAAATAAAGAAATCTTTTTTTAAGCTACAAATATGATTCCATTAATATTCAATACTCAAGATTGGTAAATTCATAGAGATGTAAGCAGCTCAACATTTACAGGGATTGGACAAACAAGAATGTGGTAGAATGGTTAATGGCCATGAGGTCACTTTAGAGAGAATGATGCATGTTCAAAATTAGTGATGATGGTCGCATAACACTGACTATATAAAACATGGATTTGCACTCTAAGTGGATGAATTTTATGATATGTGAATTATATCTCAATAAAGTTGTTATAAAAAGTATATGTTTAGAATGTAAAAATTAAGCTGCTATAATACCACACTCGTGACTTTATGAGGTACTTTTATGCCAATAAAATATCTCACTCATATTTAGGTTCTTTGGAGAATCCTTAAGGAATTGTTAAGGCAGGAATTTTCATACTGTGTTATCACTTGCTTCATCATCTATTATTATTGTTTTGTAGCAATAATTATTATTATTTGTTTTGTAGCAATCATTAAAAATGTTGAGGGCAAACCTGGTGTGGTGGCCTAGTGGCTAAACTCCTCACCTTGCATGTACCAGGATCCCATGTGGGGACCGGTTTCAATCCCAGCAACTCCGCTTCCCATCCAGCTCCCTGCTTGCGGCCCGGAAAAGCAGTCAAGGATGACCCAAGGCCTCGGGACCCTGCACCCATGTGGGAGACCTGAAAGAAGCTCTGGGCTCCTGGATTCGGATTGGCGCAGCTCCAGCTGTTGTGGCTGCTTGGGGAGTAAATCAACGGATTGAAGATCCTCTCTGTCTTTCCTCCTCTCTGTATATCTGATTTTCCAATAAAAATGAAATAAATCTTTAAAAAAAATGTTGAGGACTTATTTCCACAGAACCTGAAAAAAGGCATTTATGAACTACTTTTGGAAAATTCCATGATTCAATAAATGATCAGAAACTGAAAAATCTCAGGAGATTATTGGTGATATTCATGGATTTTTTAAAAAGAAAGGTCGAGAATAAAATTAGTCTATGTAGCAAGTGGGTCAGTTAAATAACCATTAATATTTTGTTTAAATGTAATGTAATGAAACACAGGCAATGTACCATCCTGCTATTGAGAAAATCCAGCTGAAGGACAATTCTCTGTTTTCTCATCTTTGGTTATCCATATAGCATATGAGAATATGTTAAAAAAAAAATAGAAAATGGAATTAAAATTTAACTTAACCTTGATGGAGAATTTTTTGAAATCCATGCATATACAAACAATGCTCAAGTTCATAGAAATTCATATTATTGAAAATATTACCCATGAATTTCAATTTCTTCATCAAAACAAGTGTGCATTTAATTCCACATTCTTTGAATTTTGAGAAATACCCTCATGTGTAATTGCCAATTTAGTTTCCAATGACCTTATAATTAGATAACAAACAAGTTGTAGAACCCATTCCTATAAGAGATGCATTGCTTCTCAACTACTACATGAGGCAATTTACCACTATGAATTAAGAGTGAGAAAAAAATTAAGAGCCCTATACTATCATGCAGTGTGAGAGGTACCTTATTTATATAATCCAATTGAGTATCTTAACGACTGCATGATGTATTACTTCTTTCCATGTTATAGTAAAGGAAACTAGGACTCAAGGATGATATAATATCTTCAATGGGATAAAGCTAATACAACAGACATGGTTTTAACCCCTTTCTGTGGCATCAAAACTCATGCAGAAGAGTCTATAATGAGAAAAGTCTATCTTTAGTCATCTGGACACCATAAGTGGTATCAAGAGTGACGACTCTGGTGATCAGTCAGAGATCATGCTCCTAGTATCCAGTGTTCACAGCTTGCATAAATCCATGGAAGTTGGGGTGTTCTCTACTAAAGCAAATGCACAGCGATAAACTAGATTTGGTTATATATTGCCTTAGATAACAAAGGATTTCAGAAAATTATCCAGCCATGAAAAAAGATATTGCGATCCACAGATTGATATTTAACGTTTACTTTAAATACTAAGAATAGTTCATTCCCTTTAAAAACAACATTTGGAATTAAAACATTCATGGCCCAATTTAAATTTTGTTTTTAAAGTCTAAAATGATGGCAACTGTAATGTGATATGTCTTTATTTGCTTTTAAGCAATTCTTGGTCACAATGGGATCTTAATTGCTGAGAACATATGCAATCTTATAAATCAAAGAATGTAGAATATTGAAAACACATACTGGGTTCTTCACTGTGAAGAGCATGTTTTACATGAAGTTGTGAAAATTAACCTTACTCATTTTTACCACATGGAGACCTCTGATATGCAAACATGTTTGTTTTTTTTTTAAAAGATTTATTCATTTTATTACAGCAGATATACACAGAGGAGGAGAGACAGAGAGGAAGATCTTCTGTCCAATGATTCACTCCCCAAGTGAGCCGCAACGGGCCGGTGCTGCACCAATCCGAAGCCGGGAACCTGGAATCTCTTCCAGGTCTCCCATACGGGTGCAGGGTCCCAATGCATTGGGCAGTCCTCAACTGCTTTCCCAGGCCACAAGCAGGGAGCTGTATGGGAAGTGGAGCTGCTGGGATTAGAACCGGTGCCCATATGGGATCCCAGGGCTTTCAAGGCGAGGACTTTAGCCGCTAGGCCACGCCGCCGGGCACGCAAACATGTGTTTTATTTCTATTTAAAATCAATGTAAGTTAATTAACCCATTTTAGAACATTTTAGCTTGTGTTTGCTGAATATAACAATTTATAGAGTGCAATGCTACTGTTTTTAAAATGATGTGCATCTTGCTGTCAACTGAGTTAACACATCATGCACATCATAAGAAGAACTAGGATGTGATTGATGCACACCACATGAAGAAAAGGGTGTTGAACATATATGCTTGTGGGGCAGCACTTGCTAAAAAAGTAGTGAAAGAGTGGTCTTATGATAGAATTCCAAAATTGTCAGTGTCATGAAGGTCACTACAGTAAACTCACTGCCTCCTGGAGGTTCAGAAACAGCAGCTAATATTCAGCACCTTCCATTCACGGGCTAACTGAAATAGCATAAAAAAGAAATGCAATTCTGAGAAAACCTAAGGAAAAACCAGAGGGAACTAACTGGGAAAAAACCAACTCACTGTGCCTCGCTCCTAAAATGTCTTCTTGTAAAAATCCTTCTATGCGCCCCCAAAGCTTCAAAGGCAAGACTGCTTCTTTCATTGTGCTCTGGATCTTTTTCTATGAGAGTAAGTTTAAAGAAACCCACTTCTTTTTATTTTACAACGGTATGTGACCAAAGTATCAGCCTCTTGCTGCCTCCCCTTTCTTGAAACCATATCTCAGTTCTAACTTGATATTCTTGTGGTATTCCTTAGCCTGACACAACTGTTCTCATGAATTTCCCTAATAACCTTGCAACTTGGTACTATTTGAAGCTTTCAAAAACCTCTTGCTATTCAAACTCTCTTCTACTTCATTATAGCGATAATAGAACCTCTTTATACCCCCCCCCCCCTTTTTGGGTTGTAGTTTTAAAAGATCCATGTATCTGAAATACAGACTGGTTCAGGACAATGTCTCAATGGTTAAATCCTTGCTTCCCAAGTGCTGGGATCCCACATGGGTACAGGTTTGTGTCCTAGCTATTCTACTTTCCATCAAGAACCTTGCTTGTAGCCTGGGAAAGCAGCTGAAGACAGCCCAACACATGGGAGACCTGGAATAAGCTCCTGGCTCATGGCTTTGGATCAGCTCAACTCTGCTTGTGGCAGCCACCTGGTGAGTGAACCAGCGGATGGAAGATCTTTCTTTGTTTCTCCTTCTCTCTGTAAATAAGTCTTTCCAAGAAAATAAAATCTTTTTTAAAAAAAAAAAGAAAGGGAAATTTGCTGAAAGGGATAGGCAAAATGAGAGTTAGAGCTAGCAAGTGAACGAGAGAGAGAGAGAGAGAGAGAGAGAGAGAGAGAGAGAGAGAGAGAGAGAGAGAGAAACAGTTGTGTCTGCTGGCTTTCTCCCCAAAAAGTCACAGTTGCTAGGGTTGGGCCATTCCAAAGCCAGTAACTTGATTTGAGTCTCCAATGTGAGTACAGGTCCCCAAGCACTTGAACCACCTTCTGAGGCTTTCCTAAGCTGATTACAAGGGAGCTGGACCAGAAGTGAAGCAGTATAGATTTCTGCAGGTGGCAGCTCAACCCACTGTGCCACAGCACTTCCCCCTATTATATATTATTTTCTCTTGTTAGCTGCTTACTCCTAGGCAACTCAATTGGATACCCTACCATGCCCTATCACATACCACATTGTTCTAAAAGGAAGTAAGCAATAGGTATATGTTTTATAGTTTTAAAATTTAAAAATCAGGACATTTGGAAAAAAAACATACTACTGGTATATGTATTAATAATATAACTTAACCTAACAGTTCCATAAGCTGTCCCTCCAGTTAGTGAGCAGGAGATATGGATATTGCACTGGCAATTTGCAATTTGTTTTTAATTGTTTCTTTTTTCTCTGTGCTCTGTGTTGTGGAGGGCTGATTCTTAAAAGCTGCATCATGTGGGTTCCCATACACATAGAACAGAAATGGTGAAGGAGGGGCTCCTAGAATGTCAGAAAGAAAAAAAATGTTCTAAGTCAAATAAGGAATATATAATGTATTTTTCTCCCTCCAGTTTTCTAAATTATAGTTGCTGGTTGGTATGGTTCTCAACATATGGACAAGAAACATTTAAAACAATTTGAGTATTCATGGGAACTACACAGGATGTAAAGGCTGATAAGTTTCATACATTTCACCTGACCAAGTAAACTGATTTCACCAATGCATTGCTTACGAGTATAAAATGTAATACCTGAGGCAAACACTAAGTACTAAGCTGCACAAAAGGATTCATTGAAGCACAATGTAGATGAAACAAAGTGGAATTGAAAAACACATTTAAGCAATCCTATAGTGATCAGGAAGTTTTAAAAAAATAAATTACAAAAAAACCCAGGGAACTTAAAAACACACACATAGAAAGCCAAAACTAACATGAGTCCTAAACCCTAATATCAATGGCCATTAATTGTAAATGATCTAAATATGTCAATTAGACAATGGAGCGGTATTGCAGTGACCAGATACCCCCAGTGGCAGTCAGCTGTCGATGATCAGAGCTCTATCAATGACCAGGGGGAGGGGGAGTTCACCAGGAGATCAGGAGGTGAAACAATCCTGTTTGTTTAATCTGACCACAAGCAGAGATGAAGCAGCAAACTCCAAGCAATAGTGCAGGAACAGGGTAGATTTCATAGCCCAGACTCCCACCAGTGCCACATCTGGCACCATTTTGTGTACTGTGGCAGATTGCAGTGAACTGTACATGAGCTAAGCTAGGAGTGATCAGGTGTCATTTTGTGCACTGTGGCAAAGGCTGAGGGGACAGAAGGGACAACAGTGAGCTGCACATATACTAAGCCAGGAGTAAAATCAATCCTGGCTCAGAGCACTGCATTGGTCCCACAGGGAAATCAGTACCGACTTGGCATCCTACAGGTTCCAAACAAAATAGGTTCAGGTAGCCCTTCTACTTAAATGCCAGCAGGTCCTGGAAAGGCTGCCACCCAGAGATTTAGGACAGCTGTCATCTTCCTAATCCCAGGCAATACAGGAGCTGGAAGTGGCAGAAAGGCTGTGCAAGCAAGAAAGATATTTCTTGTCACCAGAAAAAATTCACCTTTTCTAGACTTGTCCTACAAATGATACTTAAAGATGTTCTCTTGACATAGAAAAGGAATAGCACTTACAAAACCAAAGGCAAATCTGCAAAGTATCCCAGTAAAATGAAAACAGAAGACTAAATCAAGCAGTTATTAATCCATTGCTAAAATGCCAGGACCAAGTTATTACCGTATACAGTTTTGGAGATTGACCTCTCAATAACTCACACAATAATTAAACATAAAAAAGTAAAGACGGAATGACAGCACAATTTCATAATTTGAGGAAAAAATGTTTGAAATCTGAGATTTCTCTCAAGCTTCATTTTCTGCGAACGTTTTGATATATTCTCATATTTTGGGGATCATTGTTTGGTACTCATTTGTCTATAATAGTAATTTATATTCCCGATGGATGGACATTTTACCGTCATCAAATCACGTGTGTTTATGGTTTAAAGTTTTCTACTTTTGTAAAAGAATGTTTTAATAAGAATTTATGATCTAGATATTAGAATACTTTTACAAAGTAATTGATTATATTCTTGAGTGGAAGAAGTTGATCATATGGAATTAGAATGAGATAATCTGACATTCATACAATGGGCAAAAATAACCAATGTTGGGGCATGCAAGGCTGTGTTCACCTCTTAGGAGGATGGTGAACTTTGAGAACAGCAGTGTTGAGAGCCTCTGAGATTTAGTGCTGTGTGGATGGACTTCGTTGTCATGAATTTGCTATCTTTCAGACCTCAGCAAAGCTGGTAGTTCTCTGTGGAGAATCTCATTAGGCTGCAGTTAAAATCCCAACCCCGGGTTGCTATCAACTATGAAGCCATGGTCTTTCTCCAAGTTCAGGTTTCCACTGAGAATTCTGCTTCTTGTGATAGTGGGACTACGGATCCTGATTTTTACTTATTTCTTGGCAACTGTCAGGCTGTGCTTTTAATATCTACAGGTCATCCTTAAATGTAAGCCACATAACTCACAAAATCATAATGCCTTCTTTAAAGCCAGCAGGAGAACAGCCAGTAGTAAGATTTTATAGCATGCATTCTAATTACGGGAGAATCTGTCTCCCCAATCCCATGTGTGTTGACCTTGGAGGTAAGCATAATACCTTACCAGCAGAGGATGTGTTCATACGGGGCTGGGACTCTTGAGAACATCTCACAATGTGTCTGTGTGGAGGTGCACAGTCATGGGTGCTCTTTCTTGAATGGATGGACACATTTAAACCATTTGTAAAGAAATGCTACCATAAGCATTAGTATAGGTGAAAAATGTTAGGGAACATCTTCCTGAAAGGTTTCTGAGACTGGATTTCCCAAAGACAAGACCTTTATAGTGTACAGAGCCAAAGAAGAAAAACAGGGTTGCTTCCATGAACAAGAAGCCCTTTACTTTGGGTACAAAATTTGAGATGGGGTCGTGGAGGAGACACACTTGTTTTCTTAAAACCTTTAGCACATCATCATACATGACATGAAACATGACATTCTTAGTTCTTAGGCAAGAGGCGCAGGAATGGAAAAGATAGGAAACTAATTTAATTTATTGAAGATAAATTCAGAGTTGGCCAGGTACCAATATGTGGACAGAAGAAAAACACAGCACATGCCCAGTCTGTCAGCAGGCTGGGCTTTTTGTAATTTTAGGATCTTGGGATGTACATGGCAGGGTCATATGTACTTGAATCATCACCTGTTCCCAAAGAGTGCATTAACAAGAAGCAGAAACCAGGAGCAAAGCCAAAACCTCAGTTCTTTGATGCCAAGTGGTGGCTTCACTGCTAGGCCCAATGCCCACATGTCAACAAGAGTCTTTTATGAGAACATGACTTGGAGGGCAATGTATCTTTTGTTTCCTGTGAATTTAGACTGTATTACCACCAAAATAAAAGGGTTATTAAATCCTAGAGTTAACTTCTTCCCTTCAGTCTGATTAAAGGGGTAAGACTCTTACTGTGCTTTTGTACCAAACTCTATTGCCTCACTCATACTCGGTCTATCAATTATTCATTCTTTGAGCTCTATCTCCTTTTCAATGGAGGCTGTCTCATCTGTGTATGAGAATATTCAACCACTCCTAACTTAAAACCAAACAATGCCAAAAGTTGACTCCCTTTGATTTACAATTCATTGTGGGAGCCGACCCGACTTCCTCTTCTTTTACAGACATGGCAATTAAAGAGTTCATGGTGTTGTTGCTTTGTTCATACTGTTTTTCTCAACACCCCGAGTCTGTCTTCATGCAAGTACTAAATGCTACTTTCCATTACAATAAATTCATTCAGTCTTTTTGACTGAATTCTTTCCAGTTCTTTTTTATCTTACATGTCCATTTGTCCAGACTGTTATCTATTATTAGTAATCACACATTGTCAGAACCCAAGACATGAACTTGGATTCAGCTCAGTTCTGTTTGCTCTCTGTTCAAAACCTGCATGCATGTATAATTAAGATAATAAATATAACAAAAACATGGTTATGAAGTACTAGAAACTACTTAGTAAATGTCAAATCACCTGTACAAACTCAATACATTCCATTGATTTCCTTCATAGACCTGCTCATCCTTTTATTAAACTTGTCACTTACAACATCAACTGTGTTCTAAGCAGGAAACCTGGGAGGTGTCCTGGGCACCTTCTCTGGCACTGTTTTCTCAATACAGGCTTTGGGTTTGCTTCTGAATTTCATCTCATTTATGCCCTCTCCATCACATCCTTTTGAAACCTTGTAGGTTAGACATCCACAACTTTTGTCTGGGAAATTTGGAAAAATCTCCTAAACAGATAGGACCCCTTCTGTCTTATACCTTCCTAACACAGCCTGTGCAGTCAACTTAGAAAACTTTTCTTAAAATGAAAACCTTACTTTTTTTACTGCTTTGCTTAATGGCTTTTTGTGGAAATTAATGAGTTTTATCATAAAGGTAAAACTCAGACAAGCACCCATAATCCTTCTCAGTTTGGTTTCTGACCCTCTTGTAAAACTGTCTTTTTTATCTTTTCACTGTCAGTTTTATATTTGCTTTTATCCCTGAAATTCTTGTTCTAACTGTATGTACTATGTGGCTAACTGTGATGCTGTTGCTGTCCTCTTTCTCAACCAGCCTTTACTTCTTTTGGTCTAGTTTGGATGTATCCCTGTTCTCATAGCATTTTAACTGTGTATCATATTGTTCAGGATTTAATTGTTGTTTTCTTACTATGTATAAGTAATATAATTAAGCTGATCAATTGTTATTAACTTATATCTTAGTTAAATGTGCTTTACTTTTTTTTTAAACAGAAAGAGAGCAGGAGGATAGTCGAGCATTGTGACACAGTGGGTAGAACTGCCGCCTATGATGCCAACATACTATGTGGGTGACAGTTTGGGTTTTGACTACTGAACTTCTAATCCAGTTCCCTGCTAATGGCCTAGAAAAGGCAGCAGAAGGTGGCCTGGGTGCCCAAGTCATTAAACACCTCTGTGCAAGGCCCAAGTGAGTTTTTCAGCTTCAATGTAACTACATCCTAGCCATTTCGGCCATCTGGGGAGTGAACCAGCAACTGAAGACCTCTTTCTGTCTGCCTCTCCCTCTCTTGCTGTGATTTTTTAAATAAATGAAAATATGAGAGGGGGAGAAAGAGAGAAACCAGTATCTACTGCCCACAAGATATGGCCTGGCTGCTACAACCAGGAGCTAGGCATGCAATCCTGGCTACAGGAAACGCAGTCATCATCACGGCCTCTCAAGGTCTGCAACACTTGGAAGCTGGGCATCAGGATTAGGTGCTCTCTAATTAGGGCATGGGCATCTTGAGTTTTCTCCTAAATGCTCACCTCAGTTACCTCAGACTCAACATACTCATTCATATACGTTATTCAAATAATAACAGCATTAATGGCATCTGTTTTATAGATACAAATATAAAAATACCCAAACTCAAAGGGATAGTATCACTTAAAAGAGTATGGAACATAATACACATATTCTGTAAGGCCAGCTATTTGATGTATGAGGGAAAAATGTAGAATTCCTAAGAGAACTACAACCCAATCTCCTGAAACTTGGGGAGGACTTGGAATCCTTGGGAAGGGACTAATTCTTGAGGAATGCAAGGGACGATATTGCCAATGATAGGCTCTGACCTCTGCTGAACCACAGGACAGAGCTGGAATTGGTGTGGGTGGAAGACATGTCATTTGAGTACATTGAATATGGTCAGCATGGGAAAAGACAGGAGAGCAAAACTCTGAGAGTGGAATGGATTTGCCAAAGACAGAGAGAGGAGGTATTGAGTGAAAAAGCTTAAGATAAATGAGATTTTTAAATGTAGTGCACATACACAATATAATATTTTTCAGCCATTTAAAGGAGGAAATCTTGCCATTTTGGACTGTAGGAGTGGGGTATTATGTAGGCAGGGCATTATGTTAAAGGAAATAAACTAGGCACAGAAAGATAAATACCATGTCACTTACATGTGAGATTGAGAGCAACTGAACTGATAGAAGCAGAGTGGTAAGTAGTTACCATGGGATGTGGGTGGTTGAAATGGGAAAATATTGCCTTAAGTTTTCTGATCAACTTCTGGGAACTAATGTAATAAATAGATATTACATTAAATATATGCATATAATATATGCAGATAATGTATATATGTATATATGTAACATTGTAACAATGTTTATAACAATGTAAATGATAATGCAATAATTATGCATATAAAATACATATAAATAATGTATATAAAATAATGTAATGTTACAATGATAGTGTGATAATGTATATAAAATGCATATACTGTAGTAAGTATATATGTGTTTATGTATATATGTGTGTGTGTTAGGGGTGATGCATGCATAAATTAAATTGGTTGTGTTAATTGTGAGACAGCAAACATGTGTATCAAATTATAGCACTGTACCTTGAATGTGTACAATCTTTCTCCACTAAATATCTGCCATTGAAATTATTCATTTATCTGAGAGGCAGAGATGGATAAAGAAGCAAGAGGAGAAACATCTACTGTCTACTGGGTCACTTCCCAAATGGCCAAGCTCAATCCAAGTTACCACATGAGAAGCAGGTACCGAAGTACTTCAACTGTCACATATTTCCTCCTAAGGTGTACAGTAACTGAAAGCTGAGCTCTCAGGGGTGGATCCAGAACTCAAGTTCAAGCATGCTGTTAAGATGTTCTAAGTCTTGCCTTAAATAGTGGTGAAATGCCTACCACTGTTTGTCAATTACATGTTTATACGAAGAGGTAGGTTTGGATTATGGTCTAAGGGGAAAAAAACCATAGATTTAAAAACAGATCATGTAAATGTTGTGACATTTTCTAGCTTGATTTCAAATAAAATGTTCCAAGACCCACTGAAGTTTTTCTTGTAGCATATTATACACAGCCATGTTCTACTTTATACACGAATGTGAAATAAACACTTGTCAAAACAAACAGAAACTGAAAAAATTACCCACCAGCCATCCAGCCTCACAGATGATGGTTAGGGAGGTGCTACCTACAGAAATAGAGAATGATCATCACTACAAGGAAATAATGTGAAAGAAAAAACCTCCGGTAAAAGTACAAAGGAAATACAAAGAAAACAATAGGAATATGTATGGGAAGATGCTATGACTAAGTTGTTACTTATCAATAATAACCTTGAATGTAAATGGTGTACTCTCTAATCAAAAGGTACAGTTTGGCTGAAAGCAGTCTATACCTACCATATCAGGATACACTTAAATAGCAGAATGATGGACTTAGGATTGTTTTTGAGGGACTATTTATTGTGGTAAGATAGGGGAAATCAGTGGGGACGGGGGGGAGAATCCTGAGACTATGGAAATGTATCATAACAAATGTAAAACAACAACAACAACAACAACAAAAAACCCTCATTTTCTGACTACAAGAAACACTCCTGGGACCAGCATTATGGCTCAGTGGCTAAATCCTCGCTTTGCATGCGCTGGGATTCCACCTGGGCACTGGTTTGTGTCCCAGCTGCTCCATTTCCCTTCCAGCCCCCTGCTTGTGGCCTGGAAAAGCAGTCAAGGATGGCCCAAAGCCTTGGGACCCTGTATCCACATGGGACATCCAAAAGGAGCTCCTGGCTTTAGATTGACTCAGCTCTGGCTGTTGCAGCCACTTGGAGAGTGAGCCAGTGAATAGATGATCTTTGTTTCTCCTTCTCTCAGTATATCTGTCTTCCCAGAAAAATAAATCTTAAAATATATACATATACATATGTATGTGTATATATATATATGTATATATACACACACACTTCTCACCAACAAAGTTACACATAGACGGAAAACTAATAAATGGATAAAGATATCCCACAAAAATGGAAAGGGAAAATGAAGTGTTTTAGCCATCCTGTTATGAAACAAGATACGTTAATACAAAAACTGTTCATAGAGACAAACAAGATCATATAAATAGAGATAAATTCAACAAGAAAATATATAGAGAGTAAATGTGTATGCACCCAATGCTAGAGAGTCTGACTACATTATATATTTTTTAAAAAGGATGTATTTTACTATTTACCTCAAGGTTAGAGTTAAACAGAAAGGGGAAAGATATAGAGGTTCCATTTGCTATCACTGCCCCATATGGCCATGGCAGCCAGTGCTGGATCACTTCAAAGCTGTGAGCCAGAGTTTCCTCCAGGTCTCCCACATAGGCTCAGGGACTTAATACCTAAGGCCATGCTTACTGCCTTCCCAGGGCATTAACATGGAACTGGATATGAAGTGGAATATCCAGGGCCAGAACAAGTGCCCATATGGGATGCCAGCACTATAGATGGAGGACCAGTCCATTATGCCACTGTGGTGATCCCATGTCTGCCTAGTTAACATATATGCTAATAGATCAAAGGGAAACACAACCCCCAACAGAAAAATAACAGGGGACTGCCAACAATCCACTTTCATCAATGGACAGATCTATAACACAGAAAATCAAGAAAGAAACAACAAAACTATTCTACTCTGTAGACCAAATGGACCTATTTGATATCTACAGATCATTTCATTCCACAGTTGCAGAATATACCTTCTTTTCATCAGTGAATGGAAGGTGCTATAGGACAGGATATATGCTAGGACACAAAGCAAGCCTCAGCAAATTAAAAAAAAAAAAGCCTGAAATCATACCATGCATCTTTTGTGACTGCAAAGGATTAGAGCACAATATCAACAACTTAAAAACTAGAAAATAAGCAGATACAGGCAAATTGTATTATATGCTGCTGAATGAACTGAATCATAAAATGAAAGTAAAATAAAAATGTATACAAGTGAATAAAGATGACAGCATAATGTATCAAAATTTAGGGAATACAAAAAAAGCAATGTGAAAAGGGATGTTGATAGAAGTTAGTGCCTACAAATGTAAATTAAAAAGGCATCAAAAATGCTCTATGAATAATATATCTCATGGTCCTAGGTAAACAAACCAAATTAAAAATTATCAGAGAATAAAGAATTAAAATCAAAAAGCAAAATTTAAACAAAAATGATATAAAAGATCAGTAAAATGAAGAACAGATTTTTTTGAAAGAATAAAACTGATGCACTGGACAAAACTAACCAAAAACAAAAGAGGGAGAAGACCCAATACAATAAAAGCAGAGATGCAAGATGTAGTAACAGACACCACAAAAATTAAAAGAATCACTAGGAATCACTATAATCAGATTTATGCCAACAAGTATGAAAATCTGGAAGAAATGGACAGACTTCAGGACATACATGCTCTACAAAAATTGAGTCATAATGACAAAAAAAACCCTAGGTACATCAATAACTCACATGGAGATTGAGTCAGTAATTAAGATCCTTCTAATAAAGAAAAGCCTTCTTTATTGCTAAATTCTTCATTGCTAGCTTCATTGCTGAATTCTAGCAAACTTCAAGAAGTCATTTTATGGGGCCAGAATTAACTTACTTCCAAAACCAGAAGAAAAAAATAAGAAAACCACAGACCAATGATGAACATAAATGCAAAAATTCTCAATTAACTACTAGTTAATCAAATATAAAAATGCATGTGAAAGTTCATTCACTTGAGCCAAATGAGATTAATTCTTGGTATGCAGGGATGGTTCAACTTATGCAAATTAATAAATGTGATGCATTACATTAACAAACTGAAGACTAAAACCCACACGATTATCTCAATACAGAGAAAGGATCTGATAAAATGCAACATCCTTACACGATTAAAAAAAAACTTAAGCAAACTGAGTATAGAAGAAACATTTCTCAACACAATCAAGGTATTATACGACAAACCCACAGGTAGCATTATAATGAATGGGTAAAAATTGAAGGCATTTCCACTAAGATCCAGAACCCGACAGGATGCCCACTTTTACCACTGTTCTTCAACACAGTACCAGAAGTCTTAGCCAGAGCCACTGGGCAAGAAAAAGAAACCCAAAGGATATGAATTAGAAAAGAGGAAGTCATATTATCCTGGTTTGTAAATGCCATAGTTCTATACTCTACTAAGAGACTATGGGACTCAAGAGGATTTGATAAAGTAGGATATAAAATTAACACAGAGAAATCAATAGCCTTTGTATACACAAATGTTGTCATGGCTGAGAAGGAACTTGTTTTATCAGTATCACATAAAATAGTTGCAAAAGTTAAATACCTTGGAATAAATTTAACGAAGGATGTGAAGGATCTCCACTATAAAAATCACAGAGCAATAAAAGAAACAGAAGACACAAAAAAGTAAAAAACTCCATGCTCATAGACTGCTAGAATTAATATAATTGTAATGTCCATACTACCCAAAGCAACATACAGATTAACTGATGTTCCATCAAAATACCTAAAACATTTTATCAAAGCTAGAAAGAAATATGCTACAATTTATAATGTATACAAGAGACCTGCAATACCTGAAGCAGTCTTAAATGATTAAAAACAAACTGGAAGTATCAGAAGACTGCAAGAAGAACTCAGGGCAGTTATAACAAAAAACAAGTTGATCCATGCACACACACGTAGCTCCATGGAACAGAATAGAAATACCATTTACCCACACATCGATAGCCAACTAATTTTTCACCAGTAATTTGAAATCAGTCCAAGAATGAAGTCAAGAATTCAACAAATCGTGCTTGAAAAGTGGGATTTACTGGTGAAGTATTATGCAGTATACTAAAATGAACTCAACATGGGTAGAAGGTCTAAATCTAGGAGCAAATACCATTGAATTACAAGAGGAAAACATCGGGGAAATTCTGCAAAATATAGGCATAGACAGAGATTTCTTGAAAAATACCTCAAAGGTGTAGACAAAATAAACAAGTGGGATTACATCAAGCTAAGAAGTTTCTGCTCTGCAAATTAAAAAAAGTTAAACAACAGAATGATAAATATATATTTATGCAAAATTATGTAACTAATAGAGGATTACTACTCAGGGCCCATGAGGAAAGACAACAGCAATACAAATATTCTAGTTTAAAAAATGGACAAAAGCATGAATTGTCATTTCTCAAGGATGAAATACAAATGACCAACAGAGGCATCACAAAATACTCAGAATCACCAGCCATCAGAGAAATGCAAATATAAGCCACAAGGAGGTTTCTCCTCACCAAGGTGAGAATGGTTGTCATCTGAAAATCAAACAAATGCTGGAGAGGAAGTCTGGGGAAAAGGTACACTAATTCACTTTCAGTGGAAATGTAAACTATTATAGCCATTATGGGCGATAAGAAGATTTCTTAGAGAAATATAAATAGATCCAATATATGATTCAGTCATCCCACTCTTAAAATAAAATTAAACTAGCACTGGAGAGAGTTATTTGTGCTCATGTTTATTGTAGCTCAATTCACAACAGTTAAGCTACAGAATCAATCCAGATGTCCATCAAGTGATGCCTGGATATAGAAAAGATGGAATCTCATCTTTTGCAATAAACTGGATACAATGGACAACTATCATGCTTTTCAAAATAAGCCAGTCTCAAAAATACAAATATCATGTTTTCTCTGATAACTGCCAGCTAACATGGAAAACAAACAAGCAATGTAGGAATGAAACAGTCATTTTGTGACATGATTGATATTTTTATCCCATATTTATGCTCCAGTGGAAATGAGTTATTTTGGTCATCTTACTTTTCACTTGTTGAATATAGTTACAAATTAAACCTGTGACTTTCATGGGGATTAAATTACATCTGTGAAATATTGTTTGAGACAGGAAAGGCAGGGCGGGGTATTGGGGTTAAACAGAGGAGTAAGGGAAGCATGACTGTCTTCTTGAACTGTACCTATGGAATGCATAAAATTCTCTCTTGGTACGTTAACATTTTTAAAAACTTACAACATAAGCTTATCTTTAATTTCAAAAAAATAAGTGTTGTAGAAAAAGATGAAGATTGGATAAGAAATGTCAAAGCAGTTCTAATTGGAGTATTAGAACAAGAAAGGAATAGATTAGTTAACCAAAAACAAACAAAAAAGACAAACCAAAAACTAAAGTAAAACATTATTTTCAACTTCTCTACATATCAAGAAGGTGAAGAAACCCGTCCCACCTGACTCATCCCTAAAGTTTAATTGGAATCAGAGATTAAATACCTTAACTGCACATAAATGCATAGATACATGTCCAAGGCCAGCTGGGCCACCTGGAGAGCACCTAGAGTGCAGAATTGTACAGTGGTTATTTACATGGAAGAGTACATCGGGTTCTATTGGTGGCCTAGCAGTCATCTTCAACAAGTTTTCCATAAGAGCCAAAGACTTTACAAAAGGCAGGGTAAAGGATGGCTCAACTTCTTTTAAATGTTTGGAGTTTGAAGCACAAGGCTTCAGAAGGCTCTCTTTTAGGAATAAATGGCAAATACATCTCTTGCTAAGTAAGTAGGAGATTACTGAATACAGTAACTCTACAGAAACAAAACAGTATCAAAGATTTAGTAGACAGGTTATAATTATCTTAAATAAAACTATCTTATTCTATCCTCAGCAAGAACACCTGGGTTGATAAACCACCAAACACATCAGTTTGCTTCTTTCTTTCAACACATATCTTATAGGAGCATCAAATTTTGCTGGTTTAGGAACACATAAAACTAATATTAATTTCATAATGATTACAAGAAAACATATTCATTCAGAGCTATTATAAGAAGGAAAACTGAAAAGTAAAGGTGGATGGAAAAGAAGATGAGCATGGTATTTCATGATTATGACGGAAACTGAAAAAATTGCTCCAATCGAAGTTAAACATAATTAAATAAACCAGTGCTTCCATGAAAATTCAAATAGAAAAGAATGAACAACAGGATTGCATGAAATATGATGTCACAGAATTATAATGTAACAAAAATACCTCAGAAATAGGTACTGGCTTGTGAAATGAGCAGAATTGTGAATTGCAACTATGGCACACAAGGCATAAAGATGAAAAGAGCCTAAAATGAAAAGAAGAAAGAGATCTAAAACAAAGTGATGACTAAGAGAGCAACAAAACAGAACATAGTTATAATTGAATCCTGCAGAGATTAAAACCAAGGCAATGATATTGAACAAAGACTGCAAGTTAGTTTTTCTAAAAGTAAAGATCAAAACATAGGTATAGAAATATGTCACTGCTGTAAGAACAATCCCATTTGTAATAGTTATAAAAATTAGATATCTTTGTATAAATTTGGCCAAGAACGTAGGAGATCTTACAATAAAAGTATAAAACATTAAAAAAAGGAGAAGACATACAGGGGCCCCATTTTGTGATGCAGGTGACTAAACTGCTGCCTGCTGTACCAGCATCCTAGCATCCTACATGTACAGCTGCTTTAGTCACAGCTGCTTTGCTTCCCACCAGCTCTCTGCTAGTGTAATAAAAAAGACATCTGAACATGATCCAAGCACTTGGACCCTAACACCCATATGGAAGACCTAAGAGGAGTTCTAGGCTATTGGCCTTGGCCAACTCCCAGTCTTTGTGGTAATTTAAGGAGTTAACCAGCAGATGGAAGATCTCTCTGT
Source organism: Ochotona princeps (assembly GCF_030435755.1). Classification (NCBI taxonomy): domain Eukaryota; kingdom Metazoa; phylum Chordata; class Mammalia; order Lagomorpha; family Ochotonidae; genus Ochotona; species Ochotona princeps. Next base: position 31,751,778 of record NC_080849.1, on the reverse strand, counting down.
GTCTGTCCCTCCCAATTCTCTGTAATTCTGCCTTTGAAATAAAATTTAAGAAGAGTTAATGGAAGATACCAAAAAAGTGGAAAGACCTCCCATATGAATCAGAAGAATAATGTCAAAATTTCCACACTATCCAAAACAATTTACAGATTTAACACAATCTAAATCAAAATACCAATCCATTCATTATAAAATTAGGGGGAAAAATCACAAAATGCATTTGGGAACATAACAGTTCCCCAAATAATAAAAGCATTCTTGAGCAATAAAAAAAAGCTGGAGGAGGGCCCAGCGCGGTGGCCTAGCAGCTAAAGTCCTCGGCTTTGAGTGTGCCAGGATCCCATATGGGTGCCGGTTCTAATCCCGGCAGCTCCACTTTTCATCCAGCTCCCTGATTGTGGCCTGGGAAAGTAGTTGAGGACGGCCCAAAGCCTTGGGACCCTGTACCCATGTGGGAGAACTGGAAGAAGTTCCTGGATCCTGGCTCCGCATTGGCACAGCACCAGTCGTTGCTGTCACTTGGGGAGTGAATCATTAGACGGAATATCTTCCTCTGTGTCTACTCCTCTCTGTATATCTGACTCTGTGATAAAACTAAATCTTAAAAAGAAAAGTGGAGGAATCAAAATATCAGACTTCAATATGCACAGGAACATTATAACAAGGAGAGAGCATGGTACTTCTGTAAATGTAGACACAGAGATCAAGGTAACAACATAGAAACCCCTGAAATATAAACCTTTGTTGTGGAGTAATAGGTGAAACTACAACCTGTAGTGCCAGCACGCCATACGACCAATGGTTCCTGGCTGATTCAGCTCTCTGATCATATATGCAAATATGCAAATATATGCAAATATACAAAGTGGCAGAAGATGGTATATGCGCTTGGGCCTCTGCCACCCATGAGGAAGGCTGTTATGGACTTCCAAGCTCTTGGCTTTGGTCTGATCGACCACTGGGAAGAAAACCAGTAGATACAGGTGCACTGTCTGTCTCTCTGTCTCTTGTTCTATCTCCCTCTCCCTCTCTTCCTATCCCTCTCTGTGTGTCTCTGTCTCTCTCTTTCTTCAACTCTGCCTTTCAAATCAATCAATAAATTATTTTTTAAAAAAGCTAAACTCTCAAAATAAATCCACACATTTGTAACCAACACATCTTGGACTAATTTGCTCAAAACTCTCCCTGGAGGAAGGAGACAACTCAATAAATGTTGTTGGAAGAATTGGATTTCCACATGCTGATTTTGAAACAAGACCCTCTTGCTAACTGATAAAAATCCTCTAAGATACTGTCATAGGCGATCACTTTCTGGATAGGACTCAAAAGCATAGGCAATAAAGATCAAGATAGACTAATAGGACTCTATCAAATGAAGCATCTTCTGCACAGCAAATAAAATTAGAAACAGTGAAGAGACAATCCACAGGATGAGAGAAAGTGCTTGTAAACCATGTATGTCTGATAGAGGATTAATGTCCAGAAAACACAAGGAGCCCAAGAAATTCAACAACAAAATTAACAATCCAATTAAGAAATGGGAAAAAGATATGCATACACTTTTTCATAATAGTATAATTGGCCAACAAACACATAAAAATGCTCAAGATGACCAATCATAAGGAAAATGAAAATAAAAACCTTAATGAGATATCATCCCACTCCCGTTAGAATGGCTATTATCCCAAAGTAAAAAAATACATTTACACATATAAATATACATTCACATACACATATACAAGGATATGGAGAAGAGAAAACCCTAATACACTGTTTTTGAGAATGCAAATTAGTACGGCCACTAACAAAAGCAGTATGCAGATTCCTCAAAAAAAAAAATACAAATAGATCTTCCATATTATCCCACTATTCCCCTTCTGAAAATAGTCTAAATGAAAAACTTTTGGTAAAATGAAGACATCTTGTGGACAAGATGAATCATTATCATAAATGTTTATTTTTTTCCACTGAAAGTATAAGTTTCATGTAATAAAAGCTTAATCAGTATTTTCTGCACAAGTCTACACAAGTAAATCCTGAAATTCATGTAAAAAATAGGAAGCAAGAATAATTAGGAATTTCTTAAAAAAATGGCAAATTGTATTTTTTTTTTTCACAGTAAAAGTTAGCATAAGAAAAGTCACAAATAAAATCTAGGAGAAAGCACTTGCCACAAACAGCACTGAAAAGGGCTAATCACTTGATTTCTATAGAGCAGTTGGAAACTGAAAAAAAATAAAATTATCAAGATGTGGACAACTCAAAATTGGCTATCTAAAAATATATGAAATGTTGTTAAATCATTGAAAGACAGAGAGAGAGAGCGAGAGAGGGAGAGAGAGAGAGAGAAAGGAATCTTATACAAACTGCTTCACTATACAGATGCCTGCAAGAGCAGGATTGGACCAGGCAGAAGCCAGCAGCCAATCACCCATTCCAGTTCTCCCACACGGACAACGGGAACCCGAGTACATGAGCCACCATCTACAACTTCCTAGGGCACATGTTACCAGGAAGTTGAATCAAAACTGGAGCCAGGACTAAGAAACAGATACACTGATATGAATATGAAAACTCAGACTGCTTAAAAAATAGACTGCTTAGTCTATGAACTGCTATGTCCAACACTCATCCACTTAAACTCACAAAAATATTTTTAAAGCGCATGAAAAAAAATTCTTAAGTGATAAAAGAAACCAAAGTAAACACTGAGGTAACATTTCTCAATGTTGAGGTTCTCAAAACTTTATTCATATTATATCCTGTCAACATCACAGCAAAACACACTCAGATAAATTGCTGGTTATGTGTAAAGTGGTCCAACAGCTATTGAAAACAATTTAGGCATGTCCCATCATGTGACAAATGAATTATAGGATTCAACTTTGAACATAATTCTTCAGTAAATACAAAATAAAGTTTATGATTGAGGTAGTATTAGCAATGTCAAAGAATTAGACACAAGCTACAAATCCATTAGGACAAGTTAAAAAACCCATGATACCTAAAATGAAAAGCCAAGTTATAGATCATGATTTTTGGTATGATATCTCTTCATGAGAAAGGAAATAAAAATTCATTTTATAGAATAAGCAAGTATTTTTCTGTCAAGATATTTAATCTGATTATATTCAATCTTTTAGACATAAAACTGGGGTTTTCAAAGAATTGAGAAGCAAGAAAAAATAATCAGAAGAATTCAGGAGGAAACTTGCTCATATCTTTTATAAAAAGGTTCTCAACATATGTAAATACAGACGGAGTCTATTATATATTAAGGAAACTAAAGGAACAAAAAGTGTAGTAAGTGCATATTGATTATATGCTATATAAATATGTATTTTAAAGATTTATTTTTATTGCAAGTCAGATATAGAGAGAGGAGGGGAGACAGAGAGGAAGATCTTTCGTCTGATGATTCACTCCCCAAGTGAACCGCAATGGGCCGATGCGCGCCGATCTGATGCTGGGAGCCTGGAACCTCTTCCAGGTCTTCCACGCGGGTGCAGTGTCCCAATGCATTGGGCCGTCCTCAACTGCCTTCCCAGGCCACAAGCAGGGAGCTGGATGGGAAGTGGAGCTGCCGGGATTAGAACCAGCGCCCATATGGGATCCCGGGGCGTTCAAGGCGAGGACTTTAGCCGCTAGGCCACGGCACCGGGCCCATATGCTATATATTAAAAAAACAGCTAAAAATTAATAAGTTATCTGAGAAATATGAATATGGCCTGGCTATTTGGAATTTAATAGTAATACTCTTTGATGTGATGGGAAACTGTACTTAGGTAATTTTCAGCTTTATCTGGACTTGGCACAGTAGCCTCATGGCTAAAGTGCTCGCCATGCATGTGCCAGGATCCCAAATGGGCAGTGGCTCATGTCCTGAATGCTTCACTTGCCTTCTGACTCCTTGCTTGTAGCCTGCGAAAGCACTGGCAATGTAGTGGAGGATGGCCCAGGGCCTTGGGATGCTACACCTGTGTGGGAGACCCAGAAGCTCCTGGCTCCTGGCTTCAGTTGGCTCAGTTCCAGCTATTGAAGCTGTTTAGGGAGTGAACCAGCTGAGGGAAGATCTTTCTGTCTCTCGTCTCTGTAAATCTGTCTTTCCAATAAAAACAAATAAATCTTAAAAAAATTTTCAGCCTTGGGCCCGGCGGCGTGGCCTAGCGGCTAAAGTCCTCACTTTGAACGCACCGGGATCCCATATGGGTGCCGGTTCTAATCCCGGCTGCTCCACTTCCCATCCAGCTCCCTGCTTGTGGCCTGAGAAAGCAGTTGAGGACGGCCCAAGGATTTGGGACCCTGCACCCGCGTGGGAGACCCGGAAGAGATTCCAGGTTCCTGGCTCGGATCGGCGCAGCACCGGCCGTTGCGGCTCACTTGGGGAGTGAATCATCGGACGGAAGATCTTCCTCTCTGTCTCTCCTCTCTGTATATCTGACTTTGTAATAAAAATGAATAAATCTTTAAAAAAATTTTTTCAGCCTTATCAGAATTTATATTTGAGAAAACCATGATATATGTAACTTAATTTCAAATAGTTATAGTTTTTGAATCAAGTGGAGATTGTGTGTTATTTGTACCCTTCAATGCATTCAAGGATTACAAAGTTATAGTCATGAATTTCTTATAATTAATGATAAATGGGAGTCAGAAAAAAAAGTCATGAAAGGAATAGTTCAATTGTGTTAGCCAAAATTGGATTTCATTAGTGAAGGAATGCATATTTTTTTCTTCATTTTTATGTCCTGCTTTAAAAAGAAAGTTACAAAGGCACTGGCACTGATCACTTCATTGCTAAAATTGAAAATATTGAGAAGTGAAGATATATTACAGTATGCATTTCTATTCCCAAATCAAAGATGGACTCCCAATAAAGCTTCGATATATCTTAACAGTAGGATGCTGGACTATCTTCTACTGTCCACACCAACACTGTCAGGATACACTTAAATAGCAGATTGATGGACTTGTGACTGTTTTTGTAGGACTATACTACTATAATAATACAAGGGAAATCAGGGAGGGAGGGGAGATCTTTGAGCATATGGAATTGTATCATAATACAAACTTTTAAAAACTTTTCATTTGAGAAAACATTAACCGGATAATTGTACAGATAATTATCTTCCTTTAAAACATGTTATTCAATCACTAGCACTAAACATTACACACAAAGAATTAACAGATGAAATCAATTTCAGCAAGCTGTATTTTCTTACAAATTACAAATATTTAAGGAACTGTTATTTTCACATTACACAGGAGTAAAAATCCTAACAACTATTACAGAATAGTATGGTTAGCCTGACAAAGAGGTGGCCTGTGGCACAATGCTGAAGGATATTAAATTTGGAATCGGAGTGCTCCAACAGAAATTTTGGCTTTCTCATCTTGGAGATACTGGGAAGTTCCTTATTTTCTTAAGCTTCTGAAAAAGGTTTATATATAAAATTTGAATCAATTGGCATGGCATGGTGCGACAGCTGTAAGATAGCATCCCCTGTCAGAGTGCTGGTTTAAGACCTGAATGCTCCTGCTGATGTGCTTGGGGAGGAAGAGAGGAACATCCAAACATGTAGGCCCTTGGCACCCATGTGGGATGCATGGATGAAGTTCCTGGCTCCTGGCTTCAGCCTGACGTATCGGTAGTTGCTCCAGCAATATAGGAAGTAGCTGCTTAATAAATATTTGCTAAGCAGCAATATGGAATGATTAAATACCTGCTCTTCCAGAGTGTTTACAGGAACATATTATCCCTTCTTTGTCTTTCATCACACACAAAAATAATAAAGCCCTGAACCTAACACACATGAAACTGTGCCAAAAGTTTGATCTGAATTTGGCAAACATCTGTATGCACTAAGGCACTGAAACATAGTAATTTCATCATGTTTACATAAACTATAGAGTTTTAGAGCTGGCAATGTAGCATAACAGGTTACAATCCAAGGCATTTCATGAGTGTCTCTTCAAGCCCTAGCTGTTCGGCTTCAGATACAGCTTTCTGTTAATGTACCTGGGAACACAGTTAAGGCTATCTAAATTATTAAGGCTCCTAGCCACCAATGTGGGAGACCCACAGTTGGAGTTCTGGCTCCTGGCTTTTCTGGAGCAGTCCTGGTTGTTGCAACCATGTGGGGGAGGGAATAGTAGATGAAAGATCCTTTTTTCTGTCTTTTGTGATAGTCACTTTGCCTTTCCAATAAATCAAAGAAATATCTGAAAATATTACGCTTATTTCCTCAAATGAAAATGCATGCATAGCTTTAACTTATAGACAAGAATAACTTTCTAGGGCTAACTTTTCAGTTCCTGAGTTTCTGAATCAAACACATTTACTGTTTAGCTGGCTGACAGAGGATTCATAATTGAAATACATGTAAATTCAAGAGACATTGAGGACCTGGCTCAATGGCTCAATGGCTAAATTGCCACTTTGCAATGCCGGGATCTCGTATGGGCACAAGTTCATATCCTAGCTGCTCCACTTCCCATCAAGCAATTTGTTTACAGCTTGGGAGAGCAGTAGAGAATGGCCCAAAGCCTTGGCGCCCTGCACCCATGTGGGAAACCCAGGAGATGCTCTACGTTCCTGGTTCCTGCCCTTGGATCAGTTCAGCTTGGGCTGTTGGACCATTTTTGGAGTGAACCAGTGGATGCCAGATTTTTCTATTTCTCTCTGTAAATTTGATCTGCCATTCCAATAAAAATAAATAAATATCTTTAAAAAAAAAGAAAAGCTGAATTAGGAGCAAATAGGACTGGCTTCCAGTTAATTGTCAATTGGATGAGTGATACATTTTTTAATATTTTGATCTATGCTATACCCACATCTTGATTTCTTCCTCATAAATCTAGTAAGCTTAGGTAAATTGACCAGGGGAAACTAGGTATTACTTGTCATCACTATGGATCATAAGCACGATCACCCACCTCCCTTTAAACCCCTTTTTAATATGCAGGCCTGCATAGCTTAAGCTCATTTTTGATGGCCTGGGGAAGGATAAATGTCTCATATCATACTGTTTTCATATATAATAAGCACAACATGTTCTTATTAAAAGTAAAAACTCCAAAAGTTAAAGATATCCCATAAGCAAAAAAAGAGTAAGTCATTTCAGAACCAAAATGATACTCCTGAACTTTCAAAAATATTTTAGAAGAAAATTACAATCTTATCAGTTTTATGATAATGCTACTATAATAAATCAATGATAAAGCAACTTACATTTGCCAGTGAATACCTATTTTATATACTCAGAGATAACTTAAACTTTTAATACTAGGATAAGGCCATTAGTACAGGCCAACAGAGATGCCTAATCCAAACACTATTTGTTGAAAGGTAAGGGATATCTCCTTTCAGCTCAGTGTTGACATTCACCAAGTATGAAAACAGAATTGTATTAGAACTGTAAGTCTAATCTTTTCTATGTGTATTTTTTGACAATATCAAGTAGTAATACCATTTTTATACGTTACATAGAAGTACACAACTGTCTTTTGTTATTTTACTTTAAAAAAATCAACTGAAAAAGCAAAGATGCCACAGCTTATCCTACTTTAGTTGCTTCAGTCAGCTAAATAATCAGAGCAGAATTGGGTGAGGAAAAAATACAAACAGGCATGATAAAGAAAAAGCTTATTCAAACCTCAGGCTTACGATGTCCCAGGGCAGATATTAATTGTTCTTATTTCTTAAAGTACATTCCTTCTCTTCAATAGCTTTTGTGTCTCATTGTCTTAAACAATTCGATATAAAGTGACAGCTTCTAATTTGAGAGTTTCTTCTGTATTATACTATGGTTGTCAACAATGAAACCAGTTTACTAATTGATGTCTTAAATTTTGTATGTTTTAAGGCATAAAATATTCTTTATGGATGAAACTTTATCTGCTTAATCCATCTGCCAGCAAGTTCTTTTCTTCTTTGCTGGCCAAATATTGCTTAAGGCCTTCAAGTGTTTCTTCATCTGTGAAATGAAAAGAGGTAACTTCCAACCTAAAATGCCCTGATCTTCATATCTCCTTGTAAGTTCAAAAATCTTTCCAGAGTTATACACTAAACAGCAGAGAGCACAACACTGAAGAAACTCGGCTTTCTTTATACTGCTGCAGTGAAATGTAAGGGAAAGCTGAATTTGGACATTCTACAGTATTCACAAAGCCTGCTCTAAGTCAAGGGATCTGTCCTCAAGAAAAGCACCTTGCTTAAATACCAGCCATCAATTTGCTTTTCATAAAATAGTAGCTTTCACTCTTCTAAATCAAAACAATTCACTCCCAAGGTCAAAGCTTGGAATTCTGCTCCCTGTACCCACAGGAAGGTGGAAGTCGTAATCCCAAGAACCTCAGAATGTGATCTTATTTGGACATAGAATCTTTACAGGCATCTAAGTCTATACTATTATATGTTTCAAGGCAATGTGTCCAATGACTTAGAAGTGGAAATTTGGGGACAGGCACTTTAGCATAGAAGGCAAAGACTCCGCCTGTGGCATCAGCATCCTGAAAGGCTTGTATCCTGGCTGCTCCACGTTCAATCCAGCTCCCTTTTCATAGCCTGAGAAAGCAGCAGAGGATGGCTCAAGTCGTTTGGTCCCACATCCATCTGGAATACCTGGAACAGGCTCCCAGTTCCCTGCCTAGATTGGCCCAGCTGTGGCCATTGTGTCCATTTGGGGAGTGAACAAACAATGGAAGATTTCTGTGTCTCCCTCTCTGTCCGTTTTAAATGTCTAACTCTGCCTTTAAAATAAAATCAAAATCTGTAAGATAGTGGAAATTTGACACAGAGAAAGACACAGTGAAGATGATGTGAGAAGTGCAGGGAGAAGAGGATGGAACACTGGAGCTGCTAGAGAGAGACCTCCCTGGCTCCCTCAGCAAGAAAATGGCCTTGATGACATCTTAATGTTGTTGCTCTAGTGTGAAATAACAAATGTCTAACTTCCCAAGCCACCCAATTTGCGACAGTTGGCTTCAGAAAGATTAGGAAACTGATACAACGTGCTTCAAATATTTCACTTAGTAGCTCCTGACAATTGCACTATAATAAAATATCCTAGTTGTTTCTAGAAACAGCTCTGACGCTGGAATTCCTAAATCACACTTAGAAAATGTCTCCTAACTCTACCCTTACTGCACCATATAAACACATCTAGATAAACAATTTTTACACTATAGATAAAAGTTTTTAATGATATTTGAATGGCACTGAGTCCCAATAAACTTTTCAATTATAAATTAAGAATTTTTTTAACTGAAATTCCCCAAATTAAAGAACAAATGCAAGGTTCACAACAATACAAATCATCTGCTTCAAAGGGGATAAAAACTTCTTTAATAACTGCATACAACTTCAGAATCAATGTGTGGTCTGCTTTAAAATTTATAAAATCACAGGAAGTTATGACAATATATAGAAACTAGGGGGATTTTCAAAGTTGCAATTTAACCAACAATCTTGTGTGACAGAAAAGTTTATTTACAATGTACATATCCTACCAAATATGGAAAACATTCAATTAAAATCTGCATAGAATTATATAGCCATTTTTCCCATTACACTGGAACAAAATTTATAGTTTAAAATAATTTTTATATTTGGAGCTGTATTTTGCCTAATTATCTTGCAATTGTTTGGCATTTATCTGGAAGACTCCGAAAGTTTCTTAATTCCCAGATTTTCTTTAAGCATTTAAAATATTATAGAATTATGTGTTTGTTTAATCTGTACTTCATATCAAATCCCAATGAGCATTATTCATTATAATTTTCAAAGAAATATGGCTGCATTCATTTTATCAGAAGTTTGTTACATTTTTCAGGTGGTGTTTCATTTCAGAGGTCAAACAGCATAATGATCCTGAACATTAAATATATGATAGAAATTTTCTTAAGTATAAAATCATTTAGAATTATTAGCCATTTGGATGAACGGATTGGGGAGACAAATGGTACGTTTAATTATTTTTGTATTATAGATATTTACATTATTAATCTAAGAAACAGCTTGAGGCATTCGTGAAATGAACTCTAAAGAATATATTGGGATTCAAAACAATGTAAGCAGATTAAGTGCAGGAAGACAAACTCAAACATGCCAATGAACTTGGAAGTCTAAGTAAGTTGGGATTGTTTAGGTCAGATAAATTTTTTAGGATATTAAATTAGCAACCTCATGGATTAAAGAGCCAATATATCTTCTGAAATAATGTACTTATTGTTAGCGAGTAATGAGGCATTGGAGAACACAGTCATTGACGTATGAATTCACCAGAATAGGCATTAATAAGACCTGATATTTTTTTGTGTGTCTGTGGAACTAGTTTGTGGCTTACCTTAAGACATGCAGTACAGTTGTTATTTAATTGAATAACCTTCTGTGGTTTGACTTTTGTTGATTGCCAAAGGTTATTTTTCTCATATTTATTACTAGAGACAATGTTAAATCAGGAAAAAATATATAGAAAATTATACACTGGGTTTAAGTCATTTCAAGGGAAAAATGAAGAAATGAAACAAAAATGCAGGACAGCACATAACCTAATGAGGGTTGGAAACTTTATTGACCTAATAAGATCCCAATAATCAGTACCTAAAAGTCTCCATCTCGTAAAGGAAAAATCAAGGCACTCAAGAAGTAGCCTCACTTTACTATAAATCGAAATGGACCTCACTGTATGTGATCCTCACCCTTCAAATAAATATTTTCTAGTGACATGAAGATTCTAAAAATGCTTTAACAGCTATAACTGGGATGGACGCTGTGTTGTAATAATTTGGATACACTTGACTAATGCAGTTATTTGCAATGAGGTTGGCTCTGTGCCCAAAGCAGTGAGCAAACAAATATAGCTCGACAATTGTTTCATGCCTTCCAAGACAGCCAGAAAGATTTTTGCTCAGTCCCCGGGGGGTAGAGGGGTGTGAGAGCAGGGAGGGGCAGGGGAAACTCAGTGGTCACTGCTGTAGACTCAGGTCAACAAAACCTTCTTAGATGTATTTTGTAAATAGTCTTTGTTACATTCACCAATGTGTTTTATGTAAAAATGCTGGTGAGGCGCGGGTGTTTTTAATCAAATTAGTATGCAACATAAGGCAGCTGTGTATTCAAATGGGTTTTTTAGCAATTTGGTTGTTTTCCTTATAATAACAGGAAAGAACATTTTGATTTTGAAGGTGACAGAGGCAATATTACCAGAATTAAACAATCTGAATTAGCTTTTTCATGAAATGTAATATGTTTTATGCTTTTAGATGGGATGCTCCGGTGCTTTCAGATGAGCCTTCCACTGTCACAGTCAATGGCCAGGAACAGAATAAGCTCTGGAGGTAGGATTATCCTCAAATTTAATTTTTTTTTTAGAAGAAGCTAATGGCAAATGTTTCTAGCAAACTTTAGGTTCATCTATGTTATAACTAGAGAACCAAGACAGGATATTAAAAGAACAGATAAGTATAAAATTAGTAAACAAAGTTTGACAGTTTGCTTATTCTAGGAATTTAAGGCTGAAATGAATATAATCCCGAAAATCATAAACAACATGCATGTCAGACAAAAGCTGCAAAATTTCTTTGTCAACTTAGGCAAATGTAGAACTCCAGCACATAAGAGAGTAACACAATTGCAAATCTAACTTTAAGCTATATGATAATGATTTTTACTGCAGGGTTTCATGCAAAAGCTGGTTAAATATGCAAATGCAAGCTCTTTTTGTGCTTTCTACATTGTGTGTGTATAGACTGGTATTCAAAAGAGCAGCTTTTGCAGTCCAAACAAGCCGTTATGGAACAAGAAAATTCTTGATGATATTGACCAACAGGAAACAAATACCCCACAGAGGTATTTTTGAAATTCTTGAAAGAACAGCTTCCATAACATTACTCATTATCCCAGGCTAGCCTGTGCAGCTTCAAAAATAACATGGAAGTTTCTGCAGCCAGCAAGCATTAACCTTCCTATTTTTTCCCACTCAATCTTTGGCAGAGCAGGAGCTTCTGATTTCTTAGCAACTAAAATTGCCTGTTACTGACATGTGCTTTGGAAGGGAGAGGTACTGTTAGTAAAATTGGTTTGCAGTTCCTGGTGGTGCTAAGTCATTTCTTCCCATTGTCTTTAGAAAAAGTCCATCTGCAAGTTCTTTCCTCATAGACAAATCTATAGCAACTTTTTACCCTAAGGCTGGACAAATACTGATTAACGTTGATAATTGCCACATAGGCCAGGAGCCGTGTGATCCAACTTCAAAAGGAATGATGTCTAATAGAATAATAAGTGCATGCATGGGGGACCACATAGATGCTCTACAAATATTAGCAAGAGCAATGTGACTAAAACAGGCTGCTAGTGTTCTGGATGAAAGGATTTTAAAGCCATCTGGTGTCTGGACATCAGCCTGAAAATCACAGGCTTCAATCCATAAGATAATCCATTTACAGAGTCTACACACTGAGATGGCTTTCCCCCATGGACTTGTTCCATTACGCCAGATCAGTTTCTGGAACCTGTGGAAAGGTCTAACAGCACCTAAACCATAGTAAGGAAATGCTATTTTGTACATGGGACACATTTGATTTTAATAGCTGAGGATGCCATACTCAAATACAGTTACGAACTAAAATGGCGGGCTAACAGGTCATAATTTTGGACAGATTCATCCTTTCTTTGTTAGGAAACAATTAAGAATACCCTCAGTCATGGACGTAGAAAGAAGAGCAAATAACTGTAAGAGCTATCAGGATAAAAAAAAAATAACAGTAAGAGAACATTTTCAACTCAAGCAATGAATAGTAAGCTAAATTCTGCCTTCAGAGACTGAAAAGTCAAACAGACAAAACAAACACAAATGGAACATATTAAGTATAAGTTGTGGCAATGCTAAAAATTATGAAACATTCCCAATGTTTCAAATATTTGTATCTCAAATTATATAATTTTTAAATTTTAAGTATTTTAAAAGCTATTTTCAACTCCTACTGAAAGCTTTATTTTTGAAAAAAGGCTTTTAGAAAAACTTAAAAATCGATCCAATTATTGGAACACTATGTTGTATTTCAACACTTGCATACATGTGTACATTCCAGTCACGGCAAATACACCTGCCTTTTAAGATTGATTTATTTTTATTGGAAAGTCAGATATACAGAGAAGAGAAGAGAAGATGATGTTCCATCCTACGATTCACTCCCCAAAAGACCTCAATGGCAGGAGCTTTGCCAATCCAAAGCCAGGAGCCAGGAGATCCTCCTCCAAATGTCACACGTGGGTGCATGATCCCAAGGTTTTGGGCCGTCCTCAACTACTTTCCCAGGCCACAAGCAGGGAGCTGGATGGGAAGTGGAGCTGCCGGGATTAGAACTAGTGCCCATATGGGATCCGGGCATGTTCAAGGCGAGGACTTTAGCTGCTAGGCCACCGTGCTGGGTCCCATCTGTCTTTTCAAACAGCATTTCTTCATTGTGAAAACATTCAAGATTCCATTTCCAGGTTGTTTTTTGTGTGTGTGTGTGTGTGTATAGAACACCTAGTGTATTCATTTTATCTACAGTTATCCTATTATATAATAAAATCTTGGAGCTTATTACTCTCATCTAACTATAATGTTACACCCATTAACTAACCTTCCCACATCACTCCATCTTCCTTCCCTCCTTAGCATCTGGTTAGCACCACTGCACTTTTAACTTGAATGAAATCACCTTCTAGAACTATGAGATCTTTTGATATGTGTCTGTTCTTGGTTAATTTAATATAATGACATCCACCAACATTTTTTGAGAATACAGGATTTGATTCTTTAAAAGGGAGTAGTATTCCATTGTGTATGTGTACCACATTTTCTTTATGCATTTAGCATTAGCTTTGACACTTAGATTGGCACTCTTTCTTGGCTATTGTGAATACTGTGCAATAAACACAGGAGAGCAGGTGCCTCTGATAAAGAAATGCCTTTTGCCCACATGTGGATATGCACACAGGGATCTGATTGCCGGATCATATGCTAGTTCTTTTGTGTGTTTCACGTGGAATGCTCATACTACTTTATACAACGGCTGTGCTAACTTACATTTCTATCAACAGTGTGCAAGGCTCCCCTTTTGTATAGATTCTAATCAACACTTGTTATCTTTGCCTTTATGACAATAGCCAATCTACTGAGTGATGTAGTTTTGATTCATAATTCCATGAAGATTACTGCTGTTGAGCATGTTTTCCATGTGTCTATTGGCAATATTTAGTTTCCTGCTTTATGTAGGTAACATTTTGTAATTTCTTTGTTTTGAAACTATATTTCTGTTTCTTTAGGAAAATGTTTTATTCATTGGCAAAATTACAGAAACACAAAACCTTTAAAACATGACTACAGAATACAATTTCAATTAAAATCATTTCAAAACACTATTTATGTTTTATAAATTAAAATGCCATAGCAAAAGGTCTCCTTTAGTGCTGCCACCAATCACAGTACTGTTCTTCCCTGACTTTTCTATGTAGTTAATTCATATTCTCTATCCCAATGAAAATATACACATTTCCAAGATTTTTCCCTAATTCAGACTTTCCCACTGGTGTGAGAAATTGGGAACTGAATTTGCTTTGTACGGTACTGAATATTCCCAGGAAATAAGTCATTAAATAATCAAGACAAATAATCACTTCATATTTAACATCTGAAAAAAATCCGATTTTATCTTTTGTTTTCATTCTTGTCTTTCTCATGCTTGGATAGAAAGTTTTATCCAACACACTAATGCTGTACATTTAATTAGGGAAGGGCACTTCTAGTCATCTGGAATTTCACCTACAACCAATTGATGAGAACATTCTATAGACAGAGGGTTACTCCAAGATTGTAGTAGTTGATAATTAAACAGAGAAAAGGAATTGCCTGGTTGGGCATGGATGTTGTGCCACAGAGAAGTGTGCTAGGAAAAAGTTCAAGGCAGGGATAATTCCTGCTCTCAGAATCGTGTGATCTAAAATGAATGCAGGGATTTACATGATTTCAAAAATTACTGCAACCTGTTTTTGACCTTACTCACTGTCTCTCTGGTGTCACCAATTTTGAACTAGCTTGTCTCTGGGATGGTCACCTAAAGTGGCTTCAAGTTTGTGAACTTGAGTTGATTTATCTGTATAGTTACTTACCAGTATTGCTGAAAAGCAACACAACCAAGTGTAGCAGAAACATTAGCTCATTTCTGGTTAGAACCTTTACAGGTCATTCCATTAAACAAAAGAGAAGTGTGAGAGATGGATAGAATTGGTGAGAATCATAATAGATACAGTGATGTGACATTTAATGTGTAAGATTGACGACTTCTGAAACATGGCACAGATATTTAGAAGTTGGAGAATCATGTCCTCTTCATTTGGAGAAGGAAAACAAAAGTCAACCATGACAGATGGTAAATTCAATGTTGGAGCAGAAACAGAATAAACAAAAAAAAATGACTCATTTGTGTATTACAAAATCACTTTTCCAATTGATAGGTTATTATGTGTGGGAGGAGTACAGTTGGTTAAAGAAACTGGATCAGTGAGTGCCATGAGGCTAAGCAAGTTACCATTGATTGGAATTGCAGGGGCAGACGCCTTTTCTTTTTCTTTGTCAATTTCTACTAAGTCCTCAATTTCCTGTAGAAATAGTTAACAACACATAAAGAAAAAATAGAAAAAACTTTAAAAATTTATAAAAATTGATTAAGCAAGCCAACTAAATGATATTATTCTGTCATGTTTTCAAAGTTTAGAACCAAGGACACTTCAATAATCTGTGGGCCTATGAGAGCCAATGAAAGTTTGAAAATTTCGATTGAACATAGTGTCTTTCCAAAAAGCCCTCAATGGCATGGGCTTATTTCATTTTGAGTTTACACCCATGTAAAATGGGACTACTTATGCCTGCTTGGATGGGATGCTTTAAGCACTAAGGGAAGTACTGTCCATGCAGCATTTAAACACAATCCTACCATACAGAGCATGGCTATATCGAACCTGCAAAGATGCTCATGAATTCACAAACATATAATTTCTCACGCTGGGTGTTTACTCAGGTTTATGGTCCTAACATGAAGGGACCTAACCTGCTTTATAAAATAATGAAATTGTAAAGAATGTAAAATAGTACAAAGTAGTATGCTATATGTGAACACCAAGAATTGATTGTAAGTAAACAAAATGTGACAAAGCCATATTATTGAGAATTACTTGACAGTGAACAGGAATTCAGCCTTAATCTATTGATAATGCAACATAAATAAACCTTGAAAACAGCTGACCAAGTAAAGAAGCCAGAGAATCCTCAAGTGTGAACTAAATTCTTGATGACAAAAGAGAAGGAGGAAGTTCAGAAGATATGATGGCCAGCTGAAATGCTGGGGAGAGAAATAATAAATTTCCTGAGTGATCCTTGGGTTGCTAAGGTAGCATCTTAAGAAGCGGACTGAGCAAAATCCAGCTGTGTAGCAATTACACAGGAAAAACAACACCAACCTTTACTTCCTAGGAATCAGTCAGTTGTCATGGCTGTTCACAAGGATGACACAGGCCTTCAACATGGATGTTAAAGATGTCTGAGGCTTACTGAAACAGGAATTGATGGTTTCTTTCTATTTTATATAGTCCAGGCTTTCTTATAGTTTATTAAATCAAGTATCTTTAACATAGATGCACACTATCAGTGAAATATTTTGTCTTCTTTTTCTCATTTGTATAAAGGTAAAATATCAATTCCTGTATCAGTTTCTGAACATAAAGTATGATTGTACATGTACAGCATTTAGTAAATGATCTGCTAGAATTGTCTCATAAACACATATCTTTATAACCCAAACAAGGATAAGTGAGAAGTAAAATCAAACAAATGCACTTGAAACTCCCAGATGGAAAGTTCTATCTTCAACATGTCATTTTTATCCTAAAATATCTTATTATTTAAGTAGGCTTTCTCCTTGACATCCAAATTCTGTTGGCCTATCTAATCATATCCATTAGTTTGTGTCTCAGCTGCTCCACTAACTATCCATCTTCCTGCTAATGAGCATGGGAAAGCAGAGAATGGTACAATTGCTCAAGCCTTTGCGTCCATGTGGCAGACCAGGAAGAAGCTTTAGGCGCCTGGCTTCGGCCCGGCCTAGCCCTTTCAAATAAATAAATAAGTCTTCACCTACTCTTTTTTATTGGCTTTTAACTGCTTGGGGATAAACCCCAAAATTACTAGTTACAGCATATAGGATTTTTTTTTTTTCTGGTTTGCCTTCTTTGCTTCAACATTGGGATTCAGCCACCACTATCTGCCTTCATCCGTCTGTAGCACTCAGGGATACTACCTACACTGCCTTTTCTGGAATATTTATTTGTAGCTCTTCAGCGATTCAAACATAACCTTGTTAAACTTATTCACACTCCAAAGTGTGTTCCTCTCCTGTCACATCCTCCTTTGAGTTTCAGTATAGGAATTTCCTTCTCAGAGAAGTCTGAGGTGCGTTATACGGTACCTTATCATTATTTATCAACACAGGTCATTTTATAACTGTTGAGAGGAGACAGCTAATAAGTACCTGGTTGATAAGTGAAATTTAATGCAAACGTATTTATTATCTTTAATAATTTCAGACTTTTGTGAATTTTGACTTGATTTTTAAAAAGTACTTGCCATAAATCATTCTTTTGGTAAAAGTGCACTGTTAATGGTGATACATAATCTTTAATATGGGAACTTTGTCCTGCCTTCAAATGTTTACTCCTTAGCAGAAGTCTAGTTTATCAAACACAATTTTATGCTCCCTTATATATTAAAGATTGCAATTCATTTTTTTAAATCTCCAGAAACATTTGTCTGTTTACTTCGAAGTCCGAACTCAGTTGTAACTTTCTCATTATCAATGGGTACATGAATCTACTACTTAAAATACTATTATATTAAAGTTGATTTTATACATTCCTGGCATGGAAAGTGTGTTCATTTGAAATCTCTAATTAAAAAAAGTATGATACCCAAGTATGAGAAGTTTCATGAAATAGAATTTCTTCCTCAAATTTGCTTTATACCACTAAATCCATAACCAAGTATTATAACCTACTGTGTTATAAACCACATTTCTGGGGCCTGATAAGATGGCTCAGTGGCTAAACCTTGTTTTGCAAGTTCTGGAGTCCCATATGGCCAGGGAAAGCACAAGAGGATGGTCCAGAACCTTCCTATCCCGCACATATAAGGGAGACCCAGAAGATGTTCCTGGCTTCTGGTTTTGGATTGGCTCAGCTTTGGTTATTGTAGTCATTTAGCGAATGAACCAACACATGGAAGATCTGTCTCTTCGCTCTGTAAATCTGCCCTTCTGATAAAAATAGTGGAAAGATAACTACACTGTCAAATGTTGGTTTTCTGAAAAATTTTAAAATTTCACTTGTTTGCCAATAAACCTAAATATTCTTATTCATTCTGATATTAGTGAGGGAATTGAACACTTCCATTCTGTATTTCACTTATTTTAAAGGATGTATTTATTTATTTTAAAGGCAGAGTAATGGGTTGGGGTTAGAAGACCAAGAATCTTCCATCTGCTGGTTCAGTCCACAAGTAGCTTGGGCAGTTCCCGGGCAAAGCCAAGATTCTGGAGTGCCAGAGGGGTCTCCCCCAAGAGTGGTATGGTCCCAAGTGTCATCATTGCCTTCCCAAGCATATTAGCTGCTAGCTGGATCAGAAGTAGAGCAGCTCAGACTCAAACCAGTGCTCTAATATTGGATATTGACATTTCAGAATGTAGCTTAGCTTACTGTACTACAATTCAGTTTTTTTTATTTACTATATTTTGAAAAGGGTTTGAAAACTTTTTGATGTCATCTATCTTTATTCAACCAATATTCTATCTCCCAAAAGATACTCTTTAAATGGTAAATGAATGTGAAATCTCAGCATGGATTAGGTTAAAGATGCTGTAGAGGAGGCTAGGATGCACAAACAGCTCTGTCACATTCGAAAGTGGCTTTGATTTGCTTAAAGTGAAATCTTAAATATGCATAAATGTTTACATCTATGACCAAATAAAATTGATTTTTTGCTGATATCCAAATTATGGAACCTACAATGCTGCTGATTTGATTCTTATCAAATATCCAAGACGTGAAATGGCACACATGTATGGAGGACTACATGGGGATGGTATGCGTGGGTTTGCTGGAGATCTGAGATGACATACCAGGAATCTTGTTGGAGGAAAGCATGAATGGATGAAAATGTTCAAAGGTAGAGAACTAAAAGTCAAAAGGCTACTTACAGATAGGAACAGTCCAATATTTTCACCTTTATAAAAGCTGATGCTCTGAAGTGAAGTAGTGAGAACTGAGACAAGGGAAGTATGCATTAGCTAGGCCATGGTACGAGAAGCAAACAAACAAGACATAATGGGCCATGTTTTAGGAGGGCAGAGATGAAACTGACTAAACTCAGAAATCTATACAGATTTAAAGGGAAAATGCTTCACATTTAAATTAATTTGATTAATGAAGACAAATGCAGAAAAAATAGGCACAAATTCACAGAGACACATTACAAAGATAGGAGTTATTATCAACAGTGAACTATAAATATGAAAATAAATCTTCAAGTCAATTAAAGAAGAGGATTAGAACATAAACAGTTCTACTGCAAGACAGGGAAGGAAAATAGTTTGTGCTCCATCAATATATGTTTAATTATGGTGACTTATTGAATGGAGGGTTTATATAGTGAGCCACAAACAGGCTGAAGTGAAATGACTTCTTCAGCATTGCCTTATCAGGGAAAGGATTTATGAAGTACTGATCCAGTTGAGCTGGCTGCGGCGAGAACATGAGCACATACAGAAAATGCTGGCCATGTACATGAAGCAAACCAAGTTGTCCATGCAAATATCATAAGGATAGGATCCTCTGTTGGCTGCCTAGAAATCAGGAAGTCTTGAAATATTGACAAGTATTTTTTCTAAGAAGAAAATATTTTGAAAACTGCAAACTATTAATATGTTTGCAAAGAGGTTAAATACTCAGACTTGGTAACTTGGTTATCTGAAAGATCCAGGAAGCAATCAATCACATTTTAATCACCTGGAAATAGTACGGGTACTATGAAATACCAACATTATTTTCTAAATAGCAAATCATGCCAGACCCATTAAATCGTGTCCTGTGATAGCGTTACAGGCCAGGAAGACAGGGACAAATGATGGCGCCAATCCACCTTGTTTCCAGGCAGCCTGGGAATCCACTCTGCCTGGACAAACTTGAGAAACTATCACCTGAGCCACATTATGGTTAAGTGGTGTGAGTGCAATGTGCTTCAATGTTTTACCACAGGACAACGAGGACTTCAATTTTATATTGTACTAATATTTTGATGTTGCTCCAGGCACCGGTCCTGGAAACTGGTCAAGTACAATTAGATCCATATGCATTAAACAATCCAGGGTCCTTATCAGTTCTCTAGAAAAATTACACATTGATTTAGTACCAGCTGGAGATAAACACTGAAAAGATGAAGTAATATAAGTACAAAATAGGTAAGTGGAAGAAGTTTTTCTTAACAGATTGTTAATCAACAATGTGTTACGGTGTGAACTGCCAGCACTCCACAGGAAATTCCTTACAGAAGGCTGACATGCTAAGACTTGAATAAGATTGCTTTTACTTTCTCGTTATTTTAGTTAACCACCATTATTAAACTGGCCTTTAGTTGTAGTTGCTAATATAATACTTTTAAGCCAATTCAGAGAGAAAAATTTGTTTTTCCAAAATGTTCTGCATTGTACATGTATTACATAATATTTTTTTCTACACAAGTTGCATTTTATTAGTAATGGCAATTTAATTTGCATTTACTTGAAAGGGAGAATAACATGAACAGAAAGAAAATAAGAGACACAGTGAGATCTTACATCAGCAGGTATACTCCTCAAATGCTTGTGCTGGGTATGAACCAGGCAGAAATCAGGAACCTGGAACTTCCTACTGGTTTCCCACATGAAGGAGAGGTGACCAAGTGCCGGTACCATCATCTTTTCCTCCCAGAGTGAATGTGAGCAGGAAATGGTCAGAAGCGGGCTAGCCAGGTCTGCTCGGGGCACCTGCACTCAGCTCAAGGAGCTGGGTTTAGGTGATGGCTCCCAGGCCTCGTCAGATTCTACCCAAGTGCGCAGATGATGACTCAAGTAGCTGGCACCCCACCATCTCCTGGGAGACCTGACTGACTCTGCCTCCTGCCTTTGGCCTGGTCTAATTGTAGCTGTTGCAAGCCTTCTGGAAGTAAACCAGTGGATTGGACATCATGATCTGCCTTCCAGATAATAAAAGTCTAAAAATGCTTAAAAACAAGGCAAACAAATAGTATAAAGAAAATGCATAGATTATCTCCCTTAAAAGTGTTTCAGGCAATAAAAAATGAGAATGGTAATGAAGAACTATTATACAAATAAAAGAAAACAGTATAGCCCCTGGTTAACGCAGTTACAAGAAAATACAGTAGAAAATGGGCACTATGTCAGGCCAACACATGTGCTGTATCACACAATCTACACAGTGAAAATGCAAAGAGAATTGGAAACCATAACAGTTTATTTGTGTGATTTTGCCAAGGTCTTACAAAAGCCAAGGTTCAAATTCGTCTTTTTTTTTTTTTTTTAAGATTTACTTCTCTTTATTGGAAAGGAAGATTTGCAGAGAGAAGGAAAAAAAGTTCTTCCACCCACTGGTTCACTCCAGGCTGCAATGAGCGGAGCAGAGGCAACCTGTAGCCAGGAGCTTCTTCTCCCAGACAGGTGCAGGATCCCAAGGCTTTGGGCCATCCTTTACTGCTGGTGTCATAAGCAGGGAGTTGGATGGAAAGTGGAGCAGCCTGGACATGAACTGGCACCAATATGGGATTCTGGTACTTGAATGGGAAGAGGGGATAAGCCAATTGAGCCATCATGCAGGGCCCCAAACTTGATATTTTAATGATTAAAGGTATCTCTAATAAGGAAAGCAATTAACAAGATGCCCTCACAACTTATGACTGGCATTATCATTTAAAAACAAGATAATTTGATTGTGCTGCTATAAACATAGGGGTGCATGTTAGTTTTTTGTGTAGCAGGTGTTTTGGATATATTCCTAGGAGTGCTATTTCTGGATCATATGATATGCTGATTTTCAGTTGTTTGAGTATTCTCCATACTGATTTTCATAGAGGCTGTACAAGTTTGCAGTATGCAAAAACTTGGAAGCAACCGAAATGCCCATCAACAGAAGACTGAATAAGAAAGCTATGGTTCATCTACTCTATGGAATACTACTCAGCTATTAAAAAAAACGAAACGCAATGTTTTACGGCCAAATGGGCCCAACTGGAATCCATTATGCTAAGAGAAATAAACCAATCCCAAAAGGTTAAATACCACATGTTTGCCTTAATTTGAGATGAAAACATGTCAGTCTGGAAAATAGTACCTGTATATTGTAATATTATTGCAATCTCTAACAGCCTGTATCCAATGCAAAAAGATAATGCGATGTAATCTATAAATCAACATTTATTATCAGACTGCTTATGATCTACATCAAAGAACCATAAAACCCAAAACACTCTTAATACCCTATGTTACTCCGTAATGGGGAGGCAGTGCAGAGAAATCTTCCATCTCCCTAAAAAGTGTGAGGAAGACGTGAAATATAGCCTGTCAGAATCAAATCTGGAAACTCACAGAGAACAGACTCGAGTCAGCACTAGACAATAGTAAAGCTACAAAGGCATAAGGGGGGAAACGGGAGTGATCCTGACAGCCTCTTAACAGGCGATTGTGTGCATGGAGCAGGGGGCGTACTCCAGAGTGGAGCAGGTGGACAGGAGGAGGCTCATATCCCAACCCTGAAGACTCCCAGATCCTCACCACGGACTATCAACATGAGCAACTAGGACTACATCCCAACTGCCAAGGAGACCCCGGGGAATTGGAGTGCCTTCGGAGGCCGAGAACTCTGAGGTCACCCATCCGCATCTGGAGCTTCCACAGGGGATGGAAGAAGTCCAAACTCTGCCATGCAGGAACCAGCGTCATCGGAACGACAACCAGGAGCCCTGAGTGGCCCGCAGAAACAGAAGAATAATAAACTTCCTTCGGGACCAGGGAGGGGAGCTTTCTCTGGTCCTTGCCTGGTTCCAGCTCTGGGTCCCCACCCTCTTTCGAAACGACCATCGGGATTGACCATCGGGATCGCTCCAGAAACCCCTCAAAACAAACAAACAAACAAACAAACAAACAAAAAACCCCTAGAATAGACAGACAACAACAAGGAAAGCATAGAATCAGACAGGAAATGGCCAGCATGGATTTACTCATACCTCACTAGGTGGGACACAAAGATTAGTTACTCCTCGCTGGGGTACTGGGGATTTCTCTGCACACCCCTCCTAAAAATGTTCTGCACCTAAACTGTTGACACATGTCTTGTTAGAGCTATAAGCCAGTTCAGACCACCCCCCAAAAAAAACAACTAAGCTCAGCAAAATCATGCTTCAACACTATAAACAGCTAAATACTAAAAAGAAAATGGACACAAGACAGCTGAATAGTAATCTATAGCCATTTTAAGGTGTATAGAACCCAGCTGAATATAAACCAAAATTGAAATGTCTATGAACCACAGGATGTGGTTGAGAACCTGCATTTTCCTATTAACATATTGGTTAACCAATACCATGTCAATTAATACCATAATGTTGTAAACTGTCGTAAATATTATGTTGGGGCTTTTAATTGATTGGGATGATACTCTGCCAGCTCTACCTTCAGACTAGAGATGATCTCACCAAGAAACCATTGAACTCACCAGGACAATAAGATGCTGGACTTTATGCTTGGTAAATACCTCCAATGAAAGAATCTCAACTGAATTTGTACTATGGTAATGCAACAAGATGGAGGAATCTACCGTGGGGGGAGGGTTAGGGGAGGGGTTGGGGGAATCCCAGTGCCTATAAAAATGTGTCACATAATGCAATGTAATTAATAAAAAAAAATGAAACAAAAATAAGATAATTTTTAATTTATAAATTTTAAGGAATAGTGTACAATTTTACCAATTCTTTTAATATGAGAAAAAAAAGTTATGTTTACTTTAACTCTGTTGAAAGGTAAAGTAGTTCCTACAAAGGGTGCTTTTAATGAAGGCCTTCAGCACAAAGACTGAACCTACTTTTTACAATGAGCATGACCCTTTTGTCAATAATTAGAGGAAACAAATTCCAATGAAAATGATTGAGAGTGACAGCTGGAAATTGTTGGGATTTTTGTCTGATCTGGATTTTTATTTTTTAAATAAGTGTGGTTTTTTTTCCAAATTATCATGGCCTTTATTTGGAATGTTCACTTTTAATTTCCTAAGAATTTTTTTTCCTTTTTGGTAATATGAGATGGCTACCCTTTAATGTCAAAAATGTTACATGCTCGACATAAAAATACAGGAATGAAAAAATGAAAATCATTCATAGATTATTATACATAGATTATTCAATAGTTGGAGAGAAATCATTGTAGAAAATCTAGTGACAATGAGAATATAGAGTAGGAGTCTCAAGCAGCATGTTGAGTTATCCCTTTTCACCAAAATATTAGACAATGGTTATTTTATAGCATTCATTTTAAATGCTGTACAATAATCTACATACCCAATTCCTTTATATACTAAAATAACTTCTTATAAATAGGTATTATTCTGAAATTTCCTTTTAAAGTGGTTATTTATTTGAAAGATCTCCACCCATCCAGAAAGTGGGAGCACCTTCCAGGCCTGAGCTAAGTCACCCCAAATCCAGGAGTCAGGGACTTCTGGGTCCCCCATTTAGGTGCAGGGGCCCAAGCACTTGGCCATCTTCCACTGCTTTTTCAGGCACATTGGTAGGGAGCAGAGTCAGAGGTAAAGCAGTAGGGTTTTGAATCAGTACTCACATGAAATGTGTGTCCTAAGCAGGGGCTTTACTTACTATGCCACAATACCAGCTCAGCATTTCCATTTTTATGAACAGTACTATGATTAATATCAGTATGTATAAATCTTCACAGATGTTTTCAGACCGTTTTGCAAATTCCTACAATTCTAAATGTTGACTCTGTGTATGTATAAACATTTTGCTAAATGTAGCCATTGCAATAATCATGGTACTGATTATGAAACAAAATATTCACCAGGAGTTTCTCTGGTTCTAGAGTAATACTGTGAATACAGCATCAAATTCTGGGTCTGGCATAATGGCTCAATTGGCTAATCCCCTACCTCCAAACTTTCCATCCCTTATGGGTGCTTGTTTGTGTCCTAACTGCTATACTTCCCATGTTGTTACCTCTTTGTGGCCTGGGAAAGCAGTGGAGGATGACCCAAAGCCTTGGGACCCTGTGCCTGTGTGGGAGACTAGGAAGAAACACCTGTAGCCTTGTTTCAGATAGGTTTAGCTCCAGCCATTGTGACCACTTGGGGAGTGAAGCTGGAGATGAACGAACTTTTTCTCTATCCTTTTCTCTGTAAATCTGTTTTTCCAATAAAAATAAATCTTGCTTTTTTTAAGATACCAAGTTGCTTGTCCTTATTGAGTTACATTTAATTGTCAGAAATGATTGCAAACAAGTGAACACAGGGTGTAAAATACAAAGACAGTAGGATGGCATGATAACAGGTGATTGGGGAACAATTTTAGATAAGTGGCTCTGAAGAACAGACAATTAATCTGGAAATAGATGGTTCAAAGAGGCCAATGGAAGAAATGTCCAGTGAAAGATTTCACCATTCAACGTTTTCATACTGGAAAGAGCCTAGTACTTGAAGATCAACATTAACTTATGCCTAGAGCAGGCCAAGGTATTGAGACAGTGATCTGGAAGTAGGAATAGATCAGATTACATGGTCTGGGAGGCCATAGCAAAAAATGACAATCTTATTCTGAATCTGCTGGCAAATCAATGACAGATTTTAAGTTTCAAGTTTTATATATCAATTTGTATATGTGACTTATCAATATACTCACATTTGTATTGATGTTCAAGTACACAAGTCTATAGCTTAATGAATTATTCAAAAACTGAACACAGATAAGGAAAGATAACATGACGATTATTGCCAAAGCCCCTTTCGTGCCCTCTTGCGCTAACTACTCCTAATCAAGGCTAACTGTTCTCTTGACTTCTAAGCAACACAGATGAATTTTTCCTATTTAGACAAAAGAGAAAAAACAGCAAGCAATTTCTGTGTTTAGCTTCTTTTGCTTAAAATTTTACATGCATGATTTATCCATTTTTAGGCATTCCCCCAAGGACATGCTATACATTTAAGAAAAAAATGTGAATGGATTCCACTGGAATGACTTCATCATTTGGAACCTGAGCAGTATAAGAGTTGCACTTCTGAGAGATAGATGATGGCGGAGCAGCAAGAAGAGGAGACTGTGCTGTCATAACCAAGGCCAATAGTGCTTCAAGAGGGAGAAAGCAGGGCCAGCATTGTGGTGCATACCTTAAGCTGCAGTGTGTGAAGCTCGATTCCCTATGGCTACCAGTTTGTGCCCATTGTTCTACTTCTGATCCATCTTCACGCTAACTCACCTTTAGGTACAATGGGAGATGGTCTAAGTGCTTAGGCTCCTGTCATCCACTTGGGAGACCTAGTTGAAATTTCAGGCTTCTGGACAAGTCCTTTCTATTCTGGCCATCTGGGGAAGGAACTGTTGGATAAAAGACGCCCCCTTCCCCTTTCTCTCTCCCTTCATGTCTCCCTCCCACCAACTCTCCTTTAAAGATATCATTTTTAAAACAAGAAAGGTCAACAGTGATTACATAGCTGCATTACTGAGAAAGAGAGCCATTGTTGCACTTGACAACATGGAACTCAATACAAGCAGGTACCTCAAAGAAGAGAATGGAAAATGAGGAAATAAGGATATAAATGTAGACAACCCATTTCTAAACACTTAATATAAAATGATATGTGCATTGAATCAGTTTTTCAAAGGCTTTGGAGATGATAAATTTGAAGGTACATCAAAAAGTTCGTGGAAAAAAATTAGAAAGTTATTCTGCTTTACAATGGAGGGAAAAAATCGGAATATACAGTCAAGTGGAAAATGTGCAGGAACGGTGACCAAGAGAAGGTTAAAGTAGATGAGATTTATGACATAAGTCAAATAATTCATTTTATCTTTATTAGGAGAATAATTTTTTTCTACAAATTTTTTTTAATGGGAGAAAAATTAGGGGTGTAAGTAGTTGGTACTTTTGGTGATAGACAAATGTGAGTTCTCCTAGTCAATGCCTTTTCCCCATATCACATTCATGTACCATCTTCACCATCACTGAAACACAAAACTGCAAACTTAGACCTTCATTTAGTTTTTATGAACGTAATAGTTAGAGGTGGAAACATTTTGTGGACATTTATTGGCCATCTGGATTCTAAAAGCTGAGCATTTGCTGTTTGAGCACTCAACAGTACCTTTCTATTCCCACCACATTACAACTTGACAGGATACGGCATTTTTAGATGCCTTAATTTGTCCTCTAGAATTATGTAGATGATTTTCCTAAGAGTTTCTGTCATCAAGCATTGTTGATAGGATACCTGCAATTACTGTGATGTTTTCTCTTTATGGGCACTTTGTTTCTTCTAAATAATTGTGTTTTTGTTTTATAGCTTTACCTTTGAAATTTAGAATTTGGAGGAAATTCCTACAATGAATATCTGGGGCCTGCATTTGAGGGTTGCTCCAGGCCTTCCAAAGGGAGGTTTTCTATCCTGCTGCTGATTCAGTTTCAACAAGATCAGATGTTCTTTCTCCAGGTATTGCTTAAAGATATTCCAGTATTAACATCTGTGAGACAAACCCCATCCACTGAGAAGAACGGGCAATCTCGAGCATGAAAGGGTTCCAAGTGCTGATCATTACTTCAGCTCAAAGGGGAAAGCAGCTACCATGTTTCCCAACTTTGCCTACTTGCACAATCCTGAGCTCTTTAAGAAGTAGGAGTCAATTTTAACAGCACCGAGCATCTTTACTTTTTGTGCAAATCTGTTACGTTTTGCAGGATTCTCTTGTTTGCAAGATTGTCGACATCCTATCCTGGCTTCACTGATTATCATAATACTCCTTAGTATTTTCTCTCCTGGCACCTTTTGAAACTTCTCCTGGGATACTCTAATCAGCCACTGGTGAACATGAAAGCGTCATCAAGTGCTCGGCCTGCAGCCATGCTTCCTGGAAGCTCAAGCTCAGATCTGTAGGAGTGTTTCCACAGGAGGCTTTGCTTTCCTCTGTGTTTGCTGCTACATGCAGGTTGCCGTTTGTCTCTCAAAAAATGTGTCCTCAAATTCATCTTCCTGGTGTGTGTTGCACTTTGCTTGGAATCAAGAATATTTCTTTCAACTAGCCCGTGTTTTGTTACCTGAGGTAATGGATGGGTACGTTTCAAAGTTTCCTTAGTAAAAGGGTTATTTTTGTGTCTGGATCTCTGATCAGGGAACAGAAGCACAAATAATCTACTACCTCCTCCACAAATGTTCTCTCCGCCAACAAACCTTCCCTTAATACACTGAATGATCTCATAAGACTCATACCCAGTGTCACAGGTATGGTAGAGAAAAAGGAGAGAGGTGAAGCTGTAGAACAGCAGACAGTTCATGTGGTTGAGGTCAAGGAACCTAGGTTTGAATTCCACTAGTGGTTCCCATCTATGAGTTAAAATGGCTTTGAGGTACCTGCTGTGGCTCAATTCTGTCCTATTCCATCCTAAATTCCTAAGTTGAAGCCTATCCTCAATAGATGAGAATGTGGTTCTACTTAAGAGATATGGTTTTGCAGGGGAAATTAAGTTAAAGTGGATCATAACAGTAGGCCCTCAATTCATACGCTTGGTGTCATATGGAAGACAATATAAAGATGCAGGGAGATGGCAGCCACCTGAAAACCAAAGAGGAAATAGGCCTGGAGTGATCCTGCCCCTAAGGCCCATGGAAGGAATTGTTTCAACTAACTGCTTGATCTCAGACATTTATCTCCTATACTTTAGACTACACATTTCTGTTGTTTAACCACCACACCCCACCTCACCGCCAAATCTGTAATACACTGTTATGGTGTTCCAGAGATGAACATTAATTGAGGAAAATATGGGCACATTCCAAGTTATTTCATGAGGTTTTCATAAATTAAATGACCATAGAAAAATAGTTATCAGGTTATCTGTAACTGATTAAACGTTTTTGGTAAGTATAAGGGTCAACACTTTAAACATTTTGTAGATAACTTGGTTACTACCACAGAGTAACCATTTTTACATTTTTTTAGTTTTATTTGCTATAATAAAGAGATGCTGAATTAACCATTGAAAGGAAGAGACAGACATACCAAAGTATAAGAAGAAAGGAGGAGCATGAGGTGTCTGGTGCAACGATTAAGCCACTCTTGGGATGGCTTGCCATATGTCACTGCTTGGATTTACATCCAACTCCAGTATTATGAAAACACACACTCTAGACCACAACTGTGGCAACCTAGGCATTGTATCCCTGCTACCCACGCAGGAGACCTGGACTGAGTTCCAGGAACCTTGCTGCAGTCTGGTCTAGCTTCCGCTGTTGCAGGCGTTATGGTAGTTAATTAGCATCTGGCAGATTTCTCATTTTTCTGTTTGTCTCTGCTTTTCAACTAATATATACAAATACATGACACTTAGGAAACTTTAAAATATATTGTATAAGAGGGAGCTGAAAGGAACACACTGTGGGAGAAAGAAGATCCACATGTCAGATTCCCTGCAGCAGAGAACAGATACTAAGGCAACTAGAAGTGCCCAAGCACAGATTAGTGCACGGTGAGCAGAGAACATCATAGCGCTTTGAGTCTTTCTACCCAGAACATTCAAAAGAATCCTAAACTTTCATTCCCTTATGAATCCTTGGTTAGTAGAGTGTCTATGTAATAATTATATTAATCATATTAACGGTAGAGGTTATCATAGAGTCATACATAGCATCATGTTGACTGTTTTATTTCCTTCTTAGTTTCCTGAGTTACTGACACATTATTGCGGCAAAACATATGTAGGGTCAATTCATGCTGAATAGTTATTAGAAACCATGATAACAAAAGTCATTACACTGCAGTTCAGTTTTGACAGTAAAATTTCTGCAACATTATCACAAATCCTCATGCATTAGTGCAATGATCCTTACTATAGTTTCATATTAGAATCAAAAGATTGCTGTAGCATGCTTGATACAAAAAGTCAAGCAAGCCAAATTCTTTTCTGCTTTTGCAGATAACATTTTTGTTCTTTTTCTATGTACAGCCTGTAGACACTATCTTTGTTTTATATACCTTTCTCAATAACCTGAGTATATTGCATATATCTTTCTATAAAATGAAGATTTTTCTCTGAAACACCAGTCTGACATTCAGTACCAAAGAAAACAATTTGAAAATGAGTTTATATCTGAAAAAATTCTGACCATTGTATTATTCACTGAAAAATGCCTTTCCTTTTTTTCCTCCCCCTTCTTCACAGTATTTCCTTCCTCCCTCCATTCTTTCCCACTAGGCACACAGGTACACAGAGAAACAGACACAGACCAAAAGAGCAAGCTCCCAAGCAGGAATTACTTCCCCAAGTATCTTCAATGTGTGGGTTCCCAGCATGGAGCCTAAGGCAGGAGCCAGGAGTTAAATCCAGGCCAACCATGAGAGTGGAAAGAATCAAAATACTTGAGCCATCACCACTGTCTTGATGTCCAGTGTTTAGAAGATCAGAAAGCTGGAGTTAGGAGCTGGAATCACAGTCAAACCCAGCCTCTGACATGAAACATAGATAGCTTAACCATACCAAACACACACTCACAGAAAATAGGTATTTCTAAATTTAATTTTTTCCATGTAATTAAAAAGGCATGAAAAGCAAAAGCATGGACAAGAGAGAAGTCTCATCTGTTGGTTTATGCCAAGCCAAATCCAGAAACTTGGAACCTAATACAAGTCTCCCTTGTGACTGGTAAGGACCCAAGTACATTCACCATCCTTTGGTACCTTCCAGCATGTACATTAGCAGGAACCTAGAAACTCCTGTGCAGACATGAAATGAGCCAGGCACCCTGAAATGGGATGTGGACGAGCCAAATGGCATCTTACCCGTTGTGTCAAATGTCCATCTCCT
Organism: Ochotona princeps; assembly: GCF_030435755.1. NCBI lineage: Eukaryota > Metazoa > Chordata > Mammalia > Lagomorpha > Ochotonidae > Ochotona > Ochotona princeps. Next base: position 31,720,569 of record NC_080849.1, on the reverse strand, counting down.
GAGAAGACATTGTTAATCCCTACACATCCACAGCATTTTTCCATAGTGACTCTTAGATTCTTAAATGGTCAAACGCGAAGTAAATAGCTTTTATTTTTTGGAGGTCATGGCAGTTTATTTATTTTCAAAAAATGGACCTTACATAAAGTATATAACTCAAGGTCTAGTGCTTTATGTTAAGGAACCTCAAAAATCAAGAAACATTTTTCTTAGTGGGAGAACTAGGTGTAAATTTTATACATAGAACGTGGATAATTAGAAAGCGTTTTACTTTATTCAAATCATGCTCTGTGGATAGTTGGATTTAAGCAATTCTACTTAGTGTAATTGAAGTCATTGGGGGTTTTATGAAGTTATTGTCACTCATTAGGTAGGAATCCATTGAAAATAGGTTATTTTAGTATATTTTAACATTCTCAAACTGGAACCCACATGTCACCTAACTCAAAATGATGTCCCTATTGCTCTAGCACAGAGAAACAATGGTAGAATCTTTTAGTCATGGCATTGTTCATAATTTTATTGTTAATAGTAATTATTTATTTGAATTAATCTATTATCCTAAAGTCACTGTTAATGCAAAATGACAATTTCACAATGTATTTTGATTTCATAAAATGTTTCTTAATACAAAGATATCAACTTTATTTCTATAAAGATTCCATTGCTTTTATTTAGACTCCCTCAGGATACATGAATGATAGCAAGAGCTGGGTCTTATTGTCTCTTTACAATGTAAAACACTGAGGTATGTTGCTTAATTCCATTTAACATCTATACATATATATTATATATAAGATATATATAATATTATATATATATAATCTGCCTTACTACCTACCAAGTGCTATCCTGACAGCTTTCCGCATATGGAATTAGTTGTCAGGAAAACTGCAATAGGTTCTGTGATGATTCTCACATTACAGGTGAGGAGCCAGAGACTCAAAGAGGCAAAACAATGCTCAGAATCACAGCTAGTAATAGCAGAGCCAGAGTCCAGCCCAGGTGTTCTGGCTCCATGCTGTGCCATATATCAGTTCATTACTACACCTTTGTTGAAAGCACTGTTTGTACACATTTTGATAATTACACCCTAGAGAAAAAATGTACATAAACACGAAAGTTACTGCTACATATTGACACATTTTTCTTCAAAGGAAGATTTCAAAGTGTATAGATAATCACAAGTGACGAAAGTACTGATTTCAGTCCTTCATTCAAACTAGGTGTCATCATGGTAGAATATCATGTTTATGTGGTGGGTAACACTACTAAGAGTGCGTCCCTCCATTTCATCTATCAACTGCTTTGCATTTCTTTAAATATTCCATACAGACAAAACATCCTGATGCCATGTTTGTTTGAATACTTGTTCTGTTTGTTGTTATCGTTGAAAAACTGTATGGAAAAGCACTCATGTGGTAAAAAAACATTAAGCCCATGGTTGGCGCAGATATTGAAACAATTTTCCCTATTTTTAAAATTAAATTTTAATTTTCATGGCAGTAAATATATGGGCATTTATAATATTTCTTCCCATTTGCTTGGCTGATAAGAATTTTCTCATATTAAACAGATAAATATTAAGCTGTACTTCAAGTTTAACTCTTTAATGCATTATTTTTATTAATATTACTATTATTATGGCATAGCACAAGGTTACACTTATCTGCATTTTTCCAAACATATATTCACTGGGTTCTGAATCTAGTCATCCCATTCCTGGGAATCTACCCAAAGGAAATGAAATCAGCACATGGAACAGCCATCATGTCCCCCTATTTACAACAGTTCGATTTATAGCAGCTAATACATGGAAGCAAATCGACATCCATCAGCTTAGGACTGGATGAATACAATGTGAATGTACATGATAGAACATTATTAAACCATAAAAAGGAAGCAATGCTAACTTACGCAGGAAAATAGATGGCAACCAGAGGTCATTGAGTTTAGTGAAATAGGCCAGTCTCCCAAATGCAGATTACAGGAAAAATTATGTTCAACTGGCATCTGATGATTTGAATGTTCTTAGCTCTTGTCCATATTTCTGTGGCACGCATGCACACACACACACACACACACATATTCTATTTATACTCTTACCAGTTTTCTCAGCCAACAGGTATTTCCCATAGCTCTATCCTTTATAGCATCTACACGTTTTTTTTTTTTTTCAAATTCATTATCACAATGTTAGTTTTCCTCTATGTATGTGCTATCTACCAATAGTTCATCTCATATTTTCTAGTTTCAAATATTTAATACTTCTATAAACTAGGATGTCATAATCATATATCCCAGTCCATGTCTGATAGAAGTGAAGAACCCATGAGTCTAAAGAATACAGGAGAAAATTTGTAGCCTATCTTGTATAAGCAGAAGTTAAATTTTATGAAAAAAGTGTGCAAGGTGTCATACTTAAAATGTATTTTTATGTTTCACAGGGTTGTTGAGGAAAATAAAAGTACATATAAAAACTAAAAATATGCCTAGCACATAGGCTGTGCTTCATATATGAGAATTGTAACTATTTGACAACAATCCTGCTAGGGAGAAATTAATATTTATTCTTTCTAGCAGCTCACAGGAAATATATAAGCTGACCATAGCTACTCCTCCCACCTTCCAGAATAGTTAAACTTTAAGAACCGATGACTAAAGAAAATATTTGGCATATGACTATATGACTATGTATTTTCCATGCTAATACTTGTTCAAATCAATGCATATCAAGCACAGCCCTCCAGATTTGGGGAAAGGTGATTACAAAGGCAGTTTTTTCAAATGTTTGTCATTGTGGTGCATATGCATAGTTTGAAACAAACAAAAACACCTCATTAACATTTACTCCCACAGAATTGTAAATCCAGGATAGTTTTAAATCATGTAATAGTCAAGCATAAGTAAAAAAAAGGGCAACTTTCAAGGGAAGAATATGCAATGAATATTTTACTTGTTGTGTTTTAAGTTTTAAAAGTAGTTTTTAGTGGTTAAAAAAGTCTGGGTTCACTTCATAGCTGCACTATCAATGACATGTTGAAAAATGCAGCACTGTGAAGAAGCAAGGATTTCAAAGAATACGAACTTCTTATTGGAAAATATTCCAAATCTTTCCAGGAATTTACATGTAAATCCCTAGAAATTTTATGAATGTACTGTTTTTGATATTTAGTTTTCTTCTATCCTTTATATCTTTTTCATTTCTTCCACTAAACACTAAGTCAATCAGTTGGAAGTTGGTTCCTAAGATGTTCCAGGAAAAATACAAATTCAGAGTTAGGAAATTTCTCACAATAACAGTTCTCACATATGAGAGCATACAGAGAAAGATTGGATCTCTAGGAATGGGACAAAGTATACAAAGTTTATATTGTATTTACACTACACACTCACACATACACACGCATCTATGTAAGATGCATTCTCTTTCGGGTTATCAAGCAGGTGTGTATTTGGCACTGCAGGATATTTTAAATCATGCTTGGACTCTACCTACTAGATACATTCCAGATATCCACAAAACCCTTATGGGTCAAAGTAACACTTGGTGGGAAACTAGTGGGACCTCATTTGAGAACCACATACAAACTTGCGTGGTCTTTCACCTGTTTGTAGAGAATGTATATTACAAAAAACAAAAACAAAAACAAAAAACTATGCCTAAACTGAAAGTATTTTGCGCTAAAATAATTTTCTAATTCCATTTTGAAGAGTGTGTGTGTGTTTTCTAAGAAACAGAGGCAGAGATGGCACCTATGGGGTCTTGAAATAACTTACTGCAAAAAACTATTGAAAAAAATTATGGTTTTCCTATGAAAGAAATGAATTTCTGCTATACTAAAACAGCACATACAAATCACCACCCAAAGCACAATTTTAAAACATGCAAAATAACAAGCAATACAAAAATATGTATAAAACTGAGAACTAAAATAACTTTCATATTTCTCTGGGAAGACAACTTGGTTTATTGCTTGAGCTGGCCTTGAGTCCTCTCCCAGCCAAGCTAAACAGAGTATTAGAGGAACCTATTTTAGAAAATTGAGGAAAGAAGAGGAAGACTAATACTGAGAATTAAAGATGGAAATCTTGCCTGACAAGACCGAGGTAATGCAGGTTAAAGGTTCATGGTGCTTCTCCTGGCAGGTTGGAGAGACAGCACAAAACAGCCCCAGTGCGTCCTCGCCTTGAACGCCCCGGGATCCCATATGGGCGCCGGTTCTAATCCCGGCAGCTCCACTTCCCATCCAGCTCCCTGCTTGTGGCCTGGGAGGGCAGTCGAGGACGGCCCAATGCATTGGGACCCTGCACATGCATGGGAGACCTGGAGGAGGTTCCTGGTTCCCGGCATCGGATTGGCACAGCACCAGCCCATTGCGGCTCACTTGGGGAGTGAAACATCGGATGGAGGATCTTCCTCTCTGTCTCTCCTCCTCTCTGTATATCCGGCTTTAAAAAAAAAAAAAAAAAAAAGAGCCCCGGTGCTTCAGTCCAGGACCGGCCCCTAGGATTCGGGATCCACAGCATGGCAGCCGTGAGTCAACAGGACTCTTTTATGTTTGCCATTTCCCTGCCTGTATCCTCAGTTGTATGGTTGCCAGTGTTAAGGGTTGTGGAGTCGCAATGGAATAACTGAATGCATCAATGAGTCATTACTGCTTGAATTCTTGGAGTCCTAACAGAGGCCTCTAGAGCTGAGGACACTTGGCCAGAGCAGTGATCTGATGCAGGGCTCCATGGAATTGTCACAAAAGTGTAGGTCACTAACAGATGATTTCCCTCCATCCAACCATATCCATAACTGTTCACTCTCATTATAGCCCAGCTTTTGGTTCATGCACACCTCTAAGTGAATAATAGCACATGCTCATCTGAAGTCTTTGGTAGAAAACATTTGTACCCAAGTTAAGAGAATGTGTTGGAAGCTGGCTTTTCTTTTACTTAATGGTACATGTGGTAAATCATTGAGGCATTGGGCTTCCCCAAGTTTCCTCATCTGGACAAGCACTTCTTAAACAGAAAAGTAACATTTCTAAAGGCACTTTTAGTCCAAAGGTTTCACAACTTATTATCCTTATGGAAATCAGACAGCTTCCAAATAGATCATAGATTTTTTTTTCATACTAAAAAACATTCTTTGGATCCAATGAGATAAAATATTTTTAAAAAGAAAATTCAGGGCAGTGATCAGATACTCTAGTGGCAACCAGCGAGTAGCAAACTGAGTTCCACTAGAAGCTAGGTGGGAAGGGGAGCTAAACGAGAGCTCAGGAGGTGAACTCGAAGAAACGTTCATCCTGCTAGTTTGTTTGATTCGACCAGGAGCAGAGACAGAGCAGCAGATTCCAAAAGATGTTGTAGGAACAGGGTAGAACTTATAGCCCAGACCCCTTCCACCACCACAGCCGCATTTCCTGCAGGGAGGAAAAGGCTAGAGGACAGGACTGCACAGGCACTGAGCTTGGAGCAAACTCATTTCTGGTTAAGTGCACTGCAACAGTGTGGTAAACTACATGCCCCACAAAATAAGTCCAGGTAGCCCCTAGATCTAACAGCCAGCAGATCCAGAACTCCACCAGTGGCACATCAGCCACCATTCTGTACAGTGTGATTAAGGCGATGAGACTGGAATGACAAGAGTGAGTTGTGCATGTGCTAAGTTGGGAGTGAATATACAACCAGCTCAGTACATTGCACTGGTGCCACAGGGAAAATAATACTGACTTTGGCATCCAACATGTAACAGGTCCAGGTAGCCCTCAGACCTAATGGCCAGCAGGTTCCAGCAAGATAAGCACCATCAACAATCTATTTGGTTAGGACACCTGGTGTCTCCCTAATCCTGGGAACTGCCTAAACCAGAAGTGGGAAAATGTTGGTACAGAAAACAGTGCAACCACAACATGGGATCAGAGGACGTGAAGAGTGGTAAGTCAGGAGCTGGAGCTCCAGAAAACAAAGTGGAAGCCTAACAAAAGAGCCCAGACCTAAAACTCAATGGAGGGGAACGGCAAAAGTAACTGCAAAGAACTGGGTACCATCTGCAATAAGTAAAATCAAACTGTAGACCTGTGGGTGACACTGCTCCAAAACATGCCCTAAGAAGAAGAATCTGCTGACCACAAGTACAATGATCAAGAGCAAAAGAAGAAACAAAGGCACAAGGAATATTACTGAAGGCTCCCATGCAAAGGAGCCTTTGCTAACCTCAGAGTTAACTGAGGAACACACCAAGAAATGGGAGACACAGATTTCAGAAAACTCATTAAAAGCTTTTTATCAGCGATGAGAAGAATATGCAGGAGTTCAAGGAATTTAGGAATTATGTCACACAGGAATAACAATACTGAAACAAAATCAAGCCAAATTATTGGAAATGAAGGAAGCAATAGAGCAAACTAAAAATTCAGTGGAAAGTTTTATAAATAGAATGATGGAGGCGGAATAAGAAACTCAGATTTGGAAGATACTTCTTGTCACATTGGGAAAACAATCGGAAAGCTGGAAGAAGAACTGGGTCAAACTAAAAAGAAGTATTCAGGAATCAAGAGACACTATTAAAAAGCCAAATGCAAGAGTTAAGGGGCTTCCAGAAGTCATGGAAAGTTATGGGAGTTCCAGAAAGTACAGAAAAAGAACCTGGGTTTAAAGCTGTATTCAATGAAATAATAAATGAAAACTTCCCTAGTCTGGAGAAAGAATTGAAAAAAAAACAAAAAAAACCAATCAGGAGATGGGAAGCAGAGCTGTCGGGATTAGAACCGGCAACCATATGGGATCCCAGTGCATGCAAGGCAAGGATTTTAGTTGCTAGGCTACCTACAGAGAAAAGAAATAACACCTACCAAAACCAAAGGCAAATGTGAAGAGCCTCCCAGTGAAGTAACAGAAGACTCACTCAAACAATGAACAACCCATTGCAAAAATAACAGGACCAAATTACCATTTATTCATATTTACCCTGAATGCAAATGGATTAAACCCACCAATTACACAGACTGAATCAAAAACAGTGTCTTGAGAGACACATAGCTGTTATCTCATTCAGGATGGGGGTGCTGAAAATAATAATGAGACCGTTTCCAAGATTCTTGAGGAACATTAAAAATGATCTTGGCAAATTGTACAACATGGACCTCGTCCACAGACCTAATTGTAAGTGCTGGTTGATTCTGTGATAGCATCTATCATTAGTTTGAAAGCATTATGATACTGAAAAGGCAAGGGTTAAGCACTACAAATCATTTACGAAATAATTACAAAATATATTTACATCAGTTTTGGAAGAGATCTTATTTTCAGCCAACAGAGCACATCAGCATTTGCATGTTGGCTTAACTTACCTATCTTTGAATTTAAAGTCGCATTCAAACACATGGTGATTTCATCAAAGTATGCATATTTTTGAAAATACATGAAATGTCCTTGAAAGCTATGCATGAGAATAATAAAAATGTGTATACTCACAAATACAAAGTGTTTTCCAGATATTTCACCTTCATTCATTTCTAGTGTTAAACTGATATATCTGAGAAATTTTATATTTATAAATTGATATTTATTTTGCTTTTATTTAGGACAAGTACACACAGAAATCTGGCATACTGATTTTGCCTTGTAAGGGAAAAATACCCGTCACTGACAATTTCAGCAGCACAAAATACTATAAGAAATACAAATAAAATCAAGCACACTATTATCATTGAGAGTAATACTATAAAATTCATTCAGTTGTCTGTATGTAAGATTTTATAAAGGAAGTAGATAATATTTTGATATTCCCAATAGGCTCTCTTCGCTACTTTTGACCTAAAAATGGAAAGTATGAAAATATGTAATTTGTGCAGAGAATATTCCCTAGTCATGATTATTACAATATTACCATTTATCATGCCCAAAGAAAATTTCTGTTCAGAAGCAATGAAATTAATGTAAAACAAGGGAAGGCTACACAAATTCCAAAAAATGAGACTGATTTTATAAGACAGGATTCAACAAGGGAATCGAGTGATTTTGTAAAACCGAAACTAAACAGGTTAAAGCACTAAACTGGGAAATGATACAATATTGAGGAATTGAGGAAATGGACTAAAATATTAGAGGGCTTTCTCATTTTTTGATGGCCAAATTCCATCCTGGAAGCAGTGCATTAGACGCTAATGACATACGATTTCTCACTGACAGATTTAACTGCATCAATAGGGCCTCTCTGTCCATCGCTGCAAATTGATCCTACATGACACTGACAAGGGCAGCCTGCACTTAATGACCTCTATCGCTGAAGGATGGAAATGAAAAATGAGGGGAAGTACAAATAAATCTCTGAAAGTTTCCCAGAAACAGGTGTGCTGAAGGTGATTCGTTTGTGGAGCCACAAACCTAAACCCGGTCTCCCAGCATTCTCCGCTGTCTGCTTGTCCGTTCTTTTCAATCCTGGCTTGCTGCATCAAGCATTTGTTTTATTCCAGAACTGAAATCAAGACCATTTGGTTCTTCCTACGAAATCTGATACTAAAGATTCTCCCTTCAAAGGGATAATCCACTATTTATGTAGGCATCTATAATATGTGTCATTTGCCGCTAAAAATTCTGTGTAAACTATAACAAGTGCACATACAGTTTATTTTTGTTTTTCTTCTGCTCATAAAATGCAGTAAACACCATTGATTCTCCTTGCTTACTGGCAACAGAATACACTTAACCTCAGTATCAATGTCAAATGCAGGAAGCAACTGAACAAATAAACACACTTTATAGATACACGTCCTTTCAATCTTGCACAGTGGTTTGAGGACACTAAGATTTGGTTAGATATTTAGATGATCCATGCTTCCCCATACAGAATTATTTACTGTGACACTTTTGTCTGGATACCATTTCAATACGAAAAGCACGTGTATTCTCCCCAGCATTCATGGATACTTAAACTCTCCTGAGAACAGATGAATGAGACGCATGGACCAAGCAGCATATACTCAGCGAGTGTAATTGTTGCTTATCCCTGTATAACATTGCTTTATCTGAGGAATAACTTAATTTACAGAAGTCTCTATTTTAAACCTCATCATTTGCCCTGTGAAGTAAATCTTATCTTACACCTGAAACAATGAGAAGGGAGAGGGTGGACAATTTGCTGCCATCAGTCACCAAGCCAGTGATTTATAGAGCTTACACCCACATCTCAGCTTCCTGCCCTTCCCAAATTCCACAAGAACGAGGGACAAGTGAAAACCAGAATTTCAAATTATAATTTATCACACAACCAAGAAAAGAACAGATCTCCTAGTTGGGAACTGCTTCCTCAGAGCTAGATGAATTATTAATAATAGCCTTGCCTCCATTTTCTGAAATTTTGAACCTAGAGGACAAATATTCAAAGGAAAATAACTCTCTTGTTGCTAAATGTCTGCAGGTTCTAGAATGTGAATGCTTTGGGTTTCATAACATGTGGTGTGCTTTACTTTCTTCACTTCTACCATTATAGATGATTTTACAGAACGTATTTAGGATTCCCCCAACTGCCAACAGTTACAGAGTAAACTACTGTCCCAAGTTTCTGATTACCCCTGAGATTTAATTTAAAACTGCACTCAGAACTACAGCAGCAAAAGTTGGAGCCCAGAGACTTAGAGGCTTTTAGGAAAATTCAACAACATTGACTATTGATATTAGAAGTCTATGAGAATGTGTGTAAATCTAGAGACAAACAAAACACAATTTGAGATTCATGGTCACATGAAGTAAATTTATATGAAATGGTAGATTAGAAAGTATGGTTTTCATTTCTTGGATATTCCTTCAAATTCAATTTGAAAAGGTTCAATAAATATACACCAAAGCTTCTTAAAATAGAAAACACTCCATTTTGTTTTATAAGAACCACCCCCAGATTGAAAAGCCCCAACTATATTTTACTGTGAGAATACATAATTTAAATCTTTACACTTAAAAGTAGAAAAATCAGTACCTGTTTCTTATCCCGAAGTGAGGCATCAAGTGAGAGCTGCTTATCATATCTGCAGAAATAATTGTTCTTCTCTTTTAAGAAAACCTTCTGCATATGTTGATACTCTTGCGTTAAACATACATTTTCTGCCAGTAACTTCTCTTGCATTTTCTATAAGATAAATATATGTATAGTTAAGATAATTTTAATTCATTTAGCTATGCTTATCGTTTGAATCATCTTCATGCATTCTGCTATATATTGTACAAAAAAACCCACAAAAAAGGAAATGAATAAACAGACAGACACAAATATCCTCCTGAAACTTAAGAACTATCTCCAGGCAGACTTTTTCTTTGAGTCCTGGTGTGTGAATCACCAGAGCTTGTCTGACATCTTGTCTACCTCTATCCACTGTCCTCTTCTTGGGCTTCCCTCCATCAGGTCCTGGGAGGTACCCAGTCTTGGGAACTGCTACCCAGTACTGAAGAGGTCAACTTCCAGCCTCCTGCCTCTTATCCCTTTCCTTTTACTCTGGTACTCGAACTAAAAGAAGACAGATTAAAATTTGATCTGCAAGTGTTTCAGAGCATTCGCCCACAGAAAACTTTCAAAACACAGAGGGGGGGAAAATTGAAAGTCACATCGTAGTGATGTCATTTAGACCACCACCCTAGCCTTTATTTGATATTGATATATTTTAGCTATGTTAAAGGTTGAATCTACTTCCCTGAGCATACTGCACCACCTTCCTCCATGATTAAAAGCAACAGACATTAATAGAGTAGAAATTACTTGGAAAATAAATTTATATCGTTTCTCGTCAGAAAATTGGGGGTTATTTATAATATTTAACTCTTGAAAATATATTTATATATTTGTGAATTTGGAGGGAGAAAGTAAGAGCGAGCAAGTGAGAGAGAGAGCCCTCTCTTCCATTGGTTCACTCTCCAAACGCCTGCAGTGATTAGGCTGGCCAACATGAAACCTGGAGCTGTAAGTTCGATCTAGATCTTCCATGTGAGTGTTAAGAAACCATCCACTTGAACCATCACCTGCTTTCTCCCAGGCGGGAAACTGTAGTGTAGGGTGGATCTGGGACTCAAACCCAGATAAGAGATGCAGCTACCCCAACTGGTGTCTTAACTGTTGTGCAAAATACATGTCTGTACCCACAATATGAATTTAGATGCAAGCCTTCCATTTTGCTCCTGATTCATTGTATAATTCTTTGATGTAAGACTGTCTATTATTTAAAGAAAAATAGGGAATTTATCAACAGTTATGAATCTGTTCAAACATATTAATACTAGAAATTCCTCATGTGCCAATTTATTCTAAACAAAAGATTCATTCAATATACTTTAAGTGTAATGATGAAAATTTTCAAAAACAAATATGGATTAATTGTGATAGAGATGATAATATAACCAAAATAACTATTAGGAAGCAAATAATGTCTCCTGAAAAACAGGCATTTTTAGTTTAAGTTGTTAAAAAATATATTTTGATATGGCAATGTGTATATAGGAAATGTAATTCAGCAGAAAAGTAGTCATACAAATATTTCTGTATTTGAGCACTTGAAGAATTAAGGACAACAAACATATTTCTCCTGAAAGCCTGGTATCCTTATTGATCCTTAGTGATTAATAATGTGTCATAGCTGTTCTTCATAAAACTGAAATGATAAACAGTACTGTTTTAGATGCCCTTGTCTAGTCCTGGCACAATAATTTAAAACTTTAGGCTAATTTACTGGACAGAAGTTTCTAAAATCCACAGAATTACATTTGTTAAAAAGAAAATGTCCTATGCTGTGTATGTCCTTTTGCTGGATACACTTATTAAAAAAAACACTGCTATCTTTTTAAAATCTTAACACTAATATTAAAAGCCAACCCGAGTGGTTGAGTTGGAACTCTGAAAAGTGTTCTGCTAGGGGCAGGAATTGAAAGCATTGAGTTGTTTGATGAAATATAAGCACAATTGGCATATAAGGTAGCCTAACAGCCAACTACTTTTTTTTTTTCACGTCTCAGATGGTAACTAAAAGGATTTTTAAAAACTCTTCCAAAAAATTTTAGTGTTTGCTTTAAATCTATTTAATGGTTCTTAACTGGGAAATATTTGTTTGATGTATACTATAGCTTATTCCAAATACATATATTTAAAAATTTTAGATAGCATTTCTTATTTTATATACTATAATAAGAACAGAAACCAATAAATTGAATGTGATTATGTCAATAAATCTTCCAAACATGGTTACACATTCAACTTCAGCTCCATCTGATTTGTAGGGCCTTTTGATCTTGACTAAATGTGGACTGAAAATTATTTTTGGTTTTCAATGCATTAATGAAAATACCATTGTACTCACTGTGGGTTAAAATAATTATATTCTAATTTATAAATTATTTCATTCATCTCATTCAATAATTACTGTTTGTTAGTGTCCATTAATAATGTTAGACTCAGATGTAATGGTGATTCTCGGGGAGTTTTTAGTCTATGGTAAAGGTTTTTATTAAAAATCACAAAATTTGTAGTTACAATAAGAATTCTGAATGTTGGGCCCAGTGCTTTTGTGTACTGCATAAAGCTACGCACTTCTGTGCATGCATTCCATTTGAGCATTTGTTCAAGTTTCAGCTGCTCTACTTCTGACCCAGATACTTTCTAATGTGCCTGGAAAGCAGTGGAAGATTTCCTGAGTGCTTGCACTCCTACATGTATACTGGGACCCTGAAAGAGTTTCCTTTCTATTTGCTTTGGACTGGCCCAGCACCAGCTGTTGCAGCCATTTGGGGAGTGAACAAGTCTCTCTCTCCCGCTCTCCATCTTTCTTGCTGTAACTATGCATTTCAAATAAATATATCTAAAAGAAAACTCTGGATCTTTCACATTTCATGTTTTCTTCATATATTTATTAAACTTATTCTAGCACCTGCTGGATTCATTACTTAATTCCCATTATTAATGATGGTTGAGATAACATAACATTGGGAAGACTACTTTATCAAAAGACATGATGAATGTTCATCATTTCCATATTCTCTAGACTTTATTAAAGTAGCTATTTATATTTATATTGTAGATTATTTGCGCACTAGTATCAGATTTTTTAGATCATAAAATTTTATTTTAAAAATCAAATCTCAGTGAACAGAACTGTACTTAAATCAATCAGCTGACTATGAATTAAGGCCTTAACTTTCACATCATTCAGCTGATAGTCGTGAAGGTGTCAGACACAATCTACCCTATGTGTCCTGCCCAAGTTTCTGACACATGGAACCATGATCATTACAATTATTCTACCTAATGAAGTGTGGGATGGTTTATTTTTCTAATCATTGTAACTGAAACACCATGTATCTGTTCAAAGTTCAGTAACTCTTAAGGGCAGGGACTGTGCTTTGTATCCAGGCCAACAGGTCCCAGATTCCACCATATCCTTTCCAATTCTGAATTCTTACTTCTTAAACACTAGGTAATACCATCTTCATAATCCCTACAATGCTTAACAATCAAGTCAAATTACTAATTTTCCCTTGTTCTGAGATCATTTCCACCTATGAACTGCCTTATATATAATTTGGCTAATTCAATCCTTGCTACCATAGATAAATGGGTTGCTATAGGAGACTCCTTATATACTACACTGTATTGTAAGTCAATAATGGATATACTGGGTTTGCATTATAAGCCTACTGAGTTTTTTTTTTCATCTATATAGTTCCATATTCTTTTTGCCTCTTAAGGATTTATTTATTTTTATTGGAAAGGCACAGCCACAGAGAAGGAGAGACAAAGAGGCAGATCCTCTGTCTACTGGCTCACCCTCCAAGTTGCCACAATAGCCAGAGCCAAGCTGATCTGAAGCCAAGAGCCAGGAGCTTCCTTCTGGTCTTCCACATGGGTGCAGGGTCCCAAGACTTTGGACCATCCTCCATTGCCTTCCCAGGCCACAAGCAAGAAGCTGGATGGGCAGTAGAGTAGTTGGGATATGAACTGACACCCACAGGGTATCCCAAGGCTCGCAAGGTGAATATTTAATGACAGCCATTACACTGGGTCCAATTATTTCATATCCTAAAAGATTATGAAGCCTTATGCACACAGTGGTAAGGCCAGCACCTGGCTCTTCTCAGCTGAGGCCTACACAATTCTGATCTAGGTTTGGATGTGATAAGTAGTTTATCTATTGAGACATGTGGAGGTCTAAGAGACTCTTATCATGGAAAGAGCTTAAATCCATCTGAACTTGTTTTTCAAAATTTAAGATTAACTAATAGCAAATGAGATTGCAGCTTAAAAATTTGATGAACACATTATAGAGAGGAAGGTATGATTAAAATATTTGTGCTCTCAGAAAATCTATGTAATTTATCACAAACCTTATTGTTAATAGTCACCACAGAAGTCTATGATTAAGTTTTCAGTTATGATTCATTTATTTGTACTCAGTTTTTCTTAATGTAGGCATTCAGGTCCAGTTCACCAGGCAGAAGGGCAGATCCTTCTTCCAATTATTTATTACAAGGCAGTTGTCACCTTCTGACCTAGTTGTAACCCTAACACTCCTGTCTTGATGCAATTATCTGCTGCTGTCTCAGCTGATCTCCTGATGATCTGTCATCTCCTGATTCTTGGTTATTAATTGTTATTCCTGACAGCTCCTTGATACCTTGCATTGTACCAGGGTGGGGCTGGCTGTTGTTGCCATGTATCTGCCCTTTAGTCTGCTCCACACTCACTGTAGTCCCATGGATGCAAGGAAATTGATTTCCTGCCAGAACCACCAGAAAACAAAACTTGTATTGCTGGTATTTATTGATCAATTTTACTCCAGAGCATCCTCATGTGCAGCTCTTCATTTATGTGTTGATTTGTTCATTCAATCATTTGTTCTGCAAATCCAAGTTAAGTTTAGCTTGATGGCTTGCCCAAGGGGGGGTAAAAGAAAGGCGAAGATGCAATTTCTGTGTACCAAGGATCATAGGCCAGAATGGGAGCAGGAAGCAGTGTAAGTCTATTCAATACATGGTAGAATCGATTCTCTAAGGTGGGGAGGCAGGATCAGAAAGGGTTTCATTGAAGAAATGACCAGTGACCTGAATCCTACAAGAGTCATTTTACTTTGCAGGAGTCAGAGCTTTTCTGTCACATGGGCCAGTATGCATGAGAACAAATACAGCAGGGTGATAGAGTTAACAGAAATGCTTTCTTGGTCTCTTTAAAACTAATAGATTGCCATTACTAATTAATTAAAGGCTGTAAAAGATCCCTTGACTTAATCAAGTGTCACATGGAATGATAACTAATGCTTAGTTCAAGTACCAGTGTTTCAGCAGCTTGTCACCCTGGATTATACCACCGATCCCATAAAACTAAATGCCATGGCCCTCACCTAGGCTTTTCTCACATCTGTGCCTGTCTCAGGCAAGAACTGTTAGTTCCACATATAGTGATAATTTGATGTCATTACAGCATGCATGAGTACTAAGATTCACAGGCATTAGCATGACAGCATAAAAATGCTTAAAAGACTTGCTAATTTGCTAACATTAGAGAGGACATGCAGAAAATGTGTACTAGGTATGTCACCTACTGTTGACATAGAGGCATCTTAATATTGCTGTTTCCACAAAATCCATACACCAATTACTACAGAAAGCAAGGGTTCTCCCCTGTGTTTCCAAGGAGTGAGTTTGCAAGAATGATATGTGTCGATACCCTGAAGCCTCAGAGGAGCAAATAACGGTTTTAACTCTCCTAGGAACCACTTCCTTGTCTGTGCTGCCATGGAAACAAGTCTCTTGTCCAACGCAAGTTCTCTTATAATTAGTCTTAAAAGAACATTCCTGATTTGTAAATGAACAAGGTTGTTATATGCTTCAAACTCAACATATGATCATGCGTGACAAAATGCTCTCCATTTACTGTATTATGGAGCAGCTGCATACTGTGGGAGACCTAACAGCTCTTATATGGCACTGCCACACAAAAGCCAGTCCTCTTTCAGCTGATAAGAGTCTCCCACCAACAGCACATGGCAAGGCCTTCTTTAGCCCTCTCCCCTAGCACTCATCTACAGGTACAGGATGCCTTACCTTAGCTCCCCTGACTAGGTTACAAATAGAGTGACTGCATTGATTTATCAGAAGTTTGCCAGTAGACATTACAGCATTGCCTCTCTGAACTCAGAAGAAATCTCGCTGAAAATTTCTGAATTCTTTGAATCTCTTGTTCCTTTTTGTGGCCTGTTCATGGCACATATTTGATCAGGAATTGTTGATAGCAGAAGAAAAAAATGCACAATTTCGGAGAAGGGACTTTCAATCACATAAGGAAATTGTTGCATTCACAAAGCTAACTACATGAGGATACACTGTAAATTAAACATAGAGGCTGTGTCCAGAGCCTGATAGTAGCTGAGATACCATTTATAGCAAATACAGTTCATGAAGTTTCAAAGAGTCAGTTTTTGAACAGATTTATGCAGCTATTTCAGGCACAAGTCTCTGTATGTGGTCTTGGGAGGGAAAAAAAATCTAGCTCAGAAATACAGGTTCATATAAAATACTGAACAGCACTTGCTTAAATGTTGATGTGTGTTCCAAAAGAACATTTATTTCCATTTTGACTGCAGTATTCATTCTGTAACTAAAAGTGACTAAGAAAATGCTATGCAAATGATACGCAGATTAGCCATGACATTTCTACTTGGTTCCATTTTCTTCAATATAATACTATACTAATTTAAAAGTGTTCTGTATAGAGGTCTATACTGTAGGATAGAGGGTTAATCTCTTTTCTGGGATACCAGAATCCCCTAAGGGCACTGCTCGTGGCCTGGCTGCTCTACTCCCAATCTGGCTACCTGCTAGTACCTTGGGGAAGCAACAGAAGATTGTTCAAGTGCTTGGGCCCCTGCCACCCATGTGAGACAACCAGATGAATTTTCTGGTTTCAGCCTAGCCCAATTTGCACATTGTGGCCATTTGTGTACTGAACCAGCAGAATAGAAGCTCTCTTTATCTTTCCTTCTCAACTTTCCCTCTTTTACAATTAAATCTTTGTATTTTTGATAAATGATCACTGAAAAAATACATAATCAGAATGTTAAAAAAATTCGATGTTATCAAAAGTATGTCTTCAATGCCTAAATTAAAGTACAAGATTTAAATGATCACATTTCATAAAATAGATAGTAATGTCTTAGAATTATCCCTGATACATGATTTGTCTTTGGTTACAGTCACAATAAGAGTAATTTTCCTATGTGTATCATTAAATAAACTTCACATCTCATAGAAATATTTTTAACATCAGTACTGTTTTCCTTGGATATAGTTTAAGATGATTAAATACAAGTATATTTGCATCTTATTACTTTGTTAAATATTCCTATGCATTACTGTAATTTAATTACATCTTAATTTGTCAATAGTTTCAAATGTTCTGCTACTCTGTTCATGATATCAAGTGAAAGACTGTACAACCATTTTCTTTTCATGTTCATCGCCTTGATATGAATAGTTTAAGATTTAGAAAGGCTTCCTATTTACTCACATTTTAATGATATACATTTCTACTTCACTGGCGGAAAAGGCTGATCAGTCACAGAAAGGTCAGTTAACACTAAATAGACCCTTTCTTTATGTAATTACAAAGAATAATATCTTTGTGCTGATGGTACTGCACATCGAGTGGGTGATGCAGAGAATTAATGTGCTGCCTTGTTGGCCCATGGGATACAGATTCCAATACAATAACCACAACTTATTCTAATTATGCAGCTTTAAAAGGTCATCAGCAGAAAGAATTATCAACTAACTTTATCATAAAGTAATAATGTACTATATCAATGCAGAAACCATAAGAACAGTACCCAGAAACTTTGTTCCAAAGAGTAAAAACTGACCTAAGATTCCAGGGATATATTATAGCAACAATGGAATAAACTCTTTGAGGAATTAAAATATAGCTATGTTTTAACTTGACATTGATGTAGGATAGCCTGAAATCAGATTTACAGGAAATGTTTCATTTTACAAATGTTTTATTATTTAATACCAATGCCATTTTTAATCCATTTCATAGTGGAACTTAAGCATTCTTTGAAAAAAACCTATGTTACAAAATCATTTATGATTATATTATATGGAAAACCACTGATGGATATACAAAGTAGAAAATTAAAGCTCATATTCAGATCCACGCTCATCTTTCTCCCCAAAGATAGCATCAAATATTTAGTGCAAGTTATAGATGAATAGAAATTTTTATAAAGTTCTTACATTGACAATGAGAAAAGAGGACAAAGAAGTTAATTTTTGTCCAAGACTGCACATGAAAAGAGCAGCAACAAGGCTTTGACTAACCGACTTCAGTAAAACACCGTTTTTAGATCCACCTCTATTCCGAATCTTTGAGCTTAGTTACAGGGCCCTTGACATTTTATATTGACATGAATGGATGCTCTGAGTACCCTAAAGACTTATCAGTCTTTAAAAACAAACTGGATATTGAGGGAAAAAATCTGTAATATCAAAAGAAAAGAGCGGGGGGGCAGGTGTCGATTGGTAACTAATGCCCAGTTCCCAGCACCTGTGTAGCATTGGATTTTGGATCTGTTGACTCAAATGTACCAGGAATAAGTAGCATAGCAAATAACTGGCTACACAACAATATCCTAAGGACAGATTTATTAGTATTATTGTGACTATCCATTTGATGGACTTGCTCAACTTGGAGTACAGTGCATGTTTTGCAAAGTACTTCAGGTAGTGATAAGACCTAAAGTACCTAAGGCAATTTTCTGAAGATGCAATCAACAGTTCATATCCACAGTTTCCCTGTACACAGGATTCAACCAACTGTGGATTAAAAATATTTGGAAAAAATTATGTTTCCTTAATATGTAGACTTTTGTTGTCACAATTCCCTAAGCATTAAAATTAAATTACTACTTTCATAGGAGTCATACCACACAGAGCGCTTCAACAAATCCATGAAAAATGAAACTGAAAGCTGTTTATTTTACAGAAAAACATTTTAAAAATCTTTACATAGGTTTTTTGTCTCATAACAAAATGTTTTCCAAAAGCTTGTTGCGGTCTCTTTATATGAGATTTTAGATATTATAAGGTATCTAGAGATGATTGAAAACATTTGGATTATATGTGTAGATCATGTGGAAATATGATTCCATTTTATGTGAGGGACTTGAGATCTTTGAACTTTGCTGACTACTGAGGTCTTGAAACCAGTCCCCTTCAGGTAATGAGAGGACTGCACTTCTTTTGGGATATATTTACTTTCTAAAATAACAGTCCCAGAATCCCAGAATGGATTTTTTCCTGGGTGGAGATCAGAAAACTGAAACTCGCCAGTCAGATCCAACCCACTGTCTGCTTATATAGACTTTATCAAAACACCATCACTCCTGTTTGTTCATGTATTACCTAAGACTGCTTTGGATCCAGAGTGGTGGAGTTACATAACTGCCATAGAGACAAAATAGACTTCAGGATCCAAACCACATACTGTCCATTTTTCTACAGAGTTCATGGAGTCCCTGCTCTAGACCTTGAATATATTAGTATTATACGCAACCAAATTTTAATTTAGACCTCTAATTCTAGAAGCACACAGGCCGTGCTTATGCCAACATATAAATAAAATAACCGCAGAGCATTTTAAAAAAAAATTTCAGCAGAGGTCTACTCTAAGCTAAGACATCCAATCAACTATAGCTTGAAATGGGTTGCCAAGTTCTCAGAGTGAGATATTTGTGAGCTGTTTATTACTCAGTACAGGGGACTCAATTGGAGAATGTTTGCTGAACTCTTAAAGGAACCATCAATAACACCCCAATACATCTGCCTGTGCCTTCTTTCAATATTTATGAATCATCTAAGGTTTGCATATATAAACTTTGTACATAGAAACTAATGATCTGCTCATGATGCACCTACTCTTAGAATTTGGGTAATCCAGATGGTTGTCAAGGTTAAGTTTGATTTTTTTCAGGCCAAATTCATTTGTGGAACAGCTGAGTTAAATATGGTTGCCTTCTGCCATACAAGGCAGTGATTAGAAGAGTGATTAGATGAAATGTATTTGAAATATATTATAGTGACATCAAGTGCCCTTAAATGCCGGGCTGACTGAACAAGACAGAAACAGCCAAAAATATGGCAGTTTTGGGGGAAAGTACCATAGGCAATAGGATAAAAACTAGGCTTAGGAACAAAGAGGAAACAAATTAAGAGTTTATATACAGAGAGAGACTCGCAAGATGGCCGACATAGGAGGAAGACTGTGAGAGAGCTCACAGACAGAGAGGGCTAGAACGCGACAAAAGCGTAAGTGGAGCAGCATAGAACTACAGGGAGAAGAACGTGAAGTTCCCTGGACAGTGTGGAGCCAAAAAAATCCACACAACTCGGAAGAGCAACCAGGGAAAAACAAAGCAAAGGACAGGGAAGACGACTTTCCGCTCCTGACCTGCTGAGTCACCTCTGAGTGCAGACGCTGAAAGCCGCCGAACCCACCCAAAGACCGACCTGAAGACGCTGTGGCCGTGAGGACCGGAGGTGATTGGGACCCGCTGGCATCTGCTCACCCTGGTCACCAGGACTCGCCAGGACCTGCCCCGCTGCGGACACCAGGACCCTGAATCACCGGGACCCGCCGGCATCTGCCCACCCTGGTCGCCAACCCCCGGGACCTGCACCAGCAGCAGCCTCCAGGCTCCATCGCGACCCGCGGAGACCAGCAACGGACGCAGCAGTCGGGAGACGCACTGGCGGCCAGGATTCCCACCAGAGGAAGAGGCAGACTGCAAGAACCTGAGGTTTGAGTGAGTTGGGTGGGGACAGTGGTGGGTTGGAGGCTTCGGGAGTTGGCCCCCCAGGGGCACGGACAGAGCCTGAACACAATTGGTCTCCCCGCCCCTCCCCCCCCCAGGCTCCAGCCTCTAGAGACACAGGGCGAGTGCCTTGAGACTGCCAAAACTGTGTCTGGGAGAAAGGCAAAAGGCACACTGGATACTCCCCTGTGCCTTTGCGGTGTGGCACTCAGCTGGGCGGTGCTATCCCACAGGAACCCAAGCACACCTCTGGGCTGGGCAGTTCCCTGCTAGCGCAGGGGCGGTCGGTCCCCTGCAAGTGCTGGGGTGGGCGGACCTGCGCAGGAGGCGTTTCCAGAGAGCACCTGGAACACGCCCTATAGTCCCTTGCTCCGAGCCCTGTGATCCAGTAAACAGGGTGCGCGCACAGAGAGTGCCTTCACTCCCCCATGCTCTGTGGTAGCATACCTGTAGGGGACGAGCTGAGAGTGCGCTTTGAATCCTCTGGGCCCTGGAAGAGGCGCCCTGAGGTCCAGTGTTCTGGAGACGCACCAAAAGTGCCTTGAAAATTCCCACACCCTGCTACTCCACGCCTGCAGACTCCGATCTCTACAGGATAGTGCTTGGAGACCCCTCAGCACACTGGTGCCTAGGTCTCTCAAAAAAGAAACACTAACACAATGGGAAGAAATACCAGAAAAGGTAATGATCCAGATGAGAGTGCCAACACCCTACCAATAAAGGATCGAAAGCCAATGTCTATTTCGGAGATGCGAGATGAAGACATAGAAGATCTACCAGACAAGGAATTCAAAAAAATAATGTTAAAATATGTCAGAGACAATGAGAAGAATTGGGAGGACTTCAAGGAATTCAAGAACCACATAGCCTCAGAAATACAACAAATGAAAAGTAAAATCCTTGACTTAGAGCACAAAATTGAGAGCCTAACCAACAGAACAAATACAGCAGAAGAGAGGATCTCTGAAACGGAAGACACACAAAACGAACACACCCAGTTCATGAAACAGCTGGAGACAAGTCTGAACAAAGCCAATAAGACCATACAAGAAATGAAAGACAACCTCAGAAAATCAAATATTAGGATTATTGGCCTTCCTGAAGGAGCGGAAAAAGAATCAGGAATGCAAATGGTGCTCGACGAAATTATACAGGAAAACTTTCAAAACACTTGGAACATGAATCCAGCTCAAATCCAGGACGGTCAGAGGACTCCCAGCAGATATGACCCAAAGCGATCTTCACCCAGACATATGGTGCTCAAGTTCCACTCCAACGAAGACAAAGAAAGAATCCTGAGACAAGTACGAAGCAGAGAAAAGATCACATACCGGGGAAAACCAATCAGGATCACGGCTGACTTCTCTGAAGAGACCTTACAAGCAAGAAGAGAATGGACAAAGATCTTCCAAATCCTGAATCAGAACAACTGTCAACCAAGACTATTGTACCCAGCAAAGATCTCATTCGTATTTGAGAACGAAATCAAATACTTCCACAGCAAAGAGAAATTAGAAGAATATGCCAGCACAAAACCAGCTCTACAAAATCTCCTTAGAAATGCACTAATTCCAGAAAAAAAGGAGGTGAATCATAAGCAAAGATGGCAAACAGGAAGGTCTCCCCACTAAAGTCCACACAAGGAAGGGCAATAACACAGATATCAACACCCACAAAAACAAGTATGGCAGGGCAAAATCACAACCTCTCAATTTTAACTCTCAACACAAATGGCCTGAACTCACCAATCAAAAGGCATAGATTAACAGAATGGATTATCAAACAGCACCCAACTATCTGTTGCCTACAAGAGACACATCTAACCAGAAGAGATTCAAAGAAGCTGAAAGTGAAAGGTTGGAAACAGATATTTCATGCCAATGGATGAGAAAAAAAGGCTGGGGTAGCTGTCTTAATTTCAGATGATGTGGACTTCAATCTGACACACATCAAAAAGGACAGGGAAGGACATTATATATTGGTGAAGGGACTGATCCATCAGGAAGTAATTACCATTGTGAACATATATGCACCAAATTCAAACGCACCTAGCTACGTGAAGCAATTACTCACGGACTTAAGGGGAGACATAGATATGCACACAATAATAGTGGGTGATCTTAACACCCCACTAACAACTATAGACAGATCAACAAAACAAAAACTCAACAAAGAAACAACAGAACTCATACAAACAATAGAACAACTGGACTTGGTTGACATTTATAGAATTTTTTACCCTAAGGCCACAGATTATACATTTTTTTCAGCAGTGCATGGCACCTTCTCCAGGATCGACCACATGATAGGACACAAAGCAAACCTAAATAACTTCAAAAAGATAGGAATCATACCATGTACCCTCTCAGACCACCACGGAATGAAGCTGGAAATCAGCAATTCAAAATGCCCCAGGAAATACAGAAACTCTTGGAGGCTGAACAATATGCTACTAAACGAACAATGGATCAGAGAAGAAATTAAAGATGAGATCAAAAAATTTATGGAAACCAATGAAAACTCTGACACAACATTCCAAAATTTGTGGGACACTGCCAAAGCAGTGCTACGGGGTAAACTCATCGCAATTGGAGCTCATGTCAAGGCCCAAGAGAGGCGCCAAATACAGGAACTAAACACACACCTCCAGGAACTGGAAAAACAACAGCAGAAGAGCCCCACACACAATAGGAAACAAGAAATCATCAAAACAAGGGAGGAAATCAACCAGATAGAAATAAAAAAAAACCATACACAAAATCAATGAATCAAAAAGCTGGTTTTTTGAGAAGATAAACAAGATAGACACTCCACTGGCCCGACTGACAAAGAAAAAACAAGAGAAGGCAAGAATTAACAGCATCAAAGATGAAAAAGGCAACATAACAACAGACACCGCATCCATTAAGGCCATAATCAGAAATTACTACAAAGCACTGTACTCCAACAAATCAGAAGATCACCAAGAAATGGAAAAGTTCTTAGACTTCTACCACTTGCCAAAACTTAGCCCAGAGGCAACAAACGACCTGAACAAACCCATAACTGAAGTAGAGATTGAATCAGTGATTAAAGACCTCCCAACAAGGAAAAGCCCAGGCCCAGACGGCTTCACTCCAGAATTCTACAAAGCATTCTGAACAGAACTGACCCCAATCCTCTACAAACTCTTCAAAACAATAGAAAAAGAGGCAACCCTTCCAAACTCATTCTATGAAGCCAACATTACCTTAATCCCAAAACCAGACAGAGAACTAACAGAGAAGGAAAACTACAGACCTATCTCTTTGATGAACATTGATGCTAAGATTCTCAACAAAATCCTAGCCAACAGAATTCAAAAACACATCAGACAGATCATTCATCCAGATCAAGTAGGATTCATCCCTGGAAAATCTATAAATGTGATACACCACATCCAAAAACTGAAAAACAAGAATCACATGATAGTATCAATAGATGCAGAAAAAGCTTTCGACAAAATCCAACATCACTTCCTACTAAAAACCCTAACCAAGGTAGGCATAGATGGAAAAATCCACAACATAATTAAAGCCATATATGAAAAACCCAACGCCAGCATCATACTGAATGGAGAAAAGCTGGAACACTTCCCACTGAGATCTGGAACAAGACAGGGATGTCCACTTTCTCCACTACTATTCAACATAGTCCTAGAGGTACTCGCTGAGGCCATAAGACAAGAAAAAGAAATCAGAGGAATCCAAATGGGAAACGAAGAAGTCAAGCTCTCACTGTACGCAGATGATATGATTCTTTATGTAGAAGAGCCAAGAGACTCAATACAGAGACTGCTAGAACTTGTACGAGAGTTTGGTAGAGTGGCAGGGTACAAAATTAATGAACAAAAATCAACAGCCATAGTGTATGCAAACAGCCCCAAGATGGAAAAAGACTTAACCAGCAAGATACCATTCAAAATAACAGAGAAAAGTATGAAATATCTGGGAATAAATCTAACCAAAAATGTAGAAGACTTATTTGAAGAAAACTACAAACTACTTAAAAAAGAAATTGAACAAGACCTCAAAAGATGGAGTAACATCCCATGCTCCTGGATAGGTAAAATCAATATCATTAAAATGTCTATACTGCCAAAAGCAATATATACATTCAACGCAATCCCAATCAAATTGCCCAAAATATTCTTCATGGAACTGGAAACAATGATCCAAAGGTTCATCTGGAAGCACAAAAAACCACGGATAGCTAGAACTATCCTGAAGAACAGGAAGTTAGCAGGGGGAATCACAGTTCCGGACCTCTGGACATACTATAGGGCAGTGGTTATCAAAACAGCGTGGTACTGGCACAAAGATAGAGAGGAAGATCAATGGAGCAGAATAGAAACGCCAGAAGGAAACCCACACAGATACAGCCAAATAATCTTTGACAAAAAGACAAACGACAACCCAGGCAAATGGGAAGGTCTGTTCAATAAATGCTGTTGGGACAACTGGTTGATAGCCTGCAGAAACAAAAAAATAGATCCACATCTCTCACCATACACTAAGATCAGATCTAAATGGATAACAGATCTAAACCTACGTCCAGAAACCTTCAAACTTTTGGAAGAAAATGTTGGAAACACACTGGAACACTTAGGGGTAGGCCCTCACTTCCTAAAAAAGACTCCAGATGCAGTAGAAATCGAGACCAAAATAAACAATTGGGACCTCATCAAACTAAGAAGCTTCTGTACAGCTAGAGAAACAATCAACAAAGTAAAAAGGCAACCCACAGAATGGGAGAAGATCTTCGCACACGACATAGGTGATAGAGGGCTAATCTCCAGAATATACAAAGAGCTACAAAACAACCAAAATGTCAAAACAAACAAGCCACTCAAGAAATGGGCACGGGAAATGGGCAGACACTTCACAAAGGAACAAACCCAAATGGCAAATAAACATATGAAAAAATGCTCAAGTTCCCTGGCAATAAGGGAAATCCAAATTAAAACATCAATGAGGTACCACCTAACGCCAGTAAGACTGGCCCACATGAATAAAAGCACCAACGACACTTGTTGGCGAGGTTGCGGGGAAAAGGGAACCCTACTCCACTGCTGGTGGGGCTGCAGGCTGGTACAGCCTCTATGGAAATCAGTATGGAGAATATTCAAACAACTCAAATTCAACATACCGTATGATCCAGCAATAGCACTCCTAGGAATATATCCAGAACACTTGTTCTATGAGAAACCAACATGTACTCCTATGTTCATAGCAGCACAATCAGTAATTGCAAAAACATGGAAACAACCAAAATGCCCATCAGTAGACGATTTGATAAGAAAGCTATGGTTCATCTACTCCATGGAATACTACTCAGCTATTAAAAAAAACAAAATGCAGTTCTTTGTGGCCAAATGGGCCAAACTGGAAACCATAATGCTAAGGGAAATGAGCCAATCCCAAAAGGTTAAATACCACATGTTTGCCTTAATTTAAGATGATATGATGTTATGTATAACATGTTATGTTTTGAATGTTATATGTTGTGTATAAACTAAAATTGAAGTATAGGTGAGGTGGTCACAGAAGGTGGCTGGGAACCCGCATTTACTTTTAACATATTGGTTACTCATTACTATGTCAATTAATTCCATAATGATGTAAATTTTTGCTGATGGTATGTTGGAGCTTTCAATTGACTGGGATGATACTCTGCTGGCTCTGTCATCAGACCAGAGAGGGTATACCTAAGAAACCGTTGAACTTGACGGGACAATAAGATGCTGGACTCTATGTTTGGTATACGCTTGCAATGAGGAAATCTCAACTGAACTTGAGCTGTGGTTATGCAATAAGGTGGAGGAATCCACCATGGTGGGAGGGTTTGGGGAGGGGTGGGGAGAACCCAAGTATCTATGTAACTGTGTCACATAATACAATGTAATTACTGAAGTTAAATAATAAATAATTAAAAAAAAAAAAAGAGTTTATATACAGATTATACATAAGTACATGTGATCGAAGTGACACTATACTCTGTTCAAATGATTTAGTGGATGCAAGCACCTCATTGCTACATGGTATTAAGATAACCTATAAAACTTCTGAAATAGGGTATAATAAAAGACTCTTGTATGTATATTTCTGCAACAATAGGTTCCCTTGGGATCATGACCATATGATCTGTTTTATCGCCTAGCCATGGCCAGAATAACAACAAAATTCTCATTTTAATTAGCTATCAAATTTATGACTGTTTCTCTCTGCCCTCTTTTTCTTTCATAATTGCCTTTCTTCAGTTTCTGATTTATTTTCTTTTTACATTTCCTGTTTTTTTCCCCTCTTGCTTCACCTTTAATATCCTTTCAGGTACAAACTGCAGCTGTCTAGAGTCCTCTTTTTATCTTACCATTTCCTGGAGACATCATTGTCCTTTCCCATCATTTCTTGAGTTCTTCTTCCCAAGTTTCAAATTCCTTCCTACACCATGGTTTGGAAATTGATATGTAAAATTGTTAAAAGTGCCTGGGAAATACTGAATAATATGCTAATTTTGCCCTTGAAAATAAAGCATTTCATGAAAATCTAGTGCAATTTTAGAAAGGGCGAATGATACTGATCGTGCAAGTCATTGTATGATTGCCTCTTTTTTGACATTGGCCAGGCACTAATTTGGATGGTTGAGGTAACAAATAGATCGAACTGAAGATTTTTAGTCTACCTGGAAATGTTAGAGATCGTTATTCTTTTGTATCAATATGACATTACCGTGTAAAAGTATGAATGTAACATGTTTACATAAAGTTGAATGTATAATAAGTACGATTACATTTTTATATAAAGAGATATGCAAGTATTATTTTTATTTAGTCTTTTGACTGAAATGAGAACTAGTGACTGAAAAAGAAACAGAACAAATTGGTATCTTCTTAGGAAGGTTATAAGACACAGAAGCAATTAAATTGGCATTTATGAAGATGGCAAGGTATTTGTTATTAAAAAGTAAATTGAGTGACAGTAAATTTTGTGCAGTTACATTGGTGGGTGGTAAGATATGTAAATATTAGCATCAACTTTTCCTGAAAAATTGACAGTAGATAAGACATACTCATAATACTGTAGTATGACTATCTAATTGAAATTACAGTGTTTCATCACAATTCACATATTCCTACTGGCTTCTGTGACTATCTGAACATTTTGTGACACATGATCTTGTCCTTATGGTTGGTAGACAGTGGAAGCTCTGCAAACGTAGCTGAAACACAGATTAACAAAAGGGCATTGCACTCACGCTTTCATAAGCTAAGAGGTACCTTTCAAGGTAAGTTGGCTGACTAACTGCTAATGCTTTTCACTTTTCTGAGTATTCAATCAGCCAAATGGACTTTCCTGAATAGAGGATGTGAATACCATTGTGGCGCCGTGTGTGTTTTTCTGTAGAGGAACACTTCACAATTCATATTTACAGCCAGAAAAAAATAAGTATTTATCCATTTGTATTTTGACTGAGAAAAAAAAAAGGTTTCCAGTTCTTAAAATTCTAGTTTGCAAAAGCATTTTACTGTATAATCTCCCTGTATTGTATTTCAGTTGACTTGTAGGTTTTCCTTGGAAGACTAACAGAAATCTGAACTACCTGCTTTGCTGCCGCTATACACATTGCTAAGCTGTGTTCTCAACACTCAAGAGATTAAAATTAAAATAGTAGGACAGTTTCACATGAAACGACTAGCTGATTTTTTTAAATTACAGGAGATATTCACGTTGTCAGAGGAGTGTGAACCCTCTCAGAAAATTGAAAACAGTTAAAAAAAAAAGAGCAAAAAAGCAACATGCAAATGTTTTTATCCCCTTATACTTTGAGAGAAATATATTTTATCTTCATTTCAATAAATATAAAGAAGTAATACATAGAAATAACACTGTCTATACTGCAATAATTCAGCACAGAGAAGCAGTGCTACTAAATTTCATACATTCAACCATTTCGCATCCCAGGGAACAGTGAGTGCTATTCCCTTCCTCTCTACTTCTACAAACGTCACATCTGTTTCCCTTCCTCATGAAGGTTTCATTTGTTTTTGCTTCAGCAAAAGGAAGAAGGAAGAAAGAACAAGTCTCCTGGAATTAAATACCACCTTCATGCCAAAAATTCCCAGCATCACCAAATTTTTGCCTTTCTTTGGTCTTAGATTAACGATCGACCTGAGGACAACACACAATGCTGAAATTGCTTCATAGGAATCCAGTCAGGTTCTGAACAATCCAAATGGATAGACCCATAAAATTTATTTTGAACAAAAATACTTCTGATGATGTCCTTTCTATCAGGGTAGTCCTTCAGAAGCTGTGCTACTGGGAGATCATATGGCTAGCATTGGAGGTTTAATACCAAGTCTTCAGGCTACCATGTATTAATAGTGGAAAAATAACAGGTAGGATTAAGGTAACAGATTTTTGCATGAAGAAATTATTATAAATTATCTTGGTGGGGCCAATAATATTAGCTTGATTTTAAAAGACATATTTTATTCATTTGAAAGGCAGAGCTACTGAGAAATACATCTTCCATCCATTGGCTCACTGCCCAAATGGTGACAACAGCACACCAGCCTGAAGCCAGGATCCAGAATCTATGCTCACTCATAGCTCAATGGCAGAAACCCAAGTGTTTGAGCCATCACTGACTCCCACATTCCCTATCATGGAATCAGATGGCAACTGGAGCAGCCATGACCCAAACTGGCCTTTCAATATATTACAGTGTGTTTAGTTGACATCCGAAGAATAAACAATGCACTATATCCCAAACATTACTTTGGGCAGGGGGTCAGGGGGAGTGTCCTAAGATATTTTATATATATACATATATATATATACATACATATATATATATATACACACACATATATATATATATATGTATATATATATATATAAAGGCAGACTGACAGAAAAAGAGATGTTCCATCTACTGATTCACAAACAAAATGGCCACAGGAGACAGAGCCGGACCAGGCCCAAGTTAGAAACCCGGAATTTCAACCAAGCCTCACAAATGGATAGCAGTAGGCCACCTTCACCTGCTTTTGCAGGAGTACTAAGCAAGGAACTGGATGGGAAGAACAATTGATACTATAATCTCACCTCTGATATGGACTGCTGCCATTTCAATCATTTTCAAATGTTATTTTTAACATTGTTTGTGCAATTGAAAGAGATATACTCCCATGTGGGTCACTGATTAGGGTGGGGAAGGTCAAAGTAACAAAGAGGAGGGTGGGACAACATACTACACGACAGCACTGCCTCCTAACAATAATTTTCAAGTGGAGAATCTTTCCTGGTTGACGATCAGAACTTGCAAAGAGTCAAGGTCAAATTGAAGTGTGAAATATAGGCGAGACCCATCGTCTCCCTTTATTGTTACCACTTTGAAAATAGAAGGAAGCTACAGGTCAAGGGATGGAAACAGCCCTTAGAAGCTGGTACTGTTTTTCAACTGGCAACCAGTAAGAAAATATTTAGTCCCAACAGCACAGAGAAAGTGTATTCTATCAACAATCTCAAACAACAACCAAACAGATAAATCTCAAACATCTAGAAGGAATGTGGGCAGGGATTTGGTGCTCAATGGCTAAATCCTCACCTTCCAAAAACCAGGTTCCCATATGGGCACAAGTTCATGTCCTGGCTGCTCCACTTTTCATCTATCCACCTGCTTAGGGCCTGGGAAAGCAGTAGAGGATGAACCTAAGCCTTGGGACTTTGCGCCCATATGGGAGACCCAGAAGATGCTCCTGGCTTCAGATCTCAGCTCAGGCCAGTGGTTGTCAGACTTTTGGTCTATACAATTGTAAGATAACTTCATGTTATTTTAGGTTTTTAAGTTGTAATTAATTCAGCAACAATATAAAATCAACATGGTAGCCCAGGCATAATATTAGGTACTAGGCAGATAACAATTGATGTTATACACAGATACTAACAACTTACTACTAGAAAGCATACTAGCGCAGCTTCTGCAGCAAATTTGTTAGTAAATATATTTTCAAAACTGTTCAATAATTCTTACAATCTCTTTCCAGAAAAGTTTTGCTTTACAACATCAGTATCTGCTGAAAAATTAGCTCTAACATAGAATAACAAATTCTGATTATGTAACTTTAACATAGTAAGCCATCACTTTAAAAAATACATTTATTCATTCCTTTGTCAATTTTTTGAAGTTTCATTATTAAATTAGTGAAAAAAAAAACTTGACTACAGTATCAGTACTTTTATTACAGCTTTTGATAGGCTAAGCGAGCTTCAAGTATACTGACCATCTGCTACAAATATCCACATAGATCATTTCTCAAAATCATATTGCTTTTATTTCCACATATATCAATCAATATTAAAACTATTTGCACATTTGAATGACAACATTTTAAAGAAATTTTATTGTTCTGTTTCAATAATCTAGACCATATATAGCTGGGGACAGCATTGTGGCAAAGCAGGTAAAGCTACCACCTGCAATTTTGGCATTTAATATGGGTGCAAGTTCATGTCCCAGCTGCTTCATTTCTGATCTAATTCCCTGCTACCATCTTGGGAAAAGTAGTGGGAAATGAGGCAAATCATACACACACCAATCTTCAAACAAAACTATAAAATCTTTCTTGGAAAATAGTTTCTAAACAAATAAAATCATCTAGCAAGTTTGTCATTCAAATGTGTAAATAATAGTAAGGATTGCTCCAAATACTAGTTGCACTGCTCTGTTTATAAATGTTAATATTAGGCAAACCGTAGACAAATGCAGCAGAAAATCACTTGTTGTAGAATATTGTCCTCACTGCATTTATAGTTTGAGTACAGACTCCAAACCTGAGTTTCCTCTAGTATGATAAAAAACTGCTGTTTTCTTTTTTGCTCTGAATAATACTGATCTGTGGGTTCTCAATATAAAGTGACATTTTTAGCTTTCCCTTTTCTTGTAAAGTCATGTCTACCTAGTTTATTGTCCAATTAACTTGAATGCATATTTAAAAGTTGGCATTATAAATAAAACTAGTTTCAAGCAGTTTTCTGAAAAAAAAAATTGCCCAAAGTTAGACAAAATACATACTGAGGTAAAACTGTCATACACAGGCATTTCCTTCATTGGTATTCAAAAATTTTTAGCCCCCACATGTAAGGGAGGACATATGCATTTTGTCTTTCAGTGTCCAACTTATGTCCTTCAATATGCTGCCCATCAAAACCATTATGATGCAAAATATACTTTATTAGTATTGCTAAATGATACCTCATTAATAGTATTTCACTTGTAATTGCTGAATAACATTCCATTGTTTTTATGCGTATGTACACATAATATTGTCCTACATATATATTTATATACTATTACATTGTGTACATACATAC
The DNA here is from genome assembly GCF_030435755.1 of Ochotona princeps. Taxonomy (NCBI): domain Eukaryota; kingdom Metazoa; phylum Chordata; class Mammalia; order Lagomorpha; family Ochotonidae; genus Ochotona; species Ochotona princeps. The sequence goes on along the minus strand of NC_080849.1, from coordinate 31,688,339 downwards.
ACAATTGAATGTTATTGAGCAATAAGCATGAAATGCTATCATGTATACACACATAGAAATCCCATATTTTCTTTATCCACTCATTTGATGGACATCTTGGCTGAATCCACATGTTTGCTATTGTAAACTGTACAGCTAAAAACATGGCAGTATTGATAACATTTAGATACAATATGTTTGTCTTTTGGATACATTCCCAGTAGTGGGGTTTCTGTATCCTATGGAAAGTCTACTTCCAGTTTTTTACAAAATCTCTATACTGTTTGCCACCATGATTGGCATTAACTTGCATTCTACCAATAACATGTTAGATATCCCCCAGTATTTGGCCAGCATTTTTTGTTGGTGGTACTAACCATGACGGCTTGGATGAGGTCATACCTCACTGTGGTTTTGATTAGCATTCCACTGACAGCTAGTAATTTTAAGCATTTTTTCAAAAATTTCTTGGCTATTCATATATGTTATTTTGATAACTTATTTTGATAAAGTCTTTTGCCCATTTCTTAACTAGTCTGGTTGTATTTTTGTTGAGCACTTTGGTTAATAATTCTCTTTTTATTTGGTTATTGTTTATGACACTTGCTTCTGTTCTTGCTGAACTTTGGTTGTTTTCCTTGTTGAACTCATTAGTGGAGCATTATTACTTTGACTATAACATAAATCGAAAGTGTGATCTCAAATTTTAAAAGATTATTGTGTATACTGGCAGTATCCTGTTATATTCCATTAATGAAAATAATAGTCAGTCTTAATTACTTTAAATGTGGTTACAAAGATGAAATATCTGAGTCAAAGTTAAAACATGTCAAACTTTCAAGACAGATTATCCAATGTTCAAATTGCCAATTTCTATATTAAATTTTTATTCAATAAAATAAATACAAAAACTGAATCTCCTCTAGTATTTTTTTTGAATGTTAAAGCATGATTTTTCTATTGATTCTATTTCCTTGAATCTATCCCAATTGACAAAATGAGAAAGTTTCAAATCAATGAACATCATCAAACTGTTAAATATATCAAAATATTCTGCTTTCTTAGACTAAGTGGACAATAGCATCAGAATATAAGATGGGTTATGGGCCTGGTTCTTCTCTTCAGTAAGAAAAAAAATAGTAGAAGCATACTTTCCTAAAATTAGCTTTGGTGTGAGTTGGTTCCTCATAGTTCACACACAGTCGCAAATCTTTCTATAGAGTTTTCCTACAGGGAAAATGGACTATGCTTAAATTCTCTGACCTGTTTTCTTAGATAATTCCACATGGAAAATTGATTCTCGTTATTCTTACCCTTTGTGCTATGCAAGAAAAACGAATAAGACCAAATTCAAAACTGAAGATAGGTGATATCATCCAATTTAAGCCAGCTAATCATACTCAAGAGTGATATTTTCTCTTAAACAATTCCAAATTACTTCTTTCAGTTTTCTTTCTCCCTTGCTTTCCAGCTCTGTCACTTCTGTCCATTTGTCAGCCTGGGGATGGGCTTGCAGGGGAGACTCGAATATCATGAAAGAGGAAGCAAAGAGCTCAGCCACAGAGGAGTCTGCAGCTGTAGCCACCTGGCCATCTACTGCAAGATGCACTTTGTTAGCTTTCATAGCCAGCTGCCTTTAACACCAGGTTCATTCTGTGAACTGGGGGAAGCAAGATCAGCACTTGGGCTCCCAACACCTTCCCTATTACAATTGCTCCATTTGTTTGGGTGATTATTCTGTACCCTTTCCTCCATACTTACAGCCAGGAGAGACAGAACATAATGCAGGGCAGAGGAGGCAGAATTTTTGCATTCCTGACATAGGAAAAAAACCATAAAACTCAAAGAAAATTCAGGCTAATTAAAGGTTCACCTATATATAAAGGGTTGTACACTAAAAGCCTAATTGTGGCAAATACTTAAGATTTCTTAAAATCTTTTAAAATTATTTTCTTGGAAAGTCAGATATACAGAGAGGAGGAGGAGAGAGAGAAGAAGCTATTCTAGCCAATGGTTCATTCTACAAGTGGCCACAATGACCAATGTTGAGCCAGTCCGATGCTAGGAGCCTACAGCTTCTTCCAGGTCTCCCAGTCAGGTACAGAGTTCCAAGGCTTTGAGCTGTCCTCAACTGCTTTCCCAGGCCACAAGCAGGGAGCTGGATGGGAGTGGAACAGTTGAGACATGAACTGGCACTCAAATGCGATCTCGGCACGTGCAAGGTGAGGACTTTATTCACTAGGCTACTGTGTTGTCTATTCATAAAAATAAGAGTATTTCATGGCCTTCTATGATAGCCCAGTGGCTAAATTCTCACCTTGCATGTGGCTGCCAGTTCATGTCCCAGCTGCTCCCCTCCCCATCCAGTTCCCTGTTGTGGCCTGGGAAGGCAGTGGAGGATTTCCTAAGGTCTTGGGACCCTGCACCTACGTGGGAGACCAAGAAAAAAACTCCTGGCTTTGGATCGGCTCAGCTCCAGCTGTTGTCGCCACTTGGGGATTGAACCAGCAGATGGAGGATCTTTCTGTCTCTCCTTCTCTGTAGATCTGCCTTTCCAAATAAAATAAAATACTTAAAAAAATACAAGAGTATTTCTGTGCAAATGTACAGAATGTTTCAGAAAGATAAGATCATGGTCTTTGATGACTGAATTCTCTTTATAAGAACATGGCATTTATTAATTTGCCATGGCATAGTCAATGACTAAAGAAAACACGTGCTCAATCAGAAGACTGCTCAAAGGCAAGCCACAATGTACTAAGTAGTAACTTGGTTTTTCTGAATGTTAAAACCTTAAAAATTGTTCTTTTCTGCTCATTGGATTATTATATGACAATAATTGAAAATGTAACCCTTGGCATGTTGAAAGCCATTTACCTTTGAAATATAAAGTGCATTTTCGTTTTGCTGAACTTTGATTTTGTTGGAAAGAGGCATAATGACTTGTAAATGTGACATATTCCTTAAATAATTTTAGAATATCCTGGATGGAAACCCCTAAATATGTTGAAATAAATAATTTCTGAGGACACTCAGTGATCACAGATACCTACAAGATCTTACACAGACAAAATTCATTATCTTGAGATTCAACATCTTGGCAAAGTCTTCATCACTAATTAAAATAATAGCAATGGAAGAGCATCTGCAATTACTCTGTTTAGGATAAAATTACAAGGGTTATAAATCTCCAAGCTTCGGGGCATGAGCTGATCACCAGCTGGGGTGAGAAAGAAATGCCTACCTATTGTGTAGTTTTGCAAAATTAGGTACATTATGTTTTACTTTCTCAGAAACATCTGTCATGGACTACTATTAGAGAGGTTCTCGATTGCAAGCAAGCGACTCTACACTGGGAGGTTATAGAAATTGGTTCTACAAATATAAAAGACCTAAAATCCAAGGTTTTCTAAATGAATTCTTTATCTTGATGTTATTGCTTTACATTGTTCCTAGTATAAGTATTATTACAGATGATAGGTATAATACAAAAATTCATTAAGAGCTCAGATTCTGATATTGGTTTCTTCATCATAAAACAGACCTATCATAATTCTAGCCATAGTTAGTAGTTTCCTAAGGATGGGAAGGAAAAAACTCCTAAAACTGAGATGCCCTTTAAATTTAAAATGTTGTAGGAGACTGACCACAAAAGAGAAATGAGTTTAGTGAATAATGTTCTAATACCGTTTTCCTTGCTACATCTTCTCAAATGAGCATACTGGTTTCATTTCAGGCCAAATGATGTAAATCTGCATTTGGAAAGGACTGGAACATCTCTTCTCTTTTTCAGTAGGAGAGGTGAAGAGACGGAAGAGGACAGAAAGCAGAGAAGGTCTGTGGTGCAAGTTCTGACTCTGCCTTAGGAGTGTTATTGACAAGGGAATGTGACGATGCAGACCACAGGCTGAAGGCCAAGATCATGGAATCAAGTTCCAGAAATGATAAGAACATTCCAACAGAAACAGGACATTGTGAATTCAGAAATGTTGATGGACATTTACTATTTACTAAACCGTTGGTAATGAGTGGTTAATGGTTCTTTAAACTGTTTTAAAATATTATCTTTCCCATCTATCCCCATTTCTAAAATTCTTTTACTTCATCCCAATTGTTCTTTTCTTGAACTGCAAAACCATTCAAGCTTACAATTAGTATAAAAGGATTACATTTAAATATAATGCTTACATTTTATATATCTACTTTAATATATTTAATGTAAGAACATTACACGAAAATCAATTCTCAGCATCTTTTCACCATAAGAAAGTGGTGATAGCAGTTTTAAAGCTTCAATTTCACAAGTTCTAATCATTAATGTTTTGTGAAAAACTTCCAAGATCTTCAATTTTTATTCAGTCATAGCCCATGTGATTGTATCAGTAATTTTAGAATCTAGAATTTTAGTGGTTGCTGCAAAGACTGTATTTCTCTACATGTCTCTAAAATTGAGATTTATGAATGTTAGATTTTCATTATTTTTAATGTTTATTTACTGCTTTTTGAAATTCATACAAGGAGCTGATGCAATGGCACAGCTGGCTAATCCTCTGCTTACAAGCACTGGCATCACATATGAATGCCACTTCATGCCCCTGTCACTGTAGTTCCCACCCAACTCCCTGCTTATGGCCTGCAAAAGCAGTGTAGGGTAACTCAAAGCCTTGACATTCACATGAGACCTGGAGGAGACTCCTAGCTTTGATTTAGCTCAATTTTGGCCATTGTAAACATGTATGGAGCGAGTTGGTGGATGGAAGAGTTTTCTCTCTCTTTGCAAATCTGCTGTTTGAATAAAAGTAAATTTTCAAAAAATTACTTAAAAGGCAGAATTACATAGAGACAGGAAGTACAAGTGAGATCTTCCATTTGCTGGTTTACTCTCCAAATGTTTACAAAACCTGGATTGTGCCATGATGAAGGTAGAAGTGGAACAGCTGGGATGTGCTTTGGTCCGATGCTCCAACACTGGTCCCAGTCTTTTTGTTTTCTTATTGCATCAGCACAGAATTGCTGCTAATCATTGCAAAATTCGTTAGTAAGCCGAGGTACTCTGCTCCCCCACTTCATGTACTTTCAAGGGGTCTGTGATTCCATACTAGTCCAAGACATTTTTTAAATTTCATCTGCAAAGCATCTGCTAAGAGCATGTTTTTAGGGCATGTATATTCCAAGTAGTCACAGTAAAACTGATGACTGTGTTACTGTAAATGGCAAGAATTATAATATTGTAAAGTGAATTTATTTTGTGTGAATGAATGTCAAATGAATTTATTTTAAAGCTTTTAAATGGAAAATATTACTGAAAAACCTTCCTAATACGTTCTGATGGGTACTCTTTAAGCAATTGCACGTTAAAGTTGGTCATCACTGTGGCTATTAGGATCTGCCAATCATTAGCAGAGTCTGCTGTGCAGACTCACAAACCGTGGGTATCTGCCAAACTGAGCTCTTCCCAAGAACGGTAATACCCTTCTAAAACTCAGGTTTCCCTGAGGCTCATGTATCAGCGAGATTCAGGCCATAAATGTGGTGGCGAAACCTACTCCGGACTGATGTTGCTGAAAATATCTACTCTACAGGGAAAAAATTCCAGGACTCCTTTTAGAAGGAGAAAAGGCTGCAAGCACAACTTTGTATCTTTCATGGCCTGCAGCCAAAGTTTTGGCTAAATGGCTTATGAATGAGAGCCATGAGTCAAATATCAGTGACAACGTGGCCTGTGGAAAATCTGTATAGATATTCTGAACTAGCATGAACAAAAACTGACTTATTCATGTCCCACGTGAATGCTTAATGAAGAATGACTTTTGCTGCGGAGGCCCTTAAGATAAAGGGAACAGGACATATGTCCATCAAATTACGAGCTGACTTCTTTTCCAGTGACTTCTATCACCGTCCACTGAGCTCATGGACAAAGTGGTCATGATGTTTAGGGTGAATAGTGACAAAGAAATTAGGCCTGGGTTCAGCAAACTTGACTTTCACTGATAAAAACTAACCCAGCTTTAGTTACTGTACAGTGCCCAGTGTGCTAACAGCAGATACCAGCACTGAATTAATGACTGGCAATACCAAGGCAGATAATCAGGCAGACAGCTGGGGGTAGTTATATGCAACAGACTTATTCTGGATACAGATTTTCCCTCCTTAATATAAAATGCCTCATCTGATCATGGTTCATTAGTGAAAGAAATTCCAGTGAACTTGTTCATGCCTCAAACACATATTAATCATGGTCAGGCCAGGCTGAATCCAAAGCTAGAAACTCCATTAGGTCTGCCAAGTGGGCAGCAGAGACTTGAGCCGTCACTGGGTATCTCCCAGCATGTGTGTTGGCAGGAAGCTGGACCTAAAAGCAGAGCCAGAACTCCAATTTAGGTCTTCTGAAATGAAATGCCCTCGTCTCAAGTTGAATCTCAACAGCTACATCACAGCCCTGCCTGGCTGACTGGTTGGCTGTGTGTGTTCCCCAATTACGAAACTGAACAGCAATATAGGCGTTACCGTCAAGGTACAGTTTAGGTATGTTTAAGTCCTGCTCCTGCAAGCAAGTCACTTTAGTCAAGGAAAATTATTGTAGATTATCTAGGTAAAACTGAACATCATAAGGACTTGGAAATAAGGCTATGAGTTTACAGAGATAAGGAATGGGCAAAGAGTAGAGAGACTGTTACAGAGAAAAACAGAAGTTGTTCTACCTGTATGCAAGAACTTCGGCTTTTGCCCTCATGTTCCAGTTGCCAACAATTTCCCTATCCTGACTGACTGCTCTTTGAATCTGACTTAACACACTCTCAAATTAGTTAACTGAAGGAATGAATTTAAACACATATGCCTAGATAAATGAGAAATACAGTCAACAGACACAGATACCAATAGAAAGATGAAAATGGACAGAAATTCCACTGTTTCTCCCTTGCAGTTTAAATCCCTATTAACAGGAGCGCCACCTTAGAATTCCGCTTCTAAAACTTATCCACAGGTTTTTTGGCATATGGAAAAACATTATCAATCTCTGGACTCAGAACTAAAATATTCAGGGTGGAGACTAGACACTGATGTTAAAATAACCATGACCGCAGGGCAAAGGGAGTTAATTATTCTGATTTTCACTTATATTTTTCATATTTCTAGCACTAACAATATAGGTGTCCAAATGAAGAAAGATACAAAATACCTGTTTACCATACAAATTGTGTTGTTTGACTAAGAATGCCTGTGTTATTCATGTTAACCTCGTCTCTAGGAGTGATGGAATGTGACTTGATTTGAATTTCTGGAAAGTTTGTGGCAAGGGCATAGAATTCTCAGGGACGCTTTATGCTATTGATTAATTGCTGCATTGGGTTTGTAATATTAAACCAAAAACATTGATACATGTTCTTGCGGGGAGACAAAAGCTATGAAAAATTGGAAATTATTGGTGCAGAATTAGCATGACTTTTATTACATTTCATATTTAGCCTTCATAGCATGCATAACTCTTATTAAAATGAAACCATCTATATAAAAACAAGAATATACAGAAAAATCACTCAAATCCTTCCATCTTAGAGATGCTACACAGACAGCCTTCCACTCCCTCATCTGTGAGATCATACTCTTCCAAGGAATTAAAAACAAACAACCATGGACAATAAATGGGCAACCATGCAACTAGCATTGAATTCTATTTCCTGGCTTAAGTCATTTCTAGTCTGTTATTGACCCAGAGAATTTGAGTAGACCCACTTTGAGCAATTAAAGGTAATGACTGGCATTTGCTAGCCTCCTTAACAAGCCTAATTATCTTATTATTCCAAGGTCATTTTTAGGTGACTTACTAACTTTTCTCAGGTGAACCTCAGTGGAGAACAGTACTTCAAATAATCTATCACACTGTTAATTTCTCATAATCATCAACTAGAAATAATTTCCATTTTTGGTTAACTGTATCACATACAAAAAAATCTAAGCACATATGAAAGGGTGAATATAGCAAAAATCAGAGAACCCTTGACCTCAAATAATCTCCCCATCCTCCAAAAATGTATAAGTGATTCGAACATGATTTGTGTATGGTTCCAAAGCTTTATCTGTATCATTCTGGACAGAGCATATAAACTCTTTGCAACTTTCATTAAAACCCTATTTTAACAATTAGAGCAAAAATCATTGCCAGAATTATGTCCAAGATGTATTAATCTTTTCATTGTTACATCTATGATTTTAATTAAAATTTCAGCCTTGGCTGACATGAGAGCTTCATTTATGTGTGATTTAGACGTGTGGATTACAATCTCTAAACCCTCCTCTGTGTGCACATATAGACAGTCTGAATGATGTTGTACCCCTTAAGGAAGCAGTAAATATTCTATTGTCACCTTTTTTAAGATAAATATATTATACACACACACACATATATATATGTATATATACATCATGACTCTAGAAAGTAGACTTCTGTGAGTGACAGTGTCTTATCTAGTTACTAGGTTTACAAAAAAAATATGCATTCCTACAGGATTTGTTGTGCTACTTATTCTAAATGAATAGCACTGTGACAATGGGGGCTGTAGGAGCTTAAGTCACTTCCAACCCTCTGTCCACACATTAACACAGGAAGAAGTTTTGTGATTTTTTAAAAGCCAGGATAAAGTATATAATCAATCCAATTGTGTATAATTTCAATATACATTTCAAGGAGTGTTATGTTGAAATATTAAAATCTCACATTAATTTAAAAAGCATACAAGTACAGTGATTTTACCTCTCACCAACTAGTAGACAATTCACTGCCTGAGCATACCAAGAAAGCAGTGTTATATGGAAGAAACTTAGGGGCCTTCACTGAGTGAGTGAAATACTCTGACCAGGCATACATTTTAGTTTCTGTCAAGTATGTGTGTCAAATTCAAGTTCACCACTGAACTGCACATTCTCTTACTGTGAAAACCACCGTTCTTTTCCCATATCATATATACGATTGAGAAACAAAGGAAAATTAACAATGAGCAAAAAGCATGAATGTGGGAATTTTAATCATGATATGAAAGAAAACGTCAAGAGAGCCCCTGAATTAATGTTGGGAGAGACTAGTTTTCTTACTCTAAGCCAACAATTTTGATTTTTAGATGTTCTTCACTCTTTCCAAGTAAAAACATGTCAGGAATCCTTGTGTCTAGTTATAGCTGGTGTCAAATCCTATCAAATTTGAGAAGAGACTTCATGCTAGTTGGAGAGCTAGGGGAATATATTATCTCAGACCACCAATAATTTTATAAAAATGATGGAAGGAAATGGAAATCCAACACCAGTTAAAGGAAATCGGCAAATAAATTACAAAAACTGTCCATTTGCCTGTCCTTTTTAATCTTAATGTCGTATTCAAACTATTGGGCATGTAACTGAATATCTCAACTGTACCTGAAGAAATAATGGAGCGTGTCTCTGTAGTAAAACAGAACGGCACTAAACTGATGAGTTTAACCCAGCAGAGAGAGCGGCTGTAAACATGACAAATGCCTGCTATTGATTTCAGGTTTAATTACTCTGTGCAGCACTGACAAAGCCCATCAGATGTTGTTGTGAAGTGTAAATGGAACAGAGTACACTTCACTGCCCATAGGAAACTGATGGTGTCTGCAGTTTGCATTGTTTACTTTATCCTCCGTAAACTTCAGCCTTGATCAAATTAACAAGTGCTACTAACCTCCAACAAACTACGATGCACCATGGTTTTACAGCAACAGCCTTGGAACCACAGTTCAGCGGCATTTCATTGATAACAAACGGCAGTCTCCTGACTGCTCATGAACCTTTCAGTCCAGGACCTGCAAACCTTCACTTGGGGGATTTGGGGATCTTTCTGTAGGTTTGATGCATAAGGGAAGAGAAAAATGAAATCTTTACACCACTCATTACTGCATTGTTTGCAAACAACCAGCATCAGAGAGCATCTTTTCTAAAGTTCCAAACTCATCTATTCCTTAGCTCCTAGTCTTCAAATGTTAGGAATATGTCTCAGTAATCATAACCACTGAATGTTAACTCTAACTTTTCCCTTTCTCTCCTCTTTTTTTGGATATACAGTTTGAAGTTTATATCTTTCTCTAGAAATCCAAAGTAATAATTTACAAAGGGATACTTCTTCAACAGCTGATAATACATAATACAAAGGCATATTTTCTTTGAGATGGAGGTTGTAGAATTGACCTCTTTGCTTTTCTCCACAAGAGCTGTGTGAGAATTTGCTATCATGGAACTAACAATAAAACAACCAAATGTTTATGTATGTGGGGATTTGCACAAACAAGCTTAAACAATGAAATGAGGATATCTAAGCACTCTGTTGCCTTGGGTTCAAGATTTGTCACAACTGTATTTCTGAAATATCATCTTCATGGTCCCTCTAGCTCATGACTCATCTCCGCTGGGCCCTCTACTCCATCTGTATGGATGTGCTGGATGTCTGCTTTTATGCAAGTGTTCAGCACCTGCTGCCAGGAGTTCTTTCTCTGTACTTGGCAACACCTGGAACAACGGTGAGTATCTATTTCCTGGTTTGTATTCTCCGTTTGGTAAGCTTCAAGTTTTCATCTTATCTTTATAATCTTCAAACTCATTACAATCCTCATTTTGTCTTAATCTTGCATGATAATACACTTCAAATTAAAAAAACAGTAGGTACTACATTTGAGAGTTGCTCAAAAAAAATCAAAGATTACACTGTTGAAATTCTAGCAGAAGACGGACAGTAGAAGCTTTAGGTACTTAGTTGATTTTAAAGGACAGCTTATCAATAACAAATAAATGCTAATGATAATCTTAGAAAACACCTATTAACCAATGGTTGCCTGGTCATTTACCAAAAAATTAAGTGGCGCAAAACCTAAATCTCTTTCAGAGTTTTTAGGTTAAAGGAAACTAAAGAACTCATTCTTCATTTGAGTGCCTCTTCTGGCAGTGAAGATCTTGGGGAAGAAAACCTTACCTTGAAAGGGAGCAAAATATTTCTCAAAAAAATGTATTATTCAAATAATTGTAGGGTCAGTATTAGGGTGAACGCATAAGAGCAGAGGAAAAAGAACCACCAAGAACCTGAAGTCTGGCTTTAGTCCAAGGGGCTGGGCTAGCTTTCTGGGCACTGAGGCACATACCCGAAGCCAGGGACACACACATTTGAAGACACTCGGGAGAGTGAATCAGGTGAGAAGCTGAAACAAGTTTTATGCGCCTGGAGTACAGTGAACTAAATGGATAGCAGCCTGAGATACGAACGGAGAGGTGGGCCAAGAAGCTACACACAGCGTCATCAAGAAGTTGGGATTCCTTCATTATCAGAATTCAGGAAAGTCCTAAAGTCCATAGTGAAGGTGTAAGAGGGTTTTTGTTTGCTTGCTTGCCTGACTTTTGGTATGGCTTAAGTACACTTACATGGCTTTGTAAGCAATCACTACACATCAACAGTGGACAGAGTGAATGTCATGGCCAAGTAAAAGGCTACTTCAAGCATATGGGGATGTAGATTGGTTTGGGTGGGGATGGATAGGTTCTAGAGTGTTCTGACAGGAAATCTAAATATTTCTCTACGTATAGAGGGTCTCCAAAAGTTAATGGAAAATGGGTATTATGAAAAAAATCAATGTGTTTAAAAATTTTTCATAATTTTTAATTCCATTTTTCCATGTACTTTTTGAATTACCTTCAAACATGCATTACATGTCAATGTAGTATACATAAGGGTTTATATGTGTAGTACACATTATGTAGCCTATATTTACTATATTTATTATGATTAGTGTATGTTCTAAGTATACACTTAATGTATACTACCACTTGAGGTAATATTTAATATTTAATATTAATATTTCATGTATGCATGTTTATAAGCACTGAAGTCATTTATTTATATGGCTGTACATGCACTGGAATTGTGTTATTTTTTAAATAATGCTATTGACATTCATTGATTTGTACAGTCTCTGTGGACTCCTTTGGTTCCTGGAAATAATTTCTACATTAGCATGGCCAATGGCAGCATATCTAAACCCAGTTACAAAACCTAGTGTTGTTAAAATTGGGTTTGTTCCAAGCTTTTTACTTAAGGGCCAAATTCCCATAATAGCTTGGTATTCTTAATTGACACCTTTGCAGTGTCCCTAACAGAAGCCAAAAAAGGAACTCTGTTGCCATCTACAAACTTAGGAGCCAAGGCTGGGAAGAAGACCTTCAATCTCACTCCCTGCTTATAACAGTTTGGGAGGGAGCTGCCCTCTGGTGATACAATCCGGATGAGAGGGGAGGACAGAGGAAATAATGTCCACAGAATTAGGTCGGGGCAAGGTGGGGAAACTAGAGGGCATTTTAAAGTTCAGAAGTCATATTCTGGATGTATTTATACATTTTACTTAATATACAATAATACTTCCTACTAATAGAATGTGCTATTTCAAAACATTAATACACTGTGTACTGATCAAATAATAGTAATTAACATTTTTATTTCCTTATAATTACTTCATCTTTGGATGCCTCAAGCAGTTCTCTTCTAGTTCTTCAAAAATATCATAATTTGCTTCAAATTATAATCACTCACTATTCTGTGGACATTAGAAGACAAACAGGGCCTGGTGCAACAGCCTAGCGGCTAAAGTCCTCACCTTGCATATGCTGGGATCCCATATGGGCACAGGTTCGTGTCCCAGCTGCTCCAGTTCCCATTCAGCTCCCTGCCTGTGGCCTGGGAAAGCAGTGGAGGTTGGTTCAAAGGCTTGGAACCTGTCATCTGTGTGGGAGACCTGGAAGAAGCTCCTGGGTCTTGGCTTCAGATCAGCTCAGCTCCATGGCCACTTGCCTTTCCAATAGCAAAGAAACAGAGAGAGGGGAAGATTTCTATTCACTGCTCTACTCCCCCACAACAGCTAGGACTGGGCAAGGCAGAAGCCAAGATCCCGGATCACCATCCAGACATCTTTAGTAGGTAGCAGGCACCTTGTGCCTTCTGGGGTGGGCACTGGTGGGATGTGGAAATCTCAACAGAGCTGGGACTCAAACTCAGGCACTGTGATGTGCTCTGTGGGTATCCTGAGACATCTAAACAGCCATAACAAATGCCCACCCTTAAAAGCTGTTCCTTCTACCTGTGTTTTGGCAGCCATTATGCAAACTTCTCTCCATTTCATCTTTTTTAAACTCTAGGTTTCACTGTTATGTAGAGAAATTTTCAAAGGCATGCTTCAGCTTCCAACATGGATATAAACAGGTCAGTTAGGAATTCCAAGACAATTTGGATTTATTAAGGTAAATGGCTCCAGGCCTGAAATGCAGCTTTGGTTGGTATTCATTGCAGTCATAATATAGGAGGATGTAAATTCAGTTTCTGGCTATAAATATAGAAAGATAGAATTACAAAAATGTTTTTAGAGAACCACTAACTGACTTACCCTATTCCTTCCAAAATTTCTTCAACACTTGGAAATTGATTCTTGGTCTTTGGGATTTAGAGAAAATGCATGCAATAATTATTTTGAATTGAGAGAAAGTAAATGCAATAATGAATGTGGTAAAAATCAGAATTTCTATTTCATACTGCTTTTTAATTAATTATTAAATTTATATGAACTGAATTCATCTGTCAATCAGGGATGTCCCCATAGAAAAATCAGAATAATTGAAGGTCACATTATACAGACATGTGTGAAACCCAGAAGAGTTTCAACCCACAGGTTACAAAAAAATCTTTGCACATCTATTCATTCTCTCCAAAAATACCAAATCAGGTGGGACCATCCTGAAGACATCAGTCATAGGAAGAAATCAGGCCAGAATAGTTCTGCATGCAGCTTATTCTGTATCTAAGGCATAATAACCTTAACCATTCATTTAATTGTATCCTTTCAAATTACTGCATCAAAATATCCACAATTGTGGCTACACAGGTGAGGTCTCCAGTGAGGCCTGTGAAGGCATGATCTCTCCGCAAGGGGAAAATCGGGGACTAACACTCAGCTCTGCACCACAGGCTGCATCACAGAATCTGTCACTGTCCAAATACAATTTTCTTTTTTTGTAAATGAGTCCGTCTGAAACCTCTGATTGCACCATTTCAAATGCAAAATGATTCTGTTCCAACTGCCTCTTTACATTAGCTAAATGAAGTCATCAGTAACCAAAATTGGAGAAAATCTTAACACAACTGCCGTAAACAACTTTTAAAGTTTTATATCCAGTAAGAATGAAACTGTTATGGGACAGTTAAGATTCATTCGAGATACCCACCCCTGATATAACTCATATTCAAAAACAATAACACTTTCTCCCATAACCAATGGTGGCCACAGCAAATTATAATCAAAGATAGATTTCTTGGAGGGTGATGATGCCATACCATTAGATTTAAGGAATTAAAAATACATGAAACTTTTGAGTTAATGAACAGGGTCCTTAACTGCTCATTTAATTCAAACAGCTGTTTGTTAATGCCCTAAGCAGTGTCATAAACTGTGAAAATACTGTTGAGTGCGAGACACTAGTTAATGCTATAAAGCAACACATGCTCTAATATTAAAAGGATTTAATGGGATTAATAGAGAATAAAACATTAACTCCCTATTATGATGTTTTAGAACCCAAGGGCAAATTCTGGCTTGAAAGGACTCTGGTTCTAAAACCACAAAAAGTAAACTCCAGGACTGTACAGCAAATCATGGCAATTTTATGCCCTTGAAAAAAACTGGAACCCTGATAAGATCACATCTGTTCCAATCACACACTGGATAAAATCACTGTTTACTAAAGTCCTAAATAACTAAAAATGTGGAACCCCAACAGGATCCCATCTGTTAAAGCTACAACTTGGACATGGTCCCATTAGAAAAATTCCATATAATAATGTCCCAGCATAACATAGTGAAGAACTTGGACTTCATTTAATCAATTTTGTCTATGCACATATATGCTGATTTTTCTGCAAATATTCCATTGTATCATCGATCTTAACATGTGAACCCCAAAATTTATTCTACAAAATAAATTCTTTCCATGAATTTAAACAATTCTTAAATTTTTGCTTATTTCATTTTTTTTCTATCAGAGATCATTTCCATGGAAAAAAATGATAAACATACTTCATAGTAAAATTTTATCACCACGTTATTTTAGCTATTAGCAGGTACCCCCAGGATTTTAGTTGTGGATTAAATGTATGGTTTCTTATCTCCAGAGAAATGTTTTCCTATTTAGTATCTCGGCAGTGTAACTCTAGAACATAGCTAAATTTCATGTAAGGCAGATGTAAACATTAAGGCAGCTCTCAAAACGATGTAGTCACTACTACAAAGCATAAATTAATGGATTAAAAATTAACAATAAAAAAAAAGGTTATGATAGATTTAATGGGATTGGTGACAGTAAATAAAACTACTATGGGACTGGAGATTTTTGAATTTTTCTTGTAAAGAAATATTAAAATAAATCTGACATTTTATTGTAACCTTATGTTCAAGGTACTTTGATGAATAATTAATATGGCCTAATCCTCATATACACACACACATACATACAAATCCATGAGTATGGTATTTTACAACCATATTACAGATGGGGAAATTGAGTCTTACAGGGATAAAATCATTTTTTCAGGTTATTCAACAAGTGCATGATAGAGTAAAATCTGGAGGACCTGATTTCAAAGCTCATGTTTATACTGTGTCATACTGCCCCAGTGGGCATTCTCTCAGTGTAAACATACAAAGAAGCTGAGACAGACAATGTTACTCTTTGGGGAATGCATTTAGATTAGCTATTAAGTTACCCAGTGTCACAAGAGAGGGCTCGAAATTGATATCTAATTCTAG
This sequence comes from Ochotona princeps, assembly GCF_030435755.1. Classification (NCBI taxonomy): domain Eukaryota; kingdom Metazoa; phylum Chordata; class Mammalia; order Lagomorpha; family Ochotonidae; genus Ochotona; species Ochotona princeps. Next base: position 31,672,521 of record NC_080849.1, on the reverse strand, counting down.
CTCCTGACTCCATATTCCTATATACGGATCTCCTGGGAGGTGGTGCTGATGGCTCAAAGGATTGGATTCTGCTACCTAAGCAGGAGACCTGGGCCGAGTTTCCAGCTCCCACCTTCAGCTTGATCATACTTGATTCTTGTGGGCATTTGGGGAGTGAACCACTGGAGGAGGGGAGGTCTCTGTCCATCTTTATGCCTGCCTCTCAAATTCATAAATTATAAATTACTGTTTATTCATACCTCGGGCTACACTCAATATCTTAGGTAATATCTGAAATATTCTACTTATAAGAAACACATACTTTGTTAGATTTCTTATCAAACACATGAGTACCCTGAGCACTCTTTCAATCCATTACTCAGAACTGTACTCTTAGATTGCTTTAACTGGATTAAACGGAATTACACAGCTCATAAGAAAATGTTTTATGGAACTAGGAAATTTTAAGCTAAATTTACCTAAATATTTATTTAGCATTTATTTGGCTTGGAGGAGAAATACACCAACAACAAATGGCTTTCTTTATATTCAACTTTGCATCCTACATTCTTTGGTAGGAGCCAGACAAAATTAAAATTTGTCTATTATGTGAAGCTCTGACTAATGGAAGCCATATTTCCAAATTAATTCATTAACAATTTATTGAACAGCATTTTAATGATAGAATTCGTGATGATTAATCTTATCTTTGAAAACATTCAAGGGAAAGTGAAGAAGTTATTTAAGCTATCGATTACTATACATGCCTTCAAATTTGCTCCTTTATTAAATCACTCATGTATGATGCAGCTTAGCTAAATAATGCTGAAACAATTTCTTAGGAATAAATCAACTGATAGAAAAAAATCTCTTAAAATTTTTAGTCATAATGTCATAAAAGCAAAAATGTAAGATTATCATCTCTAAGTTTCTAAAGATTATAAAATTCAGAGAGAATTTTAAAATCAAAATGGGCATCTTACTCTTTCTTGGAAAATGAACAATCTTATTGTAAGCATATGCTGACCTACTAATAGGAATGCTTTAAAGTTATGAACTTAATGATCTCTAAAATAAAGGCATGATTTTCTATCTTAATATACTCACCCCCCAAACATTACATTTCCTATCAAACTTATGCATGAAGAAAGTATTTGTTCCATCAGATGAGTATTTCCCAGAGATGACTGCGAGTCAGGTAGACATACTAACTCAATAAACTTAAAGTTGCTTAGCCTCAGGGAGCTTTAGTTTCCTCAACAAGTGCATGATAGAGTAAACAAAAATGTAACAGCAAACCACACTGGCTTAGTTTCAAAACATTAAATAAAATCCCTGGCCCAAGTAGGTAACGTATACACACCAGCTTTTATTTTTATGTTCCAAGATGCAATTTGTGGAGGGTTTTTTTGGAAGAAGAATTTTAATCTTTTTTTATAAAGGTCACAAAATTTGAAACTAATTTTTTGTGCTACTTGTACAGCAAAAATATCTCTGATTCCATTCTCACTTTTTAAACAACTATTTCACCTACCTGATCTGTTCTAGTTTTTAATTGCATAAAGTATCTATGATCAGTATATGGAAATTGGGGGAAGAGAAATTACAGATGAATGAAACAAGATGAATTTTATTGAATTGATTTCACTGATTTATTTCTATGGTCACAACTCCAAAATTTAAAAAAGAAAGATGTAGAAGGTGAAATTAGATGGCTGTATACTCTTCTGAATGCTTAGGCTACAAAACACTCCTAAGGACATGTTTGACACCAAGGAATACCCTCCTACAACCAGAAGGTATTGACTGTTGAAATCAAGTTCATTGCTCTATGAAATCTTTGGATTGACAAGCTTCTATTTCCTAAGTTGTCTGCTGGTACTTCAAGTTTATAGCAAGTTTTTATGAAGACTTTAAGTGTTTGTTTGAAATTGCTCAAGAATGTATGACTATAGATGCTGTGTAAAGGAAATGACCATTATTTATTAAGGATCAAATCCTGAAAACATGAAATTTACACTTTCATATTTAAAAGAAGGATTCATGAAAAGTGGGAGCTTTGCTTTCCATTGGAAAACTGTGCTTTTCTGATGTTTTTCCTTATTAGTATTAAGAACAGCAATCACAGTGAAAATATATTGTTAATAAAATACCAATAACAGAGTAATTCCACAAATAAAATTTCAAATAGGATGTAAACAGTGGTGATCTGGAAAAAACTTCTACACTTTGCTGTCCTATTTCTTCCATTGCCAATTGTGATTTGTAATGATGATGTCATAATGCAACAGAATTAAAATAACAAAACTTTCCAATAGATTTCAGTTCTCTAACCCTAAAAGTTGTTAAAGGCATTTTCATTTCCTAAAGCAAATCAGACCATTGTATACAAGATTCTATTTAACCTACTAAAAAAAATAAAATCACTAAAGAAGCCTATTCTCCATTTGGTGCAAGTGGAATTTATGTAACTCCAATTAGCACTAATGGGAGTTACGTGAGTAAATCCCAAAAGCACTGAAAAAAAAAAAGTTTTGCTGTTACAAGGAATTCAGAGAGAAGAGAGGCTGGGTATGATTTCACAGGTTGAAATGTGGAAATATTGTGTATTATATTGGAATCAAATGTATGAAAATTATTAATACTATAGTAGACCTTTAAAAGAAGTTTGACTTTTTGCTGATTCTAGTTTGATTTCAGGAATGGAACCACCTTTAAAATATATAAATCTAGTTCTGCCTAACTTTGGAGCACTCTAGCATTTATAGAAAAGGAGTAAGTTTGTGAATAAAGATAGGGCTTGCCGTGAAAAATGCTTTTAACTTTTTCTAAATTAAGATTGTCACAAGAACTTTAATCACCACATGCAATGTGAGATACCCATTACCTTTTTCTCTCTCAATTTTCTATATTGCAATGATTTTAGAGATTTTATTGAATCTGTCCACATTGTTTCAGGGAGCTCTGCACTATGCATCCTTTAGTCTTTGAACTCCTCATCTTAGGTTCTCAGAAATCATACTGCTGAACAACACTCCTAAGTACTGCTGGTTTCACCAGGTGCCTATGATGATGACAAGAGTATCTATCTTTCATAATCTTAAATTTCTGAGTTTTCCCACAAAGAACAGAAAAACACCATTCCACTATGAATAAAATTAGATATTATATAATGAATCAAGAATGTCACTAGGTTAAAATTGTGAGATATGCTTCTGAAAAAGAACAGTTTATACCACACAGGTAGAGATGTGAATCATTTTCTGTGGCAAAATGCCAATGAACTTGCCTACATTAGAAGCATACTGGACTTAAGCCAAAAAACCTTACATTCAATTACAAAGAAGAGACAAAAAAATACCCAAGAACCTAAGAGCATGCAAATTATGCTGCAAAAACATTGGTCAAAGTTTGCAACTAAGAGGTGAACTATAAATAGGAAATTTTAAATAGTTGGGGCTTTAAGGGACAAACTTTTTAGAACATATAAATCTATTCTTTCCTTATATTCTACTTAGATGTTTGGCTTTAGCAAAATATTCCTCATTCTCTTAAGGTGGATTTTCTGATTTTCATGTAAATTCAGAGTAAAGAGTTAAGATAATTGAAAATCCAGCATTACCACAAGATTGGTACAACATCTGCTTAAATCTCGGGCCTGTTTACAAATGGCAGGTTTTAAAATGGTGATTACAAGCCTGAAACCTTAATTATCTCAAATGTTTTGAGAAATTTTCTAATAATGATCACAAAATTTTAATGAAATAGAGAAAAATAGCAACTACCAAATGTTAGCTACTAGCTACTGAAACATGTAATTTATTCGATCCACATGGAAGTGCTACATTTTCATAGCTAAGTTTTGCGGAAATGGTCACTGCTGTCAAAACCAGATTTGTGTTTTTCAGTATTATATTAAATGACCAAAATATCACACTACTACTATTACTATTGCTACTATTACTATTTCTTTTTTCCCTTCCATGCTTTCTCCTACTATTTATCAAGCGAAGGATAAGTGTCAGATTCAATGCTCATTGCTTTATGAAAATTTTCCCCCAGTATAATATACACAAAATATATGCACAAAAAGCCTGAATTTTACACATATCTGATTCTTAGTAGTGAAAGAGAAGGTATCAATGTGGTCAGACAAATTAAATCTTAATAGTGAGCCCAAGAGTGCTAATTTCCACCAATACATATTATCTATATCTTCAGTTTATAATCTTTAGATCAATCTATTTCATAAGTCTTATTTCATAAGACTTAAACTAGTTTCCATTCCCATTAAAATGGGACACTAAGAATAGGGTAATATTTTGGGGCAAAATAAATTGAAAATTAATTTTTCTTATGAGAGTACTTATCAGTTGCTCTCAAAATACTGAATTCTGAAGTGGTCATCTTTGTCTAAATAATAGAGAAACATACACTGAAGTTAGGGTGAAGGGAAAGATATTTAAAACACTTTCACTCTTTTTGCAAACAATGAAAACCAGAAGTGGTCAATGTGTTAATAAATAAAGATTAAGAGGAGCAAATACAAGGCATGCAAAAAATATTTTACATGTTATAATTTACAATAAGACACAAAAATGAATCAATAACTGGTGTTTTGTATCATAAAAAGGAAGATCAAGAATTATGGGATCTGGCACTGAATATAAAAACTAACAAAATGTAAAAATGTAAAATGTAAAATGTAAAAGCTAATAAAAATTTTGCTGACATAAATACACTTTCCAGTGCAGAATTACATAAATACAAAAGTCAAAGAAATAGAAAATTTATAAATTTATAAACATCTGTAAGTATCCTTGCCTATTCCTTTAATGAGACAAAACAACACAATGTCTTTCAACAACACATGTACATAGCTTTCCTTGCTTGAGCATTGTCACTAACAGTGTTACATGAAGCTATTTCAAACTTGGCATAATTCAGATTTTGAATTTGCCTAAATTTGTCCATATTTTGGATATTCCGTCCAGCTTACTATAATAAACTGACACTTTGCCCTATTACTCTTCCACACTCCTCTTCTGGTAACAGACCCAGATCCTTGCCCCTAGGGGCAGGAGTGTGATCAAGAAACTGGTTTTAGTTAACTACTTCAAAACTGAGATAGATGAATTCTAAATGAATCATTCAATCAGCCAATAAAGATAATCCAAAAAAATATTGAGCAAAGACAACCCACACTCTTCCTAAAACCCATCAGGAAGAAGAACATGATCCTTAATGGCCACGATAGACAGCAAGTTGAAAACTGGCTGACCTAGCTCCCTAGAGCTGTGAGCAGGTTGCAGTGCTGGGGGTTTTCCTTAGGGATGCGTATGACTACACAGAGCTACAGCTGGAAATTGCTGAGGAGACAGAGAAGTCAATACCCTTAGACTACTAGCTAGGCTTAATATGACGAAGATGCATGCATCTTGAAAGCCACTGTGGAATCAGATTACCAGCCATGACGGAACGGCGAGAGCCTCGATGAAGACAGTATAGGGAATGTCTTCCCTCACCACCAACTTTGCAACACCTGTTTCCCATAAGGACTCTGCGAGTCAGTACAATCACTTCTGTTCTATAGGAATCCAGTAAGATTTCCAGATTCCCCTCTGCAGAACAAGAAAGGTAGAGGTGATCCTCTAGCCTGAGTAGCAAGTCCTTGCAAGTGAAGAGGGACGGTATGACATTTAGCAACAGATCAGAAGGGACAACAGAGAAAGAAAACCAAGATATATGTGCATATCTTTTGCTATAAAGATGTGCAATCTCATTTTAAAAATAGGAAACACTATTTATCTCAAAAGTTTCATAAAATTTAATTTTTAACTTTAATATTATCCTTTTTCTTTGAAAAATCAACTTGAATTTAAATTATTAAAGGATATTTTTGCATTTTATTTCTCTTTAAAAATATTTTTAATTGATTTGAAAATCCAACAGAGAGGCCTCCCATCTGCTGACTGGCTCACTGCACAAATGCCTGCCATCCAGGCAGGTCTGGATCAGAGCAGTCAAAAACTCCATCCAGGCCTTACAAATAGATGGCAGAAATCAAGCTACCTGAATCATGTGTTGCTGCATCAGATGCTCATTAACAGAAAGCCGAAATTGAGAGAGGAGCCAGAATGGAAACCAGGCTCTCCAAATACAGGATTCAGGCACCCTAACCAGCATTTCAATCTCTATTCCAGATATGCACCTCTACATTTCATTTCACAGGTAAATGGATAAATTTAATCAGCATACCAAAAAGAAAACAAAAAACCTCTACGTAACTATTCCTTTAATATTTGTTGAGCAGCTATCATGTGCCAACCTGTCTTAAGTGAGAAAACACAACAATCAATAAGTGAACACCTCTGCCCTCCAATCCGTGTACATATTAAGAAACAGGATTAAAGGAGTTGTGCTTCTGCTTGGGCCAGTTGGAAATAGAGAAAGAACAAGTTTAAGTGAGAGGGAGTAAGAGAAAAATAAGTCAATCTGTAAGTTGAAATATGCCTATTTCTGCTCCAATAGAACAGTAAATGAAGGGACTTAAATGTGATCTCAAAACAGAACAGATAACAAGCATTCACTCAGCATCTATTATATGATTTTATAAAATTTGTGTAAACACTTTTTTAAAAGTAATGCATTAAATGTCTGCAATTAGAATTGTTTCCATGGAATCTAAGTGAGAGAAATGGTGCTATAAGAAGATAAGTAAAAAGGACTACCTTGATGGATTAATAATGCCAAGGCAAAATCTTACTGTAAGATTTGTGTATTTACTCACATTATTAAGAATGTCTATCACCATTAATTCCATTTTGAACAAAATTAGAACACTTCAGCTATCTGGACTGATATTTGTTCCTTCTATATGAAGATTCAAAATATTTCCATCTTTTATTTAGGTAACTTTGTTTTATGTTCTATTTATACTTCATAAATCCATTATAAGCCCATCTGGAAAAGCAATTATTTCCAGGCATCCACTAATTTACTAGACTTCCTTCTCAATGGATATGTGGTTTCTACTTTAGACAACCAATTTCCATAGCAAATCAGGTGAATTTAGTTTCTGCATCCCTGTTTAAACATAAGCTAAATTAAGAATGTTACCACCATAGATTCAGTCACTGGCCCAACAGAAGGTACAAAACTTGGAAGTCACAATCTCACAGGCAATTAGCAGGAGCCATGTCCAGAGCACAGGTTCCTTGCATTTTTCCTCCAAGGCTCTTTCCCTGCATGAAGCTACAGTGGAAAAGCTCTGTAATTCAATAGTGTAATGGAAAGAGGACAGGTGAGCACTTAAAATCTATTCTTCACTTGGTTTTTGTTTTGTTTTGTTGAGCAACTCACTTAATCTCAAGGTATTTGAAATTGCGCATCTATGATATGGAAATACTAATGGCTAGTCTGGTCTCACATGAGTTCAAACAGAAATTTGTGTGAGATATAAAGGCACTGACATTTACATCCACCAAATATTATTGGCAAAATGAGAAGCATTGATAGATGAATGCTGTGCTTTGCAATGGGGACATTCTAAACTTCCAGAGCAGACTCTGCTGCTGAAAAATCAAGCTATTCAACTGAGTGTTGACTATTTATGAATTTTCTTCTACAACTGTACAACAAAGTACAAAAGACCTCGTTTGTTTCATAGAGCACAAATTGCACTCATTTTTTCTGCATTAGGATGTAAGGAGTTATTTCTATGAAAAGCTTGAAAGAGGTGTTACAATCATACTAGCAAACAATGTAAAACAACTCTGAGTATGAGGCACTGAACATCATATACATGTATGTGTGTGTGCATGCCCATATATAGGTGTGTGTCTTCAAACTATATGTGGAAAAAATGTTGCAAGACTGGGCCACCTAAATTGCTGACTCCTATGCAAGATAAAGAACATATGTACAAAAGATGACAGCCTGTCAGTCTAGTTGAATGGAAGATCAAGTACCTTTTTCAAAAGGTGGAAAGCTAAGCAAACTAAACAGCTGTTAGGCCAGGGTCTACAGCAAGCACCCAAGTTTGTGGACCCAGTGAGGTAGACATGGACAGCCAGTAGGCCTTAAAACTTACAGTTAGAGCTATGAACAGCCTGTGTGAAGACACAGAATGTTACCTCTTGTAGCATGAAGCCAACAACTTATTCAGAGCAACCAAGATGATGTGGGGGACACAGCTATAGCCACTGAATGCAAAGTCTCCAGCCAGCAAGGACCCACTAGATGACAGTCAGAATTAGGACGACTAGACAGCTAGCTTTGAACCACAAATTGGAAGTCACGCTTCTAATCACTGTCCCAGATGCCAAATACTTTCTCCAAAATCCTCTACATTTTTTTCTTCCCCGACTCTATGTCTACCACTCTTCTGTCTACCACTCAAGAAACACTCCCATTTGAAACATGAGAAATCCAGGCTTAATAAAAGGTAAAATATTTTGAACAAGCTTATCAAAGTGCTTAATGAGTCTCATGAGTTAAAAATCCGTTTTGTCTGGCTCCGGGTTCTTTCCTCAATCACTACACTGCATCAGCCATCAAAGGAAGGAGTGATTGGCTGTTTTGAGGTGTGATGATCTTCCAGTTTTTTCTAGAGGACAATGTACAAGTAAAGGTTTTCAGAAATGGGAAAAGAAGGTAGTGCACTCTGGAAAACAGAAAAGATGGAAAGGGATAAAAACACAAAAAGGACGTGGAAACAAGTCACCTTAGAGGCACATGACCAGACTCTGGCCACCTGCAGATGCATGTTGTCAACTCACTTCTGGACACTAACATGCCGGAGGAGATAGTGTTAGTCAATCCCTGGCTTAGCTGTCAAAAATACCTTTTTTTTTTTCCTCAAAATACTCCACACTGCTTTTCTTCCTCTTTGCACCAGAGGAAGAGGATCTGGCAGAAGAGAGCACATTCTTGGGAAAAGAAAACCATGAGCTAGAAACAGCATGAATTTCTGACAGATCGCACAGACAGTTGCTCCTAAGCAGGATTATCCACACTAGATATCTCAATCAAAGGATAAACGTTGTGTCTACCTGGTATTAAATAAGCATTTAGCAGGCTTTTACTTACATAAGTAAACTTGCTAAGACTTGGAGTACTTGCTTCTAGAATTATTTATCCCAAATAGCAGAGAGGAATGTTCCTGTTAGTCTCTGGCTCCGCTCTTCCCACAGGGTTTCTAGTGTGCTCCTCTTCCTCCTGGTTCCACAAGTGGTCCAGATGCCCCTGGAACTAGTGCTGTTCATGAGACATCGTCTGGTCAAGAAGATGAGAAGCTAACCCAAGTTTCAGGAGTGAGTTCTTTCTCTTTTCTCAAGCTCTTTTCATTTAAAAGGGGGCACAGGATCTGACTTGGTAACTGCTGAGTGGCAGTTACAAAGGAGAGGCCAAGATAATCTTAAGAGATGTTGAGTCTAATGATATTGAGCCACTGAACCAATCCCAACAACACCTAGCATAAAGATTCCTATAAATACACAAAACCTATTTTTTTTAAGCAACAGTATCGTAGATGTTTGGGAACTTTCAGCTAAGGCAATTCTATCTAAAACAAGAGTTGGTGGGGGGGGTGCAAAACAGTATTTCTCAACAGGGAATTCTTGTTCTCCCTCTGCTGTGGGCATATGGGAATATTTAAAGATATTTTTGGACAATACATTGGAAGGGAGTTACTCTTAGCCCATGGGTGAAGGTCTACAATACAAAGGACAGCTCTCTGCAACAAAGGACTATCCATCCGAGGCAGGATCTGAACTGGAACAAGAAAAGTTTTTTGATGACCTGTAAAGGTGCCAATGCTTTAAAAGTAATTTCAAGTCACTGCAGGATTTTGAACAATGTTTTCCTTGGGGGATGATACATAATGGCTGACTGGCAAATCAGTGATATAAAGTAAAAGTCTAGAGCTGAGAAATCAAGAGAAGGCATGGGCCCTGAGGACCTAATTATTGGCAGAAAGGGCATTAGAAAGGAAGGAGCCAACTCAAGACTGCCTAGGAAAGACGAATTTGATGACAGAATCAAAGGGGTCAGTGACAAGAGTTCAAGGTGATATAACATGCGTATCAGGCCAGAACAATGATGGCAAATATTTCTATGGAAAAAGTCTACAATCGTTTTATTTAAAATTTCATAAACACCTAAAAGTCCCAAAGCAGTGAAAGCAGAATATGTAAATAGCAGACCTTACATTCCCCTTTTCTCTTGAGGTGGGTCAAAATGTTAAGAGGGACTTCCCGATGAAATATCAAAATGCCCATGTTTTGAACAGAATGTAATATATTTACATCTTATAACCTAATGAAGACATAATTCCTCCTATTAAAGTATCACTGCATTTGGGCTAGCACCAAGATAACTCTTCACCTATGGCTTCCCAGTCTTGGCTGCTGTATTTCCAATCCAGCTCCCTGCAAATGGAGCAGGAAGGCAGCAGAGGATTGCCCAAGACCTTGCTCCCAAAGTCCAGACTCCTGGATACAGATCAGCCCAGATCACAAATCACAACACTGCAGCCATTCAGGGAGGGAGGCAGCAGGTAGAGGATGTCTGTCTGTCTGTCTGTCTGTCTGTCTCTCTCTCTCTCTCTCGTGTTCCCTGTCTTTCCCCTCTCTGTGAAACTCTTTCAAGTAAAATAATTTTTTTAAGTAAAGCGTCTCTGTATTTTCCCACTGGTTACAGAACATATGACATAGGAAAGGACTCAATATTTTGATTGGAGAAAGTCAATCACGATTTTTGAGAGAATCAAATAGGATACAGAAATTCTCCCAGTTAAGAAGCAAATGCTTACTGCCAACATTGTGCACAGCTTATTAGATAATAAAGCTCTCACAAACAACATGGTTTAATTGGATTTTGAAAATAGAATAAATGCAGAATTTGAGCACACGAACCTGGAAAGTGTCTTTTCATTGAGGATGAGGCTGCAACAAGCAGTGTCCTGCACATGTAGGAACATCACAGGACCAGGAAACAACACACATGATCAGGAGGCATGATACAAATAGCAAACAAAGGCTGTTTCCTGGTTACACAGGGCCATGTGTCCTCACCACACTGTGCGTCAGGGGAACTGGGCATCTGTCACTGATCCCACAGAATATCTTCCACTGCATCTAGAATTTTTTGCTGCAAATAGACAGTAGCTGCATCAATATTATGAAAACGTACACAGCCACCTTCATTGTGTAGATTCACCCATGCTCCAGCCTACTCTGGTGAATCCATTGTTTGGTATCCATGAAACCCGTCAATGGTGCTTCCCAGTATTACGATAGAGATACTGAAGTGCATAGACCTTCTCTGAGCTGTGGAAAATGGGGTGGTTATAAAGCTATTAGAAAAACCAGATTTTGGCAAAGAATTAGCCCTATGGAATTTGGTTGTAAAAGCTTCATTCTTTCCAGAATGTGCTTTCTTGGTTCACAAAAACTTTGTAAAATCAAAACAGTTATCCTGTTTGCCAGAGTTTCTTCAATTCCTTATACTCAATATCCAGAAAAGTCCACGATGTATTTTAACCTTGAGAGCCTTTCCACAATGGCACAAACTTTGATTTTGTATTAAGTCCCACTGGAAAAGATGTTTACTTAGGTATGTTTCCAAGCAAAATGTGTTGAACAAAAATACAAGTGCACTTCAAAGTGTTCTGAGAACAATGTAATTAAAAGATGAATTTAATATATTGCAAAATTTTGCAATCCAATCTATGCTGTTTTGTAATATAGATTTATCAAACTTAAAACACGCATGTACAGTTTTCTGATTTTTGCACCAATATAAACTTATTTTAACTCTATTTTCCATGAACGTTTTGAGATATCCTCATAAACATTAATGCAATATCCATTGTGTCAGTTGACTTTAGTAAATTACCTTTACTTTTTTCATTGTTGCTGGGACTATATTTGAAACCCCCAATAGATTATCACATTTTACTGGTAGTATTTTTCTTGCCAAAGTTATATTACTTTGAGGACAGAGTTTTATCCAATAAGATAGGGGAGTCAAGCTGCTCTCCAACTACCCGCAAGCATCCTGAAAGTTAAATAGCTTGTTTCTCCTCAAATGAAAGACTTAACTAAAATAAGCAGTATGAACAATCTCCAACTGTGAACTAATTAAAGACAATTCCCTTTCAAGGTTTTTTCACTAGATGTCATTTGTGATTTTAGTTTGCTTTCCTTAAACTTGCCCTGTTTTATATGCCTGCTTTTTCTAAGATCCATACTAAAATGGCACAATATTTTAATAATCGAAGTCAATAACAGTCCACTAGCTCATACTTAAATTAGCAGTGATTCTTTACAAATCATAAAACAATTTTATTATAATATTAGAAGCTAAAATATACAGTTGGTTTTAATAAACTGGTGGTGGCTTCTTTATTTAATCCCATGGTCATATCCATAAAAAGCAGAGTGAAGTGACTATAACAAGAATCCCAGAAGCAAATTCTTTACTGTACTCATCATCTGTGTGCACTATTTACATATTGCTGAATTTCTCATGTTAAAGTTGGTATGAAAAACGGTAAAAGTAATTTGGGATAGGCTCTGCCGTAAGATTAGGTCATGAAAATGTATCTTAATTGTAGAAAAGTCAGCAGAATGAAAGTAATGCCTGACAAGATGGCATAAAGAAGAAAAGAAAACTTCACTAAACAAAGGAAGAACAATTTTCCTAGAATAAACGGGCCGCGAACAGTAGGCTAACCCATTGGTGAATATCCTTTTTTTCATTACTCCTGAAAAACTTTTTTTCTAAGGCTAATAATGACTTAATGGAAAGAGATACTAGGAAAGAGGTACTGTGCATGCCTTATTATACTTAGAATACTTACAGAAATCTGTTATATATAATTTTATCCATAACCTCCCTAAGTGTTTCATACAACTACTAAAGGATAAATCCACAATGTAAATAAAGTCTGTTTCCAAATCCTACAATATCAAAAATACTATCATTGCTTTCTGACTAGCAAAAGTACTCTTTCACCTGGTATTCAGAAGTTTTTATTTTTTAATTTTTTATTTAACAGACATCTACCATAGAATACCTACTCCTGGGAATTCACCCAAGGAAATGACATCAGTATGTGTAGGAGTTATCTGTACTTTTCAGAATTCTGAGCACATCTGTAGGAGACACAGACTGCTTTCTAGAAAATCTTGGGTTACCTCACATGTCTAAGTCCCACTGTAAGTGGTAAGGGCCAGGGGACTAGGTCCAAACAATGGGTCATCAACAGAAGAACATGAACCACTTGTGGTCAGACACTTTCCAGGCATTGTGTGAATCTCTAGATTCCTTGTGACAATGAAAATGGCCATGGAACTCGTAAACCAAGATGGTGGAGACGGAGGAGAGAAATGGACTATTTGGTGCCTTTTGTGACTTGTAGAAGTGACACGCCCCAGAGTCATAGATCCAGGGGGTATTGGTAAATTCAAAATGGATACTTGCAGTCTTCAAACACAAACTTGAGAATAGTCACAGAACTGCAAACTAATAGATCCTGATTGACACTAAACTTTGATACAAGAAATGGGTATCCACTTCTTTAAAAATCACCAAAACTGGGGGAAAAAAGTGAAATGAAAGCAAAACCCATGGCATTTCAGGAACTGAGCTTGTGGAGGCTGGAAAGATCATGCTCCCTTACTGAAGATCAACAGCAGCATCAAATACCGACAGTCTTTGACAATGCCACTGCCTGCAGTAACTTTTAATGCAATCATGCAAGCAATGACTTCTAAACATTAGAAATTGGAACCTTAGGAGACTTTTGTTTTGCTTGCAACAGACTATTTGGGAAAGCATTACAGGAAACGTGATTCAGCTATCAAGATATCAATCAGAGAGCGGGAATTGGGGAAGAGTTATGACAATCAGAGGGCCCAAACTTTAAAAGTCCTCAAGAGACAAATGCTTGTGAAAATGTCATTTTGATAAGAAGGATCAGATTAGATAGATCTGCCAATAGATGAGAAGGTTACCCTATCTCCTATAGAAAGATTTTGAGAATTATTCCAATCAAAGTATAGGCAAACAGATTATTAGTTACATATTAATAGCCTGTTGGGTTTTTGAGAGTTACATTCACCAAAACAGATACAATCTACCAAGTGTGAATAGATTATTTGGGCCTCATCAATGCTGAAGCTTTCAACTTCCCACAGGAAATACCTTACCTAAACCTCTTAGAGGATGCACAGCTTTAACCGTCACTTGAGACATGACTTAAGAAAAATCTAATACCAGAAGAAACTTCGAGAGCCAGCAAGAACCATGAACAGTATACATCTGCCAACAAGTATGTATCAAACCTTACCAGAATGCAGATCCCCGCCTTCAGTCTTGAGGGGTCTTTGCAATATCTACTCCACAAGATTAAGATTTCAGAATTGCTGTGAACCAGGGACTAGAGAATGTGTCCCTTCTCCTTTCTAGAGTCTGTGCACTGCCTGTACTCATTCCTGTTTCACTGCTTAAGAGTTCTAGTTGGCTTGAGGAAATGCAGATAACTTTTCTTATTTCATCAGTCAGAATTTACACACTATGGGCATAATATCCCAAAACCCTGAAGTGTGAGCTTGAATGTTGTGCCTAGAGCCATTCGTAGATAATATTTGATAGCATTCTTTATGGCGTAAGATAGAAAATAAAAGTTAAAATTTCATTTTCAGAAGCTATAAAATATAAATGCAGCCCAAAGTAAGTAGAATGAAGGAAATAAGAGCATAAGTGAATCAAATTGAAAACAGACAGTACACAAACATTCCAGGTCAACTGCTTCTTACTGGTGTAACTTAGAATGAAAAGCAAAGAGTTAAATGCTACATATTCATTGAGTTTCCACAGTGATTCTTCGAAATATCGGCCATCCCAATCAGGTTTTTGTCCTGAACTTCACAAGAGATGCTCAATGGTTGACTTCTTTTAGAGCAGCAGCAAGAGAGGTTGATGTGAATTGTGCATCATTAGGGACGAGACAGATCCAGAGGCCAGAACTAGCGTTCGTATGAAGTCCAAGAAGCAGGGACTGGCAGACTGGCACAAAAGGATTCAGAGCATAAAATTCCCCAAGAACCGGGGGGGTGGGGGGGGGGCGGGATTGGTTTCATGGTGGTTAATTGTTTGGAAAAGCTGATGACTCATGCTTAGTTGTCCATACAATGAAGCATTTAAAACATTTTATCAGGGGCTATTTCCATGGAAGATACAGACATTTGACTTAAAAATGGCCACCATATTTCAAGAGAAATCTTTTCACAATAAAAGAAATTGTGGTTATCATTGGGCATGTGCATCATGTTAATGGTTGGTTATCTAGAAGCCACTTTCCTTTTAAGTAATCTGAAATACATGTGGAAATATCTAACCATGAAGGGAACTAATCTCAGGATGCAAAATTAATAGACATGCAAAAGCAAAAAAAAAAAAAAAATCCCATTTGTGACTTACATTTGCTTCACCAGCTCTGGTCTAATTATTTCTAAAAACAAAACAAAACTTATTTTTTTTCATTTGTTCCATTTCTTTCCCTCCTCCAAATGAAAGTGGTGAATTGTTTGTGGTAGTGTAAGTAGAATTGAAAACTCTTAGCAGGGACTGTGAGGTGCAGGTGATGAGAGTAGATTTCAGTGGGATTGAAGGTGTAGCACAACTGTCAACTCACCACGTGGAACCCCCAGGTTACATGCTGGCAGCAAAGATTCAAGTCAGATTCTTGCTTCTGAAATGAGTGATCCCTATTGTGTATCCTAGGAGGCTCAAACACTTGGGTTACTGCCAGGTCCCTGGCTGTTACAAGCATCTGGGGAGTAAATCAGCGCCATGGAACACTATCTGTGTCTCTATGCCCTACAAAAAGAACGAAAATTTTAAAAAGAAATACTTTTCTTTCTGGGAGTCTCTGCTCTTGCTTTCTAAAAGATGTGTTAGATAAAAAAAAAAGTATAAGGAAGGTAAGATTTCCCAAGATCCCTGCACTGTCTAGCAAAAAGTTAGCAAAAAATTTTAAAAATTAAAAAAATACTAACTTTAATTGGTAAAATCTAGTTTTAGGGAAAATGTGACTAACATTATATTTATCTTAAGAAGAATATAAATTTTCCATAATATAAAATGAATCAAATCAGCTCATATAATTTTTTTTAAATTTTGCACAAGAAATCAATGAGAGCTAGCTACTTTGATTTTAAAAAGCATCTACTGACGTTTCTTTTGTTACCAACTTTCTAATCAATGGGTAATCTGACAGATGTCCAAAAGATCAACAGAACACAGGATCATTTCTCTCGCCTCAGGTATATTTTAAACTTTTTAATTGCTGTTCCAAATTAAACTGAAGAATACTTCTGCTTTTAACTTTCCAATCACACAGATTGAAAAGGTTATTTGCACCGCGTTTGTTTCCTAGGAAGTGTTGAGTAGGTCCTAAAAAAAAAAAAAAACTAAAAAACTAAATCTCCCCAGGTCTAAGGAGCTTTAAGGTTCTATGAATTCTACGGCTCTGCTTTTGAACAGACTAATGAGGTTTTATTCTCATGAAAAAGTTCAGGATGGTATTGTGCATACCAACTAAAACACTAGAAAATAAAGTGTATCTGGTCACTTTCAGTGTTCAAAAAGCAGTGATGATTTCTCTAACGTGTGGGGGCACAGCGATCTTAACTCACTGCTGCTGGCCTCAATGCCACTTTCCTGAACCCAACACTTTACTCTTGGTCTGAATCAAACCTGACTTTCAGTGGCATTTCATGCCGATTTCAAAATCTGGTGTATGATCTTCCAGGTCTTTCATTGTTTAAATATCCTATATATTTCACATTGATTACTTCCCTATTATCTGTCACATTTTTTTTCTTCTGAGAGCAGGTGCTGCTTTCTGCTCAGTCGTCACAAATGGATTCCCATGAAGCTAAACCTTTTCATGCATCTTGCTAACAGAAATTGCTACTTCCTGAAGTACGTAATTTGGAGTCTCTTGTGGTTTTATAAAACATAGGTGTAACGTCTTTTCTGTTGGATCTGGAATGACATGCTCACTTTTTTATTCTGGAGAAGCCTTTGGAAAGATTAAACACGTTTGCTACCTGGAAACTGTGTTGCTTTTATCTACCTTCTCTTCTTAAAATTATGAGAAACAACTGCATTGTCTCTAATTCAATAGCTGTTTAAATTTCTTATCACAGGTCAAAACTATTCTAAAATTCTTTGTGGACTATTCCCAGATAAAGGATGACTATATTTCCAGGATGTAGACTGATTTGCCAAGGCTCTCAATAACTTCCTTTCTTGCCTTAGAAAAAGGAAATGTTATTAGACCCAGAACTTACTCAGCAAATGTCTACTTTCCATCCAATCAGTACAAAGCTGGTTGTTAATTTTAAATTTGAAAGATCGTACTTTATTTCCAAATAGCATTGAAATGCAAAGCTTATGTGTTCAAAAATAAAAATGTTTTAATAATATAATTAAAATAACATTTTCAGCAAAAAACAAAGCACCATAATACAAGAAAAGGAAGCTATTAGCCCTCTTACTTTGTACGCTAGATGTCCACAAATTTAACATTATTATATACACACTTCATGTAATTTCAAGCTATGGTATTCAAAGAGCTTTGTATGATCACCTTGTCAAAAGTCTTCATTTCAAATAGAAATATTGCCTTAAGGTTAAATGTTCAGTGAAAGAGAAGGGATTTTTCTGATGCTATTACTAGCAAGTTTTATTTACACTGAAATGTCTGCCCCAAATTGTTTCCAACTTGGCTTAAGAGTAGTGGCAAGACATTGGAAAAGAAGTTTTAAAATAAATCTTGTATTTAGAAAAGGTCTATAAAAACTTCAAAATTAAAAAGGTAGGATAGCTACTGAAAATACATCATTTGAATGTAGTAGGATTATGAGCTAGCTCATGTTTACATAATTGTGATGAGAATAGGATAACTAATTATCCTATGTCATTTTAATAATTCAGATACTTAACAAAAGTAGCTCACCTTTTTACAAGAACACAATTCTCATGAATAAACATAGATTCTGTCAGATAGAATGACACAGACCATGTGACTACTTTATGATGGGTCATATTTACCCATTCGTGGGCCACAGGCACTTTGTGGTCTGTGTAATGAAGGGCAAACTAATAAAACTGATTGCACTAACACACAACTTTCTAAGTGTTCAGTTGTAAAACACCATGACATTTAGTTTCTCTGCTTGACAATTACTTAGAAGGAAAAAAAGAGCCAAAATTTTCATCATCCACTAACATGTTACTGAATATTATTCTATTAGTCTGCTAATGCAGCTAACAATTCCCACAAACATCATGCTTTGAGGGAACACACATTTATTCTGGATCTGAGAGTTAGAAATCAACAGTGAGTCTAACGGGGCTAAGGTCAAGATGCCAGCACAGCTGGTTTTCTTGGATGCTCTGGGCAAAGCCTTGAGGAGCCGCCCAGCATTGTATTCCTTTGTCATTGCTCCGCTGCAATCAGACCTCCTGGCCTCTTCCATAATGACCTTTTCAATTACATGAGGAAACTCCTTGAAGAACCGGAACAACCTCTCCACCTCAACCTTCAATTACTAACAACTCCAAAATCTTTTTTGCTATGTTCCATTTTCAGTGAAGAGGAACTGAATATTTTGGGAGACCATTATTTAGCCTACCCCAATTCACACTAATCTTCGGAAATTTGTTTTCAGGGTCAGCACAATCGCTCAACTGCCTAATATTCCAACCCCAAGTGCCAGCCAGCATCCCATAAGAATGATGGTTCATTTCCAAGCTGTTCCACTTCCCATCCTGCTCCCTGCTTGTGACCTGGGAAAGCAGTAGAGAAAGGGCCAAGTCCTTGGGATCCTGCCCCTTTATGGGAGAAAGAAGACCCTCCTGGCTCCTGGCTTTGGATTGGCTCAACTCCAGCTGTAGCAGCCATTTGGGGAGTGACCCAGCAGCTGGAAAATTTTTCTGCCTCTCCTTCACTATGTAAATCTGCCTTTGCAATGAATATAAATAAATCTTAAGAAAAAAGAAATTTGTTTTCATTAAAATCAATATTAACCTATTTGGAAAAGTTTTAGCAGAGTAGGAGAAAACTTTGACTCTATAAGGACTGCATTACCCTCAGCAGAGTAACATGGTGACTAAATTGCAGCACATGCTGTTCACTCTATTTTGAAAGGTAGCAGGATTTTGACTTTAAAGAAAATGACACAATCCACAGAACTAATGCAAGAGAGGAAAGTATTGGAATAGCATTCTCAGGGAAGTAGCCTCTCCCAATTTCCTCCACCGCAGTGACTCGTGATAACTGGATGAGGATCATCCAGTTCCAAACACCTAATTCTGGCATATAGCCTGAGCCAGCACAAATTTCACTTACTTTGCATATGCCATCCCTATTACCTTGACTGAGAGGAAAACATTGAATTAGATTTTCAAATGGTAACACTCAGTTTTGCATTCATAGATGTCCTCTTTTGTTTCCCATGAAGTATACGTCTTTCAGCAACTTTACTGGTAAATAATGACTCAATTAAAAACCACTCATACTCCAAACCACTGAAGGCATTACTATTTTTATAATTATATATATATATATATAATTGCATATATGTAGGATTAACATGCTCGACTCCATCTTGCCTTAGACAAGTAGAACTCTGAAGGTCTAAATCTTTGAATGTGACTGTTTCTTGATAGCCTCCTTTAAACAAAGAATGCAGATCAATAGCAAGGTTATTTCTCTGAAATCCTTGTCAAGAAAATGTGACGCTTTGAATCTGGGTATACAATTCAAATTCTAATGAAAAGTGAATGTCATTTGCTTATAGAACAAAATCCTTACTATCTGATATAGTTTTATCCTTAAGATTTATTTCATTTTTATTGGAAAGTCAGATATACAGAGAGAAGAGACAGAGAGGAAATTCTGTCTGTTGATTCACTCCACAAGGGGCTGCCTGATGCAGTAATTCCATGATATAAATGGTTTTCAAACTAAAAAAAAAAAGGAAAATCCAGACTCACACCTAAAGGTAGACATGTAGCTGAAAATTAAAGGAATATTTTCATGAATTTCCAAATAACTTCGGCTAGTTCCCTTGATACCATGCCAAAACTCAGCACATGGGCATTTCTGTTACTCAGAATTTTGGCTCTGAAGTCATGTCAGTGATTTTTTCATACTCTGGTCAACTAAAACCTTTCGTAATCTTGTACTTTGGCCAATTTGAAAACACCAAGAGTTGCACTGATATTCCAAATACTGAGGTCTGTGCACATCAAAACAAAGAACACATCTGTCAACATCACACCTATCTCAGTAGAACACCACTTAGATTTGGCAAGCTGTCAAGCTCATCATGACATACATACACTTTCCCAAGTTAGAATTTCCATGTGAAATCTGTTTCATGGGCAACAGGTACTATACCTTATTTTTACATGCTAGCTTTATTTTGTTCAATTAAAAAAATGTGCTTAGAAGTTTGACTAAGCAATTTGTCTATTTGTTGTTCTCAAAGGTAAATATGTGGACATATAAAAAGTAGCTAATTCAGTTTAATCCAACTTCTTATACCACCTAAATGCATTTTTGGAGACAGGCTAAAACTTCAATGTGCAGAAGTGCTGCATGTACACCTCACATTTCATCACAAGGAATAAATATATAAAAATACAGAACACACTGTTTACACCACTATTTACTACAGCATTGGGTAATTAATTCTTTGCTGGCCATGCAGCAAGGAATATGAGGCTACTTCAAAGACGGTGGGGAAAAATGGAATAAGAAAGTATTCTCCTTGATGAAAAATTGCTTGAAATCCATGCATGGTATTCTCATGGTGTGCATATCCCATGATGTTTTCAAAGGCAGCTCTATGCATACATTTTTAATTTTTTTTCTGCAGCAAAATGAATTCATCTGTTAATCTAACTTTTCAGGACATTTTACAGTATCTCCACACAACGAAGGCTGTAGGTGACACCGCTGTGATTCTCATGCTCTAAGCTACCAGCAGTAATTCAGCTACCGTTGCTTGTGCACTGTGGGCACAAATGTGAACACAGTGTAAAAGATAGGTAAGTCAGGACTATTGGAAAAAAACATATTGCAGACACTCCCTCACCGAAGTGGGTCATGTGCATCAACAAAAGCTTCTAGATCACACTGTATAAAAAGAACATCTGTCACCTACTGTAAGCAGCAAGGACTTTCTCTCATCTCTGGAGCCATATACACTGGCTAATCTCTCTTCTTTAAAACAAATATTAGCCATGAGATTCACTAAGTTTGAAGATTTCAGGGTTTGTGGAACATTCTTGGTGTGTGTAAGAGAGACAGACAGAACTAAAGGACTGAACAAAAGACTCTGATCTAGATAAAGCAAGTACCTGCCATTATGTTAAAGAATACTTTCAGGGTCCGACACAGTGGCCTAGCAGCTCCTCACCTTGCATGCACTGGGATCCCATATGGGTGCTGGTTCTAATACCTGCAGCCCCACTTCCCAAGCAGCTCCCTGTTTATGGCCTGAATAAATCAGTTGAGGACAGCCCAAAGCCTTGGGACCCTGCACCTGTGTGGGAGACCCAGAAAAGGCTCTAGACTCCTCGTTATGGGTTGGTGCAGTTGTGGCCCCTTGGGCAGTGAATCAGCAGATGGAAGATCTGCCCCTCTGACTCTCCTCCTCTCTGTATATCTGACTTTCTAATAAAAACAAATAAACCTTAAAAAATAATACTTTCAAAACACAGTATCCAGTGCTTTTTAAATGCCATTTGTACAAAACCAAATTAATTGATTAAATCACAGGGAAAAGAAATCCACAAGCATAAAGTTAAAATGCAGCCTCCTAAGAGCATTTAAAATATAAACTAGCAACATTTACCACTTTATCATCGATAAAAATGTTTGGTAGTGTACACTGTTTTGTTCTTTCATCTGAATTAACTTAGTGGATTGTATCAAACCTGCATATGATTACAACACAGAACTCTGAATTTACAAATGAGTACTCATAGCCTATAAATAGCTTGAATAAAGAATATAATTGGGGCCCGGCACAGTGGCCTAGCAGCTAAAGTCCTCGCCTTGAAAGCCCCGGGATCCCATATGGGCGCCAGTTCTAATCCCGGCAGCTCCACTTCCCATCCAGCTCCCTGCTTGTGGCCTGGGAAAGCAGTCGAGGACGGCCCAATGCATTGGGACCCTGCACCCGCGTGGGAGACCCGGAAGAGGTTCCTGGTTCCTGGCTTCGGATCGGCGTGCACCGGCCCGGTGCGGCTCACTTGGGGAGTGAAACAACGGATGGAGGATCTTCCTCTCTGTCTCTCCTCCTCTCTGTATATCCGGCTTTCCAATAATAATAAAATCTTAAAAAATATATATATATATATTTGGACTCAATATTTTGATAAACAGAAAAACAGGCCCAATAAAAATACTGCACGTAACTCAGTTGTTAAATTGGCTATGTAGTGTTTTTCATATTTCACAAGTAACCCAGTTGTAGTTTTTGACATATTTCAATATACTTGGAGCACATGGTTATTTTACAAGCAAGAATATCGCTTACATCTGGATAGAGAAGAAGCTATTCCCCAAGAGGTCAAAAATATTTAATGAAACCATTATGGATAAGGTAGATTAAAGGAACTTCAAAAGAATTTGCTCTTTTTTTACCCATTCAAGTTTCTTCCTCTATCAGGCACTAAAACCTAAGTAAAATGTGTATTCAAATCACACCTGTTTCAGTTTCTCAAAAGTGCAATTTCAGCTAATTTAACAATTCATTCCTCTTAGGGATACATTTTACTGGGAGATTTAAGCTGGTGAGAGTCAGCCTGAGTAAATCATGCAGTTAACTGATTTTTGATAATAGAAAAAATTGGCTGGTTGGAAACGCTTCAAGACTGTAAGTGCAGAATGCAGTGGGTCACTAGAAAGAATTCTGCTTCCATAACAGGAGGCAAAGGCCCGAGTTTCATGTCACTAACTTCAAGTGGCATTCTCTAACAGCCAGTTCTCAGTCTATTACCCAAAAATAAGAATCAGAAAGTTGACAGAAATAATAAATCCAAGGGTACACGGAGCTATGTTGCAGGAGGGTGATTGAATATAACTATTTCATATTACTTTTGTTAGATTCCAACCTTAAGCCTAAAAATCTCTTGAAAATGATGTTTGGGAGGCTGTGTAGCAGTGTGATGTTTGCTGTTCACCCATGTCAGACTCAGGCTTCAAAATAGGTAGCCAATGTTCTGTTCCTGTGGTATGGGAAAGCCTGTTGACGTGATAACCCCCTCACCCCCACTAAAATGGTTAAAAATCAAAGTTATTGATTTGATTGCCTTTTGATCTGATTTCCTTTAGTCAATTTAGAGAGCATCTGTATGCACTATTGTATAAATATCTCCTACTTTAAACAGCAAGGAAGACTTTCCTTTATCTTTGAAGCCATATACACCTGCTCATCTCTCTTCTTTAAAACAAACGCTAGCCATGAGAGTCACTAAAACTGAAGATGTCAGATTGTGTGGAGCATTCTTGGTGTGTGTGTGTGTGTGTGTGTGTGTGTGTGAGTGTGAGAGAGAGAGAGAGAGAGAGAGAGAGAGAGAGAGAGAGAGAGAAAACATCCTATGAACTTACCATCACAATCCACAAATGAATCTTACGATTTGACGGGGAGGGTAGTCAAACCACCCCAAAACTGAGTTACCTGTGTTAAAGCCCCTGCTTATTACATAGGCTACTGAGAAGACGGGGACACCTACTAAGACAAATGTTTCTGTTCTGTTGCTCTTATTTAAAAGACTGCTTTTTAGTTTCCTCCATTTCGTTTCCTTAGTTTTGGTGTTAAGTCCTTTTACTCTCTTTGAATAAACTGCAAAGTACAATTCCAAATAGTTAGCCACTGTTCATGAAATACTAGAATGTCAAACATACAGCACAAATACAACCATGTGAGTTGTAGGAGAAATTTTAGTACTCTAAACAGAGGGAAAATATGCATTAATAGAAAATAGGCACTATAACAACTATATCTTGAAATTATAAGGTGATAAATATATAAATAAATGGAAATGGATAAAATATTCAAATTGTTATAAAAGTAATATGAGTTTTATTCCATATATAGAATTAGAGAATATAGCTCATTTT
The DNA here is from genome assembly GCF_030435755.1 of Ochotona princeps. Classification (NCBI taxonomy): domain Eukaryota; kingdom Metazoa; phylum Chordata; class Mammalia; order Lagomorpha; family Ochotonidae; genus Ochotona; species Ochotona princeps. The sequence continues at coordinate 31,648,325 of NC_080849.1, read as the reverse complement.
CTGTTATGAAAATAGATTTTGTATCACCTTGGTTTAGCAAGAACTTATTAAAAGAATTCAGATTACTAATACTGCATTGTATTTTTCTAGTCATTTTGATGACATTTATCTTTCTATGACACATTTTTAAAAATGCTGTTTCTCCTTCCTATCATGTTTTCTATAAATAACTTATGCCTACTCAGTTAATGAAAGAAGATACTTTTTGTTCACTGATCTTTATTGTAGGACCTTGCATATAATGAACTATATCTTTTCCTCTTTCTTCTTTCATCTGAAAGTAGGATTCCAACTCAATGACATCAGAAACACAACTAAAAAAAGCTACACTAAAACTAGCCAAGTGAAAAATAAATGAGCAAGCACAGTTACAAAATAGAACCTATCCATTGCTTCTTACTGGTGAGTCAAATGTGTATCTAGATTTTCCTGCAGATACTACAAAAGGGGAAATCTTTCGGGGCATATTAGTGCTCCAAAGATTAATTATAAAGTGCCAAATGAATGCCATTCTCTCATCCTCATACGTAGACCTGACGGAACTTTCTTGGCTTAATGTAGATACCATGGAGTTAAAGGACATCTCCTTCTTGCACTGAACACAATAGTGATTTTCATCAGAGTCATGTCTTACATAGAGCCTCAGGTAGGGACTCCATAGAGAAGAGAGAATGAATGCATCACCAGGCACAACTTTCTGCTGTTTGAATTCCAGAAAGAATTTTATATTATCTAACTTAGTTATCCAGTATTACTCAGTGATTCATTACGAGTGATTCTAGCCAAGGACTATTTTGGTCAGTGTTTTAGAGCTGCTGAGGGAGTGAATTAGGGCTCCTGTCAACACCTGCAGTTGCTTTGTGCTCTAATTTTAGAGAAGCCAAACCCTCACCCCCAAGCTTTCACTCGGATCACAGCAGACATGCTCCTGGGGAAAATGCAGAACCCAAACCCTTGGTCTCTCAACAGGGGGAAATTCTCTCCAGTTGTCCTGAGGCAGGCCCAAGATTTCTTGGCTATATACTCCTCGGTGCCTGGATAATGGCTGGCAATGAATCGAATCTGTTATTGTATCCAATTCATTTGTTTACTTCCAATTACCTCTATTCATCCTTGCCATGATTCTCTATAAACAAAGGCATTTTATAAACATGATAGCATTTGATATCCTCTCTAGATATGGATCTGTGGTTGACCTTTGAGCTGCTAATATTTATATGTAGTTATCTCTTTTCTCTGAAAATTCACAATTCAGAGGTTTGAGTGTATATTTATATCACTAAAGATAATACAAATATAAATACAAATATTGAAATGAATTTAAAGCTAGTTAGAATCAAGGCTGAATCATAAAAATGCTTATGTATTTACATTTATAATTACACTCACATCATTTTGAGATGTGTAGGCATGCTATTGCCTCACCACTAAAACCTTACTAGCTATATTTTATTTTGAACAAATCTCATGACAATACTATCCTGAGAACATCTCACAGAACCCTGTTTTTAGATAGTCTTTTATTATCCTAACATTCTTTCAACTGCATTTTGTTTTCTACTTTATGTTCTAGAAGACTTGTGAATTTTAAAAGGTTTTTTTTTTTTTCCTCTAAGGAGAGAAAGTCTACCCAGAAGGCTGACTTCAACCTTTTATTGAATTGCTTGGGGATTCAAATTACAGGAATTGATGTAGCACAAACTTTGATAGCCACATCCCATAACCAGCCAGTGTTTGACGATCAAAAAACAGCAGCATGATCCGGCACTTTACTGTCGCAAAGATATCCTTAAAGTAAACAAATCTGTGGCCTTGGCCCATTGGCCAATGGTGGACCCTTGTCCACGGATCTCAGCCTTGGTCTTAGACCACTGCCCATTTACTGACTTCTGCCCATCGAATCTAATATTAGTCTCCAGTAGTCTGTGGAGTCTAGAGTTCAGACACAGTCCACCCCAGTCTTGTCAAGTTACGCCATCTTTTCTTTTTCTTTTGCAAACTGCATGCAGCACTTTTAATCCAGGGCTTCTAATAATACATACACAATCATACAAGTCAAATATACTCAACTTAGTTCAATTTTTGAACTTTAATGCTATATATATAATTAATGATGCATTTTATTTCTATGTTCCTACCTACATATATACATGAATATGTATATGCCATGTCACTGCCATGCAAAACCTTCCCATATAGAATGAAAGATGCTATTAAAATAAATATTTGAGTCAAATTAATTTAATGCTAACACGTGTGCTTGTGAACTATTTTGGAAGAACTCAGTGGAACACTGCAATGTTTTCCAAATACTTTATGGGTTTTTTTTAAAAAATTACTGTTTTATGACACAGTTTAATAGGCACTGAGATTTTCCCCTCCCCCTTCCTAAGTTCCCTCCCTTCCTCACTTATCTCCCCCCTCCAGTTTTACAGTGGGTGTCTTTCATGAACTTTCACAAGTCCGTTATGCCACTGAGGTGTCCCCTAACAACATAGGCATGGACAATGTCGGAGAGTCCAACATCTAACCATTAGGAAATTATCAGCCATTTCGCTGTGAGTCCATCCCTCGTCCTGCATGCCTGGAGGCATACTTCTGTCTGTTTCCACCTATGACCATATTAATCTCTGCTACATTTCCATTATGTATCGCTTTAAATACAGAGACCGTGTGCACAGTCCACCACAGGGAGAAAAGATAGTGAACCTTCATACACAAAAAGTTAACGAACATGCAACAAATGTATCGCTGTGACACTAGGGTGGTGAAAAAGAGTGTCAAGAATCTTGATGTAGGAATAGATGCCAGTGTGTGTCCCATGTGGCACTAATAAGAGTACAGTAAGGACTGATCATCATTACTTATGGGCAATAGCAATAACAGTGATAAAGGGGACATTAACAATCTCAGATGATTACAAGCAATCAGCCTCTAATGGATGACTAATGAATTGCAGCACAAGATCTTATGAAAGGTACAAAGAACTAGAAAGTGCTAAGAGGTAAAATTCACAGGCAAAACACTGAGACTTGACATCACTTTACTGTAAGTTGAAATAGGAAAGAGCTAATACCTGAGATAACGTGCAAAACTTCCCCTAGCCACGTTAGCATTAAGGTTCATCAAGGCACAGTCTCTTTCAATTATATATGCTAGATATGGGACTACCTGCATTCTTTTGAAGAAATGCTTTCTGTTGATTCTCCTTGATTCCAGAATTTCAGGAATCTAAGAGTGTTTTTTCAGGATTATTCTTTCTGGGATTCTGTTTAGCAAAGACATTATTTTGTCTCATCACGTATGTCTTTGTTCTTTTCAAACAGATGAATTTTTCTTTCAGATAAAGGATGCATAATCTTTTGCTTTCAATTATATACATATTTACTTACTGTCAATATTTTTCATTGGAGATACAGTATGATCTTTATCTCCTAGCAATCCAGTATTTTTAGGGACCCACATGTATCTACCCATTATGTTTTTACACTTTTTAGAAAATGCCAAATTTGTCTTGTATTAATGGTCTTCACGTACAATTCTGTTTCTATTGTTCAAGATAAATTTGAAATTATTTCAAAGCTACATTCAGTAATCCACAAACTTGCAGTTATTATTTTCCCACACCAAAGCAGGCTTTTGTGAGTAGCACTAGTGTGCACTCCCTCAAAAAAAAAAAAACCCTCAAATTTACAGGTACTTCAGCTTTAGGCAGTTCCTGAAAGAGGACTAAGATGAAGAGATGCCAGCTGTTCCAGCTGTCTTCCTTTCCTTCCCTAGCACGCTTTCCTCCTTAAAGTGAGAGTAACCTCTGTGGGTAGCGTTTCCTTGTATAAATGTCTCAATTATTTCTAAGTCATCATGAAGTCTGGTACTGAATCTTATTAAAAAAAATGCAAAGATATCCTTTGCTTCTGTCTCCTCATGTAGCTCAAGTTTGGGGCAGGACTGTTCTACCTATAAGTTTTGTGTTGTTGCTTGGGACACACAGACTTCACTCTCTGGGTGGCATAAGTTAATGCCACAATATTTCTGTCACAATATTTCACATGTTGTTTTTATTCTGATGTTTTACAGCTGCCCCCCCCCAAAAAAAACAAAGGCAGAAAGACAAAATCTTTGAAATGTACTCATCACAACCATGTGTGTAAGCCATAATGCAAATGACATTGAATAGGAAATGACATTTGACACTTTTCTGACAATGATTCAGAGAGGTTAAGTCTTAACACAAAGTCAAGGAATCCAGTCAATCTGAGTTCAGAGCCTGTGCTTCTAAATGTTATCGTTTACACAAGCCTGTCAAAGAGCACCGTGAGGACCAGTCATTGAAAGGATTGAAAAAGGATGCTGACCTTTCTCAATAGGTTATGGAGTGTAGAGTGTCAGGTAGGTTAGAGAGTCAGGTGCTTCCAAAACCTTCACAAAGAAGTCGGCCGGAAATAACATGCATTCCATTGTTTCAATATGAAAATTACTGTTTATATAAGAGACAAAGCTCCCCTTGTTTGGTTCCCTACTGATGTGTCCACAATGACCAGGGATAGTCAAGACTAGTTCAGGTCAAGGCTGGGAGCCAGGAATCCCAATCTAGATTTCTCATGTGGGTATGTGAATGGCAGGGAGCAAACCTATTAAAATGTGCATTAGGAGGAAACCAGAATTAGGAGTAGAGCCAGGATTTATACCAGACTTTCTAGCATGATGAGAGCTTTCTAAATTTCATCGTAATATCTGGACCAAGTGTCCATGCCAATGAACCCCTTACTTTAAAAACTGAATGGGAAGTGTCAGACTGATTTTTTATAACTCTATACCTTTTCCTTAAATTATCCAGTATTTTTTTAAAAGACCTTTGCACTTTAAATTTTATTACCTTTATCATGTCCTAAACTTCATTGTTCAGAGAAAAGCATACTCAGGTTTTCAATCCACTCTTTTCAACAGAGACCTCTCAAGAATACCTATTTTCATCTGTTTCTGAACTCAAGATATTTTCTTACTGTTTTTCCACCTGGAACTCAAAGCACCAGAGTGCCTTTTCTAGGTTGTTAGGTATTAAGCCCTCCCAATGAGAACATTACAAGAGAAGAGGGAAAAGATTGGAAATTTTAAAGGTTCAAGGAAGAAACAGAGAGACAAGCTTCCCCCATGATGTCCTTGTCTTCGTTGGCTTCATTACAGTACAATCCATTCCGTTTATCCATCTCTTTCCCTCTTACTGAAATGGCACTGTCACTACTACACTCATTTTCCTCTTCCAAAATATGTGTCCATTGTTCTTAGTGAAGTCCTATTCTGCAGTCAACTTTCTATTTCTTTTTACTATTCACTATTCATGTTCCCATCACCTTCTTCATAACTCAGTGAAATTATCTGTGATGATTGCAGTGACCTTGGAATCAGCCCTCCATTGGTTCCTCAAATATCCTGTACACAAGTTGTAACCTCCCAAACTCTTTGACACATCATAAACTCTTATCTAAAAACTGCTCACTTCTAGAATGCTAAACTACATCACTTCTCCATTTTGCAGCTGGCACTTTCTCCTCTTACTAGCTGAATTTGTCATCTATTCACTGGTTTTGTCAAGGGGCCTGCTATTTATATTGCACTGAGTAAATAAAAACCATAAAGCAAAACTCATCTTAAATTCTCTAGCCCCTATCCTATTTAGGTTTTCATAGTCATCTTCCATTAACTGCTGTGGCTAGAAGTTCTCCAATGCATTTATATTTGCCTCCCCCCCAACCATTTCCACTTACTAGCAAGATTTGTTCCCTTTCCGTTCTTGTCATCCACAGATAGCTATGATGCATTTGAATGAACTACTTTGTGTTGAATGAACTTGTCTCACTTGTGTTTAGGTACTGTGTTATCTAAAAACTTCCAGCTGTGAATACATGAACACACACACACACACACAATTTCAAATTTGGACTGCTAGCAAACAGGAAGTGACCACTTGCTACTATTACAAATTCAGCATCTGTAAATAGTCCCTCCCTCAGTGCTTCCTCTTGGTCTTAAGTAAGCTTTGTCTTGTGTAAACTTTTCCAAAATAAATGTCCTCATTAAATCTCCAACTTCACAGTGCTTTTCTTTTTGTATTTAGGAAACTATCTGCTCTCACATCCGTCTGTCCCATGGAAGACATCACTTCCAGCCTAGGATGATCCATCTTCCAGGGCTGTGTTGCAGCTTCATCCCACATCCTTGGGGAACCGGCTTTGCTTTCCTTTGCTTGTGATAGAAATTGTGAGCACTTTTCCCTCTCTTAGCTTTTCCTCCTCAGTAAATAAACATGCTGAAGTGTTTCCCACCTATACACAAAGACTGTCTCCTCCTTTACCTCATTTTGACACAATCTGTGCTGCTCAAACACTGCACTGAATTTGTCTACTTTCTCATTTTCTAGTTTCTGTTGGGTCCACTGAAGTGAGGCTTCTACCCTCACCACCCCATTGAGCATATTGAAGTTCGTATGATCCAGTAATTATCTCTAGCTCCTTTCACTAGGACAAGATTTGATGTTTGACTACTCCTTTTCTGTGAATACCATTTAATTTTACAAATCTTGACTGTTAGTTTTCCACTCTTCTCTATGGTCATGATGTTTTGAGGTCTTTTAAATAATACTGTTCAGGGAATTCTCATTTTTCTCATAAAATATTATCACCTTCTCCCTACATTAGTCCATATCCTTAGACACCTGCTTTTACTTTCCCTTTAGTACTTCTATAGCACTATACACAGAGACTTCTCTAAACCCCAGCACAAATCTTACTGCAAGGACCCAGAGATATGCATCCATGTGTTATAGCTCCGTTTGGACGGGACAGAAGCCTGATTGAATATTTTCAAAACTGAACTTAAATTCCCTCTTGCCATACATGTTCCTCCTGCTAGTAAGCAGCATGAACTTACCCAGCTCCACAAGTTAGAGATTTCCTTCTCTCCCATTACCTCTTCTCTTTATATGTACATCCAAGGGAATAATGAATGTCAGTTACTAAATTCCATTAATATTTTTCCTACAAATGCATTTTTTCTTCTCTTATTAATCCTGATTTTTCTGCCTCTTGAAATCTTTAATATTTCATTGCTGGACAAATCTAAGAATCTCTCAACTTCTATTCCTATCTACCAGCTTTTGTCCTGTCACTGTCAGTCTTTACCAAGAGTTCACACTTCTACATCATAGTCATCTTAAAACCTGTCATTTGCTTCTCTTCTCTTTTAGGCTAATTTTAAAATGTGGTTCACGCTGTCATCAGTAGATCTGGTGCCTTTATCCTTCCATCCAACTCTCTTCCATCCCTTTCATTTTTTCAAACCTATTAGGCATATATTACATTTTCAGTACTACTGTCCAAATTTATACTTTTTTTTCCTACACAGAAAGCTCATTTTTGCTGTTAAATATAAAGTTGTCTTCCATAATATCCCCTTGGCCTGTCCAATGCTTCTCACATTTATCACACTACACTTAATGATTTTTCTCATTGCATTTTTCTGTCTAGATTGAGAGATCAATGCAATGCAGTCCAACATAATTATCGCAGCTTCATATTCAAGTTTCAACGATGTCTAGTATGTGTTCAGAGAGCTATTTAATGAATATATTTCACTGTACTAAAACATCCAGTCAAAAAAATGTATTTTGAGGAATATGTAGCCATATAGGAAGGATCTAATAACTAAAACAAAGATACATCTTACGTGCACAATCATTAGCACTTTACATAAATCTGGATGTGGAAGGAAAGGAGGGTGTTAGTGCAGCACTATGGTTCTAGGTTCATTGACGACTTTCCTTGTTTCAGAACACTTTCAATGAAAAATTTCTTAGGTGCTCATAATTAAAACAATATTAAATAAACTATGGTTTGTCTTTGTTGCTTTATCTACTTGATCAAACTTCCTTTGCCTATCACTCTCCTTTGTTTTGTGTTCTATTTTCAATCGAATGCAAAGAAATTACACCTAGTGTGGTTTTTAAAAAAACAGTAAAATAACGTCTCTTCCCCCAAATTTTCAACATAGAGGCATAGAGCAATGTTTACCAATCAAATTGTTTATGCAAATAACTGCATCTAGATTGGCTTGTAACCAAGTGCAGTGGAAACTATCATTCACCTCTGATGAGCCAAGCAGATAGCATATGCAAATCTCAGAGCTGTAGAATAGCTTTTTCTGGACCTCTAACTTCAGTTTCCTTTCAGAATATTAGTTTTAACACCACTAGCCCGCAAACTTCATAAGCATTAACTGGGCAGATTTCTTTTTGTTTTGTTTTCCCGTTATAAATAATTCTATTATATAAATAACAAGTACAAATTCCTGATCTTCTTAGAGCTTATTCAAATTAAATATAATCACCCCTTTTGTCTTTGAGTATGTGTCAAATTATTTTTATGAAAGGTTCTTATGAACATAATTTGGGGATAGACTTACATTAAATTAATAAGCCCATTTATTTTAACATGAAAGATTCTTTAAAATGCTTGAAAACTATAAAATCTAATTGTTACTTCATTTTTGCTGATTTGCTACCAGTGACCTAAATATAAAAAACTCTGGTTTTATATTTTGAGTATATATTTTTAAATCAATACCTTATTTTTCTATCCATATACACATATAACAAGATCTTCCTTTACTTCTTTTTATCCTTAATGTTAACATGTTTCTATTAGCTGCATGTGTGTTAGTCATTTGTTTCACTATTAACTCAATAGATCAGTAATTCTGCTACATTTCACTAGATGCAGTATAATGAATGCATCACAATGTTTTGAAAAGGTATGCTAATTATAATCTAATCATACCATGCCAACATTTTCAAAGACACCCTGAAAAACGTAGATTGAAATGGAGATATGCTTAAATAAAATAAATGCAAGGTATTGTTAGAATTTTTTATGCATTAGTATAATCTAGAATCTTGCACTTCAGTCTCAAACATGTCACAGAGAATATGGCCTAGGTCAAAATTTCCTGATCTGTCAATTTTCTAAACTGAAATAATAATTTTAACATGCAATTATAACCTAGTGTGTATGCACTTCAGGTATAATTTACATTGATACTCCAAGTTGATTTACAAATGTAACTGTATGAAACAAAGAGTGAAAACTTTAACATACTGCTTAAATTCTGAGAGTATAGTGGAGTAATTTTCCTCTAATCTTGGCCTATGCCTCTTGTCTATGACAATAGCTTGCTATCAAATTTAAGACCCTTATTCGGGAGGTTAATGTGAGGTAGGAACTCCATTCAGTGTTATTTTGGCTTAAGGGCATAATGTCACAATTTGGTGCATCCTCTAATGACTTTTTTTCTAAAGGCAGCTTACAGCTTAGACCTACTTCAGCGAATTTCCTTGTAAGGTCCTTGGAAGACTGGAGGAAAAAAAAGTACAACTGATTGTGTGGCCAAATTTCTGTTCATGCCTGCTTACTGATTTTTGTTCATTTCACAAATAAACAAGGCATGAATACATCAACCCACAAACCATAAACAATAAAGAACTTCATCCTGTAAGTTTGCTACGACCAGCAGTTTGTGGCTGAATCTGCTATTTGTCATAAGATAAATGATAAAGTGATTGCCATTTGTCACTGAATACACAAGAGGAGTGCTCAGCTGTGAACCACTTAAATGCCAACAACAGTAAATATTGCCATTCTTATCACTAATTTCCTTTAAAAGGACCCCCCCCCAAAAAAAGAAAGTCAGAGTTTTGGGTAAAAAATCTTATTCTTTTGATGCAAGTCAGAAAACCCATAGCATATACATTAAACATCTGAGTATTCTCAGATGAAAAAGCAAAAACATACAATAGAATCCCCCATGCTTACATGTGCTGCATGCAAATAGAGGTCATCTTTTTAAAGAAAAGTGTTTTATAAAGTTGAGCACAGAATTTAATTTATATGTATTGTTCCCACTTCTGTACTGCTCAGTGATTTTTAATACAAACTTTTTTATGTTTCTGAGACTCACTGGTGCTTGACGGCTTTCAACTATATTAATAGAGGTTATAACAGCACCCATACATTAACATAGTCTGTGTTTTATCTAAACTGTGATTGAATTTAGGGAGTACCTAAATTCTGTGTTGCTATACTTGCTGCCAACTACATGAACTTCACTAATTTCTTTGAAAGACTACCTAACAACAAAACAGAGAAATATAAAATGCAAATAACATAGCAAGAGAAAGAAGTGTCTCCTTATGAAATTCCTAAGCTCCCATATTCTTTAGGCAAATTCTATGCATTCTATAAATCAGATAAGAGGGAATATCATAGCAATAGCACCTTACACTGCGAGAAAAAGTTCAAACTTTGAAGCTTGTGTATAAAGGAAGTGTAGAAAAAAAATCACAATTTTTGAGTTGGTATCATTGTGACTTACAACAAAAAGCAGACATGCACAGTAGCTGATACATGTTTTGAGGTTTTTTTGAAGAAAGATTATAACTCTTGGTTTTATCATGGAATATATAACTTTTCACAAGAGAACTCAGATTAAAGAACACATAACTTGAAATATCTTTATACTACTAGACAGTTCCTTCAATATTCAGGTTGAAATACATTGGTGGAAAATACAGGGAAGTATGCGCTTTTTAGTGCCTTTAAATCCAACCCGAACAACGGGCAAAAAGTATTTAGTGGCAGATATTTTCCACAATTGGTCTTTAAATAATAGTAATATTTCTAACAGTTCGATTAGGTTAAATTTTGAGATATCAAAATGTTTTTTTTCCACTACAGTCCAATAAGAAATTTCAAACTCTTCATTCAAAAATGCGTCTGAAATAAGATAGAAAGTGTTAAGGGTATAAGACATCTTTTGGGGTTTGGAGACTGGGAGATAAAATTTCATGACATAAGCCAACACATTTTTCATCAAATGCTAAGAATAAAAATGACTATTTAGATTAAAAGAGTGCATGCATAGTCTCTCTTTGTATGTGTCAACTTTGCACATCAAATTAACCTTGTAAATATTTGCTTAATTATTGCCCAATTACACATTTCTGTATACTATTGAAAAATAACGAAATCATTTGATAATATTGATAGTGAGTAGTAAAATGGATGGTTACTATAATTTAGGGTACATTCTTCCATGAATCACAAGGATAAATCAATGTCTATTCAAATATTACATTTGTGATGTGAACTTCTGGTTTAATGTTAAGTTGGAGAAGCGAATAACATTGTTTTTGACACTAAGAATATAAAACAGAAGCCTCAGCTTTCATTACATCACACCAATACTTGTTTCTCATTTTTCTCTAAAGAATCCATTTCTGTTTATTTCTGCATTATCCAACAGCCCCTTTCATGTTTTTAATGGATTACATTATTTCACTGATATATGCATTTTATTGCCTTTACAAAATTCAAAATATTGTTTCAGGGGCTTTTTTTCCCCGTATACAAACAGAAAACAGAAAAAGGAAGGCTGACTTTTAGGCTTTTGACAGGAGTCTTGTATAAGTGGAAGACTTTTAATTCTCAAATTGTTTCACTTCAATAACTCTTTTAAAGTTGTTGCGCCAAGATGCCTGGCGGATTAAGCTCCATTGCCTTTTCTTGTTTTGAACTAATGTATTCTTGATCACCGTTTAATGAAACTATATACCACATGGAGATTTCACATTAGATAAGCCATGTGAAACCCTCATCAGACAAGTAGCTCTGGCTGGTGGTAATCCTTCAGATGAAAATTTCAGACTAGCAGGTTTTCCAATTTAAATGAGCCCCTTTAACTATAAAAAATTGGCACGGTATGATTGCTAAAAATTATTTTTAAATTTTTATGTTGCCAAAGTGCCCTGGTGGCTGTAAAAAAACAGAAATACTGCCGTAAATACAGAAAACATTAACTGGTCACTGAGGGGATCCAATTTACAACCCATAGAGACAACTCACACAGCTCACTGACACTGGCGGTATTGGGTTTGTTATTGGGCATTCTGCTCTGCTCCCCCCACACAGAAGCAAAGCTCGGCCTAAATATGCAATTAAATAGATTTATTCTGCAAGTTTCCCTAGTCAGTGGTTATTACTCACTCTGACTTCATTGCACTCTGATCTATAGAATTTTCATGACGTGTTCAGGTAGCCTTTAGAAAGCAACAGTACCTGCTATGAACTTAAGAAAAAAATTACTTTGAGGAGGCAGTTAACATGTGCTGTTTAAATCTTTAAGCTGATTCAGCTAATATTCTAAAACCTACATGTCCTCTATCTTTGTTTTAAACTAGAATCACTGTACTTCTTCATATATTTAAAATATTTTCCATTACAACTAGCATAGCAGTTATTCTCAGAATTTGGATTTTGAACAAGGAGACTAAGTGGAGATTTATGCATTATATTTTGTTTTAGTCTGTCACAAATGCCAATAATTTACACCCAAGTGTAGAATCTATTGGATTGCCCTCATTTGTTCATTAGAATATGTCAGTTTGAAAATAGTACTGGTGATTTATTTATATTGGAATGTTATTGTCACCTAAACAGGACATAAAGTAAAATACTTGGCAACCTAAAATAATTAGTAGTAAGAAACAGCAACTGAAAAACAAACAAAATTACAACTATTTGCAAGGAGAGACAATCAATGAGATTAATCATTCTATACAAGCAGCAAAGATTGGACAAAAAAGTGATAATTCAACATGAGTATTGCTACCATTTATAATAGCATATACAAATCAGAAAACGAATGACCTGGTAAATTTGAAAAGCAAAAGATATTGCAACCAAGGATACCTGAGTGAGCCCCTATTCAAGTCTACACCACTCAATATTTGGGAGAAAATATCAGACTTAGACTCATATAGAATTATATTCTTACACCAAAGGCTTCTAGTTAGTTTCCAATATTGAGGAATTAGATATAATCAGAGCATATTCTGTAACAGAGAACTATGACTTATTCTATGCTTCAGCAAATGAGTGATGAGATAATACACGTAATTATTGCCATGAAATGTCACAAACAAAGCACGCATGCACACACACACATATACATTTTTCAAGGAGTAGAGTGGCCATGAGTCAGGTTTGTTTACTCTGCTCACAGTTAATGAAATCAGGTCACTGCAGTGTTATTGTCTATTGTCACTAGTTGCATTCAAATGCAGCACAATAAAAGGTCATTTGCATGTATGCCGGATCAGAAAGACCCAAAGAAAGATTAGGACACAGTCTTCTATAGCAGGAGAAACAAGCACAAGAAGGATGCCCACCACCAACTCACCTGGGATGAACATGTAGAGAATATACTTTCTTGGCTCCTCCTTTGCTAGAAATTTCTTGCAGCTCAAAGGAATAATTTGGGAAGGTAGTGGGAAAGAAGGACCTACGCATCTGCCATCATAATGACTATAAGGAAGGGAAATAAACAAGAAAACTGTCAAGGATGGGTGAGCAAAGAAAATCCCAGTCTCTTCCAGAGTAAGCAGTGTGACATCCGAAGTCTTGGTTTAGAGAACAACTAAGTTCAGAAGCTCTTATGACAAATGAGGAAATGCAAAAAAGTAAAAGGGGTCAGGGTACACGGTGAATATTGCTCTAAATCTTCCCATGGATAGAGACACGAGGAAAGAATACTCAACACATAACACCAACAGTACTTGACACCTTCTCTGACATCTGATCTATTGTATAGATTATATGGATCTACAGTCTATTGTAAGTAACCACTTCCCTTACAAATTTCAAACAAAGGGAACTTTCAAAATCAAGGCAAAGGTTGATGCTTATAAGAAAAAGAGTAAACAAATGACCAAGACTCACTGTACTTATTCAAGTAGAGGAATTTAGTACATTTAGTGATAGTGGAAGTGATCAACTGATTAAATTTAGAGATTGCTTGGGGCCCCAATGAGGTAGCCTAGTACATAAAGTCTTTGCCTTAAATGCACCAGGATCCCATACAGGTACTGGTTTGTGTCCCAGCTGCTCCAACTCTCTTCCAGCTCCCTGCTTGTGGCCTGGGAAAGTAGAAGAGGATGGCTCAAAGCCTTGGAACCCTGCACCAGCATAGGAGAGTGGGATGAAGCTCCTGGCTCCTGATTGGCTCAGCTCTGTGGCAATTGTGGCCACTTCTGAAGTGAACAGGAAGATGGAAGATGTTTCTGTTTCTGTTCTCTGTAAATCTGACTTCCTAATTTAAAAAAAAATCTTAAATTCTTGAATATCCTTAAGAAAGGATTTGGTATTATTTATGAAACTTAACAGTTTAGATAAAATTTTCCCCCTTAAAATACTTACAGATCAATAGTTTAAAACTTTATTATCTAGCCTGATGGTTCACCAGAATGAGGATATCAAAAGCAAGAAAATCAGCACACTTTGCAAAAGAAAAACCACACTCCCACTGCTGCTGCTGCTACAGCCACCACCCTAATACCTACAGCAATTCTGTTTTACGGAGGTCATCTTATACTGTCCACAATGGCTCCATATTTGGACTTCTTCAGTCATGACACTGACAAGAACTTACTGATTGCCTAATATGTTCCATGTACTGTAATCTGTATAGGTTAAATAAATTTGTTGTAGCTGATGGAGGTCCATTTCAAAATTCATAGTTCATGTATTCCTACATATATCATAAAATTTCATGTTTGCCATTCAAAGTGCTTATTACAACTCTATTGGAGAGCTATTCTGATTTTAATATAGCACATTGAACAAAGTAAAAGTGAATCTAACTTCCAGCAAATATTTTCATTTGAAATGGCAATATCATAGTACTTATTGTATAATAGTGACCAATCTCTGATCAACTCCTCTGTCTCACGTCCAGATGAATCCAGCATTCTATGTCAATAGTTTCAGAACCTGATGTTGTGACCAAAACATGGATAACGACTCATTTAGAAGTGCTCATGCTCTAATTCTACATGAAAAATAAAATAGAGACAGGACAGAGTAGTAAAGTATACTGATCTATGGCTGTTTTATCAGCAGAAAGTGTCCTCCTTGAGATTTCACACTCAGCTTCTTCGAGTGGAACTTCCTCAGGAAGCAAAGTGAATTTGCCTTGCCCGTAAGAGGTCCCTCCCGCTATATTTAATTTTGCTAAATTGACTAGTATTTTACAGATTTCCCTTCACATAATACTACACTAGAAGTGACTAAAA
Source organism: Ochotona princeps (assembly GCF_030435755.1). Taxonomy (NCBI): domain Eukaryota; kingdom Metazoa; phylum Chordata; class Mammalia; order Lagomorpha; family Ochotonidae; genus Ochotona; species Ochotona princeps. Next base: position 31,633,147 of record NC_080849.1, on the reverse strand, counting down.
TATTAACAGGTGTGTAAGTTATAGGGTGGAAATGAAATACTCTTAAAAATGCTTGATTATTTCCATCAACTTGATAGAGCAAGAGATACAGTGATTTCTTATCTACTGGTTCACTCTCTAAATGATCACAACAGCCAGACTGCACCAGGCTGAACCCAAGAGCTCCTGGGTTACAGGGGACCATTTTCTTGAAATCATCATCTGTTGCCCGGAGCAGACAGTTACAGGAAGCCAAATGGGAATGCTTCCAACTGGAGTGCTGGGAAGAGACCACAATAGACAGACAGAAGCATGCCCCATCCATGCCTCCATATCCAGCTCAGTTTGACTCTTACTCTCCTTGGTCACTGGCTGTTCTTTCTCTACTGTTTCAAGGTGGCCATTGTCTTTTTCTAGGAAGAGCTTTTAAATGACCTTTCCTAGTATCAATATCATTCAGGACAACACTAGTATTTCTTTCAATTCAATCAACAAGCTCTTTAAAACTATAACCCCAGCATATTTCATGGCTTCCAGACTTAAGATTCAGGTTCTGAGAGGCCTCAGAGATAAGCTGTGAATCTGTCATATCAGAGAAGACATAAGAACTGTGATACATTAAAAGAACTGTAAGGAGGAGGTGTTTTGCCTGCCAGTTAAGGTGTCAGTTGTCTGTGTCAGAACAAAACAGATCCAACATCAATGAGCAGCAATATTAAAGTTTTCTCAGAAGACAAAATCATGATCCTACTGAATTTGAAGTTGAAACTTCCACCTGGTCATTTGGGATGCGCAGGCCAATAAATCAACAGCAAAAGTGTTATGATACTCTCAGCCAGGGCAATTAAACAGAACAGAACACAGAAGTGCAATCAGTAGTATAACATGCAAATAAAGACTGTCTGCAATTAGGCAGGCTTCGTGGAATAGTACTTAGTACTTCCAGGACCCGTGATAAAAGTAAATAAAAATTATAACCAACACAGGCAGCACAGTTAAAGACGCAAACGCACAACAATGAACTTTTGAGTCATCCCAATATGCAAGCATCAAGAAAGTGAGTTTTCTGAGAAAAAAATTAGAAAAACAGTTATAATCACCAAGTTTTGCCATGTAAACCACTGCAAAAACAAGGATCATATGTTTGTATATTAAAGATGTAGCCATGTTTATATATATGTATTCATTTTTCTACTGATTCCAGCAATATGATGTAGTATTGCTAATTCCATTTTTCTTCATATTACAATTATAGAGTAGCATACATGAAGTGTTACTTGCCAAGAATTAAAGTGAAACGCATTATGCATCATGTTTTGGTTAAATTATTGGCATATTATTGCTATATTGGCACAGTTTTAATATTAGAATAAGAATTATTTCCAATGAACTTTATCCAGAAGTTAAATATACTTTTAAAAAGTATGTTTCTGTGGTCAGCACAAACGTGTAGCAAGCTAATCCTCTACCTGCAGTGTCAGTATCCCATATGGATGCTGATTCATGTCCTGGCTGCTCTACTTGTGAATCAGCTCCCCTCTTTTAGAATGGGATGGCCAGAGGAAGCTCCTGGCTTTGGGTAAGCTCAATTCTAGCCTTTGCAAGCATCCAGGCAGTGAACCAGTGAATGCAAGAGCTCTCTGTGCTCCTTTGCGCTCTGCAAAATCTGCCTTTGAAATAAGAAAAAATTAAAGATTGTTGGTTAAGATTTGAAATCAACCCAGATCTCCATAAAATGATTAAGAAAATGTGACATTTATGATGAAATATTGTTGTTCACTATAAAACTGATAATTGTAGATCTTTCTGTTTAGTGAAAAAAGCTAGTCCCCAAGACAAATGTTTTCTTATTTGCAACTAACATATGTAATGCTCAAATAATGTCGTGTACGTGAGTGAAGTTGACATAAATATTTAAGTATTATTTAGAGGCTTGTCTACTCCTGAGGAGCAGTGGTCTTGCCTTTTTTAAAAAAAAGGTTTATTTAATTTCATTTGGAAGGCAAATTTACAAAGAACACGAGAGAGGAGGAGAGCGAGAGAGGAAACAAGGGAGAGAGGGGATCTTCCATCCACTGGTTCACTCCCCAAATGACCACAATGGTCATAGCTAAACTGATCTGAGGCCAAGAGTCTCTTCCTGGTCTTCCCTGTGGATGTAGAGTCCCAAGGACTTGGGCCAAGCCACACGTAGGGAGCTGAATGGGAAGTAGAGCAGTCAAGACGCAAACTGTCACCATATGGGATGCTAGCGCCACAGAATGGAGGATTCGCTTGCTGAACAACGGCACCAGCCCCAGGAACAGTGGTCTTTCTGCTTGCCACCTGTTGTAATCTTTTTTAGTATAGGATTATGTATGTGATTATAAATTGAAAATATGTCACATAAATTATATTAAAATGATTTTAATGTGTTCGAATAGCAGGCTTAAATGAGAACACCTTCACTGAATTATTAACTTGGTTAGGATGGAGATACGTTTCACAGAATGCTCTTCCTTTAGTTGTTTCCCATTAGGGAAGGTCCCTAAGATAAGCAGAACTTCTGTGTAATTTGGAAAGTATAGTAGTGAGTAATAAGTGTCATATCATAATAGATAACAGATACTGTGTCTAACTGAAACATTTCTCTCTTCTGCTCCTCATGCCAATCATATCTTAGCTCTTGACATTGCTAGCAGTAGCCCTAAAGTTACTAACAAAAGCTTGGCTGTGGACCCACAAAGCTAGCTGATACTTGGAAGCACAACCTTTGTTTGAACTACTCCCTTTAGCTAAATCATTATGATTCTACTTCAGCAGCTGGTTGTGCTAGGCTTCTTTGGAATTCAGTGAAGTTTAAAACTTTCCTTTCAACCCAGTGTTTGGAAGATTGGTTAGTGACTCTAATCTCCCAGTTTTCCCTTTCGGACCCTGAATTCTAATGCTTTTTCAGACTCAGTTGTCTATGGAGGACTGGTGCTTGAAATAAATACACACATATGCATCTCTCTGTATGGGACTCACACCTTACATAATCCCAATATACAATTTAAATGCTGGGGGGGGGGAATCTCCATTTTAAATCTCCTGATTATAAAATTAGAAAAAAACAACCTTTCCTGACACACTGGATTTCTTGATCAAAATAATCCTGAAACTTGAACCCTGAAAAGGCAACTCAGAGTTTCAGAGTTCCAGAAAATGGTGGTGGGGAGAAATCTTTATTTTTTATCTTAATGGTGTTTTACTTCAGCATTCAACTCTAACCTAAACTTAAGAGAAATAATATAGAAATCTGAGTCAAAAGTTAAAGTATCTTTTACTAATTTTTTTGTTTTATACATCATCTTCCATAAAGTGTACTTCACATTATAAAAATCAACAAAGGTTATTGAAAAACATTTTCATTATTTTATATAGTACTGAAAATGAACATGACACTGTGCAATGGTTTATATATTTCATTTCCTTTCTCTTTATAGCCTATTTCATTTTCTCTCAAACTGTTATTATTATCATGGCACCCAAATTTGAGATATTCAGCTCCCTCAGGAGTCAGGTACATATGCTCTGTACAAACAAATAAATCAGGCAGGAGGAAGGCTATTTGGGTGTTGTTAACAACGCTCCCCATAGGACACTGAGCTAGTCATATTTACTCTATTTGTCAAAGCCTCAGGCCAGGTTCAAAACTTGCAACTCAAACAGGAGACACATGATACTCTTACTTGTACTGAAAGCTGCTGTTAACTCCATAAACACAGAGAGCTGGCCTCTCTCTTCTCTCTCATCTGTGTTCTCCTGCAAAGGTTGAGGAAAGAAACCAACAAGAATCTCCTGACTGTGGTGGGTGCTGGGATATTTTAGGCTAGCATCACAGTGGTGATTAACACAACTACAACTTAAGCCAAATTGTCGTAATGTATGGGAGGGTGGACCACAGGAGATTCTTATAATTACGTGAACAACCACCTTGCTTTACATGGCATACTTTATATATTGTATACATATCATACACATATATGTGATGCTACTGAGAAATGCTTAGCCTGTTATATGTGAAATTTTTAAAATCTTAATTGCAGACCCCCTGATCTACAGCTGCATAGTTACAATGTCATGGGATATAAATTAATTTCATTGAAGCTGTTATTGATGGTATAGATGAGGTAATATCATACAAGTCACTTTGTCTCTGAAAATTTTTTGGTAAGATTAAAGGCAACAATATTTGAATGTTGTGGTTTAACACCTGCCTTCCATTTTGATTCTATTTGTAAGAATACATTCAAAAGATGTTTCTAATTGTATGCTCTCTGTGAGGTTAGTAGGATTCTTAGGATGGGGGATAAGCTTTATTTCAACAATTTAACAATTCTCAGTATCAAGAAAGGGTTGTTTTATGGACAGAAATGTTAACACATGGTTATTATTGATACTAAACAATTTTCCTGACAACTTTCAGTGCGAATACTGAAAGGGCCATTCCTTGGCAAAACAAGCTCAGATGTGTTTCATCTTCGTTAAAGAGTATGCATAGAATTGCTTGCATGAGGTATACCTGGGCCTGAATTTGTTTTCCAACGTCCTTTATCCTAGAAAGCGTACTTCTACTTAACACAATCCTTTATCATAATTTTTTTGCAGCTGAGACATCATTCTCTGTTTACATAAAAACATTACTTTTGAATTTTACATTGGTTAAAGGATAGAACAACCACACTACTGCATTGTGTCCGATGATTTTGGTCATTTTCTCGCACAAAAGATTGCTCTGGTTCATGGTTACAGTCGTTTCTTTCTGTCCATCCCTTGTTTCAGCATTATTCTGTTTTATTTTAATATCTATCTCGATGACCTATCCAATATTTTAATCTTAGAATTTATGGACTTACTCAAATCAAGTTAACTTCAATTCCACATTCCATTAACCACTCATACCTATGGTCACCCTTCTGACTCTGTTATCTAAAAATGGCAACACTTGGAAGTTTCAAACGCCCATGCCTTACTTTTCCACTGCAACCTCTGAGCTTTCTGCTTCCTCTATTTTTGCCCCGTCCATCTGACATTCACCCAGCCAGGGCGGCATTTTGATTTTCTCTCTTAATCTTCCTGTACTATTAAAGAGTTCCTGAAGCCTCTATTACAATATATACACTAATAGTTTCCACAGCCATACAGACACTCAAGCTCTTGTTCCTTAAGTTCCACAATTCTTACAACATGACACTGGATTCCAAATAGCTCCCCAGAACAATGTCAAATTCAACTTTGACTAAATAGCTTCAATCCTTTGTTCTCAATTTATATTGCCTACTTTTAGAAGCTGATACTTTTACTGATATTGTTGTCCAAGTCAGGACACCAATACATACTTGGGAAACCCTTCTCACTGTCAAAACTCAAGGTGTCATCAATTCTTTCTACACTAAAAAAGTTTTTTTTAAAAAATTGAATTTTCCTTTATGTCTACTAGAACCTCATCATTTCTCCAGTAAATTGTTAGTTTCACCCAAGATCATTATTCCCACCCAACGGATCACACATAATATAGTCAATCACTTTTGAGTCATAAAATAAATACAAAAGGAAAAATTTACTTTACCATATCAGGAGTAGACAAGGCCGTTTGATGGCACAGACTTCTAAATCCAGCCTCCAGCCACTGTAGGCGCGTCCCAATTCTGAGTCCTGGCTAGAGTTAATGTCTTGGCCCACCTGAAGCTTGTTAGTATTATGCCAAGTCAAAACAGCTGAGCAGGAGAAATACCTACTACTTACACTGGGATTTTTCTCAGCTGTTATGGTAGCTTTGTTACTTTGATCGATTATCACTAAGCTAACACACAGACACAAAAGTCTTAGTATGAAATTAGAACCTTCCTGACGTGGCTTCTATTCGCATGTGTGGCATTTCACATGCTGTGGTTTCTGCCTCTAGGTAGAGATCTGGTCTGCACACACTGTCAGTTGCCTGAAGTTTCCCAAGGGCTCGCTGAGTCTTTACACTTGCGTGTCTTTCCTACAAATGTTTTAGCTTCCTCAAGTAGTCTAATGCTCAAGCACTTAGTTCTGTCTACAGCCTCTTAGCAAGCTTCATTATATTTCCATAAAATTCTTCTTCCTTGGTTCCAGATAGATCCGACTAAGTCAAGAAGACAATTATTATATCACCTTTCAATTCACTTGTACCTGTTCCTTCTCCCATTGCTCAGAGACTAGTTGACAGCAGGTGTTTCTTTCCATGCACCACATGCAGGATCGGGCAGAGACTCACAGTCAACATATAACTTCAAAACACAGAAAAGGGCCGACAGAGTAACGGATGGGCGGTGGGTGAAGGACGGAGAACAGTATCTCTGCCAAAACAAACTGACATGTACATTCAACTTTTTCACTTATTTTAGGAGTTCACTCATTTAATTTGGACTTTGATTCGAAAAATGTTGAGGACTTCATCTTAGACATTGTGTCAAGTTTTAGATTTACTCACATGCAGGAGGCATTATTCTCTCCTTTAAAAATCTCATCAACATTCCAGTTGGAACTAAAGACCTTAAGTAACACATAGTTAAATTCTGTGTCAATCTTGTCCCTTTCCCTTTTGTTGGAGAACATACTAGGGTTTATAATTTGAAAACAAAGATATACCAATTCCTTTTATTACCAAAGCTTTCAAAAAGGTATTCTAAAGCTTTTTTTTCCCCATGTTTGTTTCTATGTGCTTGAGCATTTCATCTTTATATTTTCCTTTCTATCATTCTCAGTTAGCCAATAACCCTTTTTTCTCTCATTGAGATTCTCACATGGTCAAATTAGGTAACTCAACACTTTGGCAATGCTTGGCACTGTTAATCATCTGTGCCACAAGGCTCAGGCCTCTTGATTGATGCCATTGTTCCTGGACTTGATGACTAGACTATGAGCCTGGACACAGGTTTCCATAGCAGGGGCTCCAGTCCTCCTCCTCTGTATCCCTGAGATGGAACATGGAGAAAATCTGTGTAATGACAGGTTACAAAAGCTCAGTTTATTCAGCTGTTGCTGTGGAAAGGCATTCTTACTTGCTGACTGCAACTAAGTGAAACCACAAAGAGGAAGCCAGAAGGAAAGCCATAAAAAGTAGACAGAATGGGACACATCATTTGTATCTGTTCCAATCTTTCACTCTCCCTTTACTGTCCCTCTTGGAAAACACTAATGTAGAGACAGGTAATAATCAAAGAATGTGGCCAGCAGAGTCCCAGCCTCAGTGTTCAACCAGCTGAGGGCCATTACTGCACCAGTTCGAAACTTAATTCTCACACTTATTTTAATGTGCTCCCAATGACTGCAATTATCAATACAGTGACTGACTCAGATTTCATGCTCCACTCCTTACTCTATCTCACAAATTCTGCCTCCATATGGTGAGTTATTGCATATGTGCTCGATTATATATTGCCTTATACATTTACCTATATATCCCCTCAAAATCATCTCATCAGAAAATCTAGCCACAAAAAGTTCTTGGTATTGTAAAGGTTGCCATATTTTTAACGAATCAACCAGACCCAATTCACCTCTTACTCTACTCACGTAACACACCCAATTTGACACCAGTCTCTTTTAAATCTATCCTTCACCTTTATTTCAACAAGTACCTTATTATTCTTCTTCAATCAACCAGAAAACCCCACAAAAGCACACAAGCATGATGGGCGCAGAGTATAAAAAGTGATAGAAGTCGTAATGAAATTATCAAACAAGAATGTGTTAAAAAGAAAATCACTTTAAAAATTATTATATTTGTATAAAGCAGACTGAAGGCAAAACTAAAGAATAAGGAAGAAGGGCCTGGTGTGGTAGCCTAGCAGGTAACTACCTTGCCTGCACCATGATCCCATATGGGCACCGATTTTAATCCCAGTGACCCTACCTCCATCCAGCTCCCTTCTTGTGGCCTGGGAACACAGTAGAGGACAGCACACAGCCTAGGGATCCTACATTCATGTGGGAGACCAGGAAGAGCTCCTGGCTCCTGGCTTCGGATCAGTGCAGCTCAGGCTATCGCAGCTGTGTGGGGAGCAAATCAACAGATAGGAGATCTCTTTCTCTCTCTCTTCCTTTCTGTATATCTGACTTGGCAGTAAAAATTAAAAAAAAATCTAAAAAGAATAAGAAAGAAAAAAGTTAATATGAAAATGCAAATCAAATTAGTATATTATGCAGAAAAGCAGGAATTACATTAATTTCAAAATAGTGCAGATTATTGTAGTTGCATAAAAATTAGAGTTGAATTGATAACTTAGTAGTCATGAGCCCATAATATTCTGAATAATACAACTTAAAATATATATAAAGAAAATATCAGAAAAACAATGCAGGAGATCCAACATTCCACTAATTGTTTATGAAATTCAATATACAATTCATAACCAACAAAGGATCAGGCAGACAAATACACACACGTTTTCGGTATGTAAAACTTAAAATTTGCTGCATCGAACCAGTATTTTATTGATTTATTACTATGAGTTACTTCGGAAGCAAAAGTTGTGATCCTATTTGATGTGCCCTTGCAAATTAAACAACTACTATCAAAATGAAACAAAACCACTATAATCTGCTCTCCATCTGGTGGAAGCAAAAGTTCCATAAATAACTATTTATTTATTTTACTATTTTATTACTTATTATCCCTTCCCCTTCAAGAATGTGTCTAGGTAACTGAATCCCTCAAATATAGCAGTAAAAATATTAAAATAAGAGCACTCTATACCAAAATGGACAAAACTATTTTGAGGTGATTTATCATTTTTAAATTTTGCTTTTAATTGTTCAATGAGAATGAGCTGATGTGGAAAATTCTAGTGATTAAATGGAAATATTATTTTTTTAAAAAGGAAAAATAATAAGAAAAGAAACTAGAATCAATAAATTAGAAAGCCAAAATAATTAATATTTGTAACTGAAACAACATTGGGAACATGACGGTAAACATCTACCATGCAGAAGTTTAGCAAGATCAGTCAAGTAAAAATACAGAGCAAAGCACCGAAAGGCTATCAACTGAAACACTGCCAAAGTGGTTCAGATGAAAAAACGCCCTCTCCTACAACCTGATGAATAATACATTTGTAAATCTTGCTAAAATGATTTTTCTAAAACAAACTAGCCTTCCAATATTGATTCAAGTTGAAATCAGAAGTATTAATCATAATAAAAGCAATGCATAAATTGCATACATTGTTAAAAGGTTTTCTTAAAAATAATCCAAGGTCAAGAAGTAAAGGTTGGAGACAATTCACCATCACACTTACAGAATTCTTCACAGAGTTTTTATCTACTTATAAACTACTTTTTTCAAAAATGTAAGTATCTATATAAACAGATAAAATGTCTTTCTCCAAAGCAATGGTGGAAAAAGAGTGACAGAAAGTTTTCTTATAAAATCAGGGGATTCCCATAATCAGAATTTATCAGGCTGTAAACAAACAAACAGAAAAACCACGGCATGTAGCATCCACATGGACCACTATAACATCAGTGTTCTGAATCCTCCCCACTCTCCCACAGGTAATCTATATGAACAGAACACACGCAGCCGGGAGTTTCAGGTCTCTTTGTCCAGCATTTGTGGCAGGCTACTTTATTAGCTTGATAATAGAATAAAACCTTAGCCATTTTGATAGGGTCCTGGCAGTTTATCCAGCCTGTAAGAAACTCAAAGATCCATTACTATTCAACATAGAAAACAGTAAAAAATAAAAAACTTCATATTTCATTTTAAAGGCTATACTAAATTTCTAATAACACTATTTTTAACTAAATACAAAAGTACTTTGTACAGAAACACAACATAACAGAACAGAACTATTGGGCAATAGATATTTCAAATTAAATGACGAAATTTCTGTCCAATGAAGTGTTGAACTTCCAATAAACTCAGATTAATCAAAGTATATCTTGAAACATCTCTTGCCATCCATTATTTTAACTGTTCAAAAACATATACATCTTACATTTCTGTTAAAGAAATTGGGGAAGATATTTCAAAAGTGGAAACCCCAATGGAAAAATTAATACTACAAACAAAAATAATATCTAGAGGGTGTTCACAGAGCATTATCACAGCTATACAAAAAAATGCTACTGTATAAAAATTCAAATGAATCACAGCCAAATATTTTAATTAATACCACTAAGCATCCTGATTGCTGGGCAATGGTGGGGTAGGGTGGGAAGGAGCTGAAAATGGTGGGTCACCACAAAACTGAATACAACCTATTCAAGTTTCATGCAGGCAGTGCTTAAACCAAGGATTAGCAATAACTGGGACACATCAGCAGGGAGTGACATGATGGCAGAGAGATGCGAAAAGAAGAATTACTCTTCCCTGTTTAATGGATCATGCTCTATTAAATTTTTATTTGAGAATCACCCACACCCCTGTTCCCTTCTTCCTCTGTAGTCTAGTGTTACTCTCTCCTGATTACTAAGTACTTGTAATCATTGCAACACTCTGTTCCTTGATACATAATTAGTACTTGTGCCACAAGTTCTCAAATTAGAGCACTCATTCCTCAAAGAGCCATGGATTACAAAACACTTCCAAGAAGCCACTTGATGAGCATAATTCATGTCATTACATGATGCTTGATCCTGTCAGAAGCGCTTTTTTTAAAAAAGAAATAATTATATAAACCATGTGCCTAATTTTGAGCAATCTCATGTCATATTAAAATGGTTTTTGGTCATTAAGGCAAATTAGTCTTGCCTGGAAAATTCAATGGTCACTTCCTCTAAATGTTTCCATGTATCCCACTGCTGAGACCACAGAATATGCAAGACGTTTTTTACTCATAGCAATCATTAATGTTTCAGAGTGAAAGATAAAGGTGTAATTTGCTGTTGGTAATCTGAATGCTGTCACTCTACTTTTGCCTGCAAAAAATTTCACATCTTCAATCTTCCTACTGGTTTACTTTACAAATCAATGCAGAGTTGGTAGAATCAATGTTGAATGATTTGAGCATTTTAATATTCACAAAATAACTGTGACAACGAAGAAAGGATGAATGACCAATAGGAGAATCAATTAAAAATTATGATAGTTAAAACTATCTCAGAAATTAAATTTGTTTCTGCGTTTTATCATTTCAGTACCTGACTGTCCAGTGAGGCATGAGTCACTGCTAAGAATTCTGTACCATGATTTTCCGTGTGGAAGGGTCAAAACAAAACAAAACAAAACAAAACAAATAAACAAACGTAAAAGCCAAATCTGTGTCCAGGACAGCGAGGGGAAGTTCTATTTCCTGAGAATGGGAAGGATGAAGCAAAACGAAAACCATTCAGCCCTACAAGGTATTGGAAGCATGTGTCTGTTAGAGCTTTAAGTTGATCTTCCAACGTAGTTCATTTTATTCCTTCACATCATAAAACATGACAAAGAAAATAAGAATTCATCAAGAACACATGAAGACATCAGCACAGACAACACACTGGGCCTTCTGTAGGACCACTCAGCAACAGATCAAAACACTGTAATCTTCTGTTTTTTGTAGGCATTACTAAAAGCAAAAAGGAATACCAGTAGCTAGCGCTGAAGTCCTATGGTGAATACACAATACTGAGAGTATCATCTTAAACAATTAAATTGGAGAATCTCAGGCAGATGCCACCAAGTTCCATGGAATTATCTGCTGAAGAGATACTGAATTTAACTTAGGACCATGTGGCAGCCGGGCCGACACTTGTGCATGGTTTTTCTTAAACTACCTGATTTCTAATTTTATGGTGCCTTTTCTTACACCTGCGTTAATTCTAGTGTGGCATTTAAATTTTCTTAAACAATTCCTACAGATGATCCATAATTTTGATCAATTCTTCTGCCTGGACAAGGCACCTCAGATTATTAATACCATTTATTTAAAAATAAAGAAATATTAAATACTTTAAAGTCTGAGTTAGAGAGAGAATTTCCATCCACGGGGTCGCTCCCCCAAATGACTGTAACGACAAGCATTGGGCCAGACTCACCCAGTTCTCCCACATGGGTGGCAGAGGCCCACAAAACCTGAACCATCTCTATCACTTTCGTGGACTATTATCAGGTAGCTGGGTTGTAAGTGGAGCAGTCAGCACTCGAACTGGTACCCATATGTGGTATCAGCATTACAGGTGCTGGCCTTACCCATATCCCAGAATGCTGTCCTACATCATACTTACAACACTTTTGTAAAACTTGTTTTCTTTCTAAGAACATTTTATATTATATGCACATTTATAGCATTACTGAATCTAGTCTTCCAGCAGGGATGAGGAGTTTGCTATGAGGAATTGTGTTTTCCACCAATGTTTAACATCCAGGAGCTGAATAAAATAGGTCAGTAGTATCATTAATAAAGAATACCCACGTTTTAAAACAAACATATTCAAATGACATGATTCTGGTTAAAAAAAAAATACAAATGTATGACCAACAGGTATCAGTAAAACTTCATAGAAATGGTGCTTAGATATTTCACAGAATCTTCAAGCTCAGGACACCGGTAATAATCTAACCATTTTCTTTAGTGGGAAGAGTAAGAGACAGACAAATGGTGGCTCAACTTCCACATACATGAAAAGTATGCAGTAAACCACCATGAGGCTTGGGCTGGTGCAGACTGAAAAATATTTCTGAAATCCCCATGCTTCCAACTACCATAAAACACATAGAGAAAAAAATTGTAGAAAAGCTTCCACTCGGTGGTTTATTCATCAAATACTCAACACAGATTCATTGAGTGATTCACACATGCCAAACATAGAAAAGCATGCAATAAAAATTGCAGGATCTCATGGAGAATGTATTGTTATACCAGCAGAAAGCTAGACAACAACAACGAGCAAATGAATGAACAAAGCAACCTCAAAAAGAGACTTGTATCCTGGAAAAAGAAGAGAGACAATCACTCTTCCAGGGAAGTCACACTAGCAAACAAGAAGGCAGGATGTAATTTTGATGCAGAGAAATACAAATCTCAGACTTTAGAGTCTGTTTCTGCAGGACGTTTTATTCCTCTCTCTCCTGCTGGCCAGATTTTGCCATTTCACTAATTATCATTGTTCCACAAAGTGTTGCAATGCCAGTCAATAAGTGACTATTGGGATCCCACTGTGTTCTCAGCACCAGTATGATTGGAAAATGTGACTGAATCCAAGTAACAAATTCTACTGCTGTGATAAAATATGAGGTGGGGAAGCAAGCTTAAGTCAGTCAAGAACGTAAATCTTCTGGTTCTGAAAGGGGTGTTTGAATCTGGGTTTTCCCAGTGCACGCGTCTCTCCCTGATCCAGTCAGCATCACAGTTCCTCCGAGGAAGCAAACGCTTACACCACTAGATGGCACCAATTATTCTCATATTTTTTAGATCTAAAGAAAAAGATTTTTATATGCAATGGCCAGTCCAATGGAAAAACATTACCTGGTACAGTTATTAATAAAACTGTAAAATTTCGTTGACAGTTTTTTTTACAAGATCACAGTAACAGCCCTGAAGATGGTGTGTTCATTCACACCCAGATGCTTGTTCCTTCAGTGTACATTTGTTCTAATCACTTTTGCTTAATTTATAAACGTTATGCTTGAATATATAAAAATGAAAAGTAACTGAAATATGTACATAATCAAATATATATATATATCAGGATCTAAATAGCTGCTAACCTATTATGATAGTTCATGCACATTAACAGCTTTGCAGGTAATATTTTAATCAGGTATAGGACCATCTTTGTCAGGAAATCTTTCCTTTAATATTTCTAAACATACAAAAAAAATACCCTGGCATTCACCAATTGCAATTAAATCAACCAAAGATATGATAAGATGTAAAGTAAGGTAAAAACAACTCAACGATGTGCATGTCACTATTCAACATAAAATATAATATGGATAGCATTCTAAAATGTATTTAAAATTCAGGCCTAAGTCACATGCCGTATTGTGTGAGTTCCCTGTTTCATACAGCCGAACTGACAATGTCCTTGAAATATCATGCAACATTTTCCTAAAGGAAAAAGGCATACAATGTTCTCATTTATCAAAAAAATTGCTGGTTAACATGCAAACTATGCTTACGCAGTAAAAGTATTTAACAATTCTTACAGCTCCCATTAAAACACATAAATATGGTGTGAGGATAATCATGTTAGACTTCAAAATAAATACAATAATAAGATACGCATAAACAGAAAATATATTGAAAAGTTCAATATGCTGTATAAACAATTACTCAGAAGCAAAAATGAAATCACTTGTGCATTATACTAAGAAATTGTCTCTCTAAATATAAACATTCTTATCACATCAGCATGAAAAGCTCATGTCTCAGAATAACTTTCGGTTTGGACCACATAATGCAACAAGCTGAGACAACAGCCTCCCCACCATAGGTCCATGTGACACCTGGTCCCACTGCATTCAATTCAGCTTCCTGAAAATGAAGCTGAAAAGTTAACATGATCGGAGTCTTGGGTCCCTGCCACCCAAATGGGAGGTGTGGATGAAACTCAGAGCTGTTAGCTTCCTCCTGATCCACTGCAGCCATTTGGAGAGAGAAAAGTAGATGGAAGATCTCTTTCTGTCTGCCTAACCCCTTTTCTCTGTCTTTTAAATAGTCTTTCTTAACAAAAAAAGAAAAAATGCTGCTTAATTTGACTATCACTGTAATCTGCTTATTTTTAAAAAGTCAAAAATAATACTTACTTTCATATCTCCCAGGGTATTTTGCCTCATGGCAAAAAGCTTTCTAAATCTCTGCTCTTCCTCATAGAGTCTCTCCTCACAGTTCGCTTTCGCCTCCATGAATTGATCAAACACTGCTTGTGCATGCTCCCTTTTAAATTGTGCAGTTAAAAATACATCCCTATGAAGAAAGAATTCCACATGCTATTGATCAACTCAGATTAGCTAAAATGCATTTATTAGAGACATTTAAAGAAATGCAATATTATTCTATGGCCATATCACGCTGGACACACTCTATCTCGTCTGATCTGGGAAGCTAAGCAGGGGCAGGCCTGGTTAGTACTTGGATGGGAGAAACGCAATATTATAGAACCTTAAGAGCTGAAGGACCTGAGAAAAAAATTACCTATTTCATTCCGAAGTTCAACTTCCATAGCGTTGCATCTAAATGAAACAAATAAAAGTAGATGCTCTTAGTTGCCTATCCAACATACCCCGGTTCTGCGGGCATGTTAGGAGACCTCTTGCTTCAGGCATCGTTTTAATTTGAGAAAGAGTTTTTGATTAGAATTAAGACATTATGCACATAGCCAGGAAGTGAGCACCTGTATTAAATAGCCCAACAAAACAGAAAGCAGGTAATCGTAACATTTCCTGTAGAGGAAAAGTTCATGTGAACTAACCTGAACACAAGTCATGTTTCAAAAATCGCTGATAACAGCTATAGCGGCGGACAAAGGGGGATCTACTGGGTTGAACTGCTGAATAAGCCAGCTCTGCAGGATGCCATACCTGTGGACTTCTAATTAGATGAGATGTTTTCCTGTTTAAGCTGATGAATGTTTGGCAGTATATGTGTTCATTTTCTCATACAAATAAACTACAGCCTGACACAGAAGGACAGTAACAGGATGAGCTCAGTCATTATGGGAGGAATAACAGTATCAGATAACACATTAGGAAACAGTTAAAACATTACTGACAATAAACACTCTTAAGGAATAATTAGCAGAGTGGAGCAGCAACCAAAATACAATATAGAACTATGCACAGGATAGTTTTATGCTAACTCCATTACATGTTATCTCTGCTGATACAGAAAAGTAAACTATTTGCAAGTTATGAAGGCAGCAATGCGAATTTCTTGGAAGGGCTAAAATGTTAAATTGTTCTTAGTAACATATCATTTAAGAAAACAAAAACATTCCATGAAATAACAATTATTAGTTATTTACAGTTGAGCAACTTAGACACAGGGTGTTATTTACTTGTACAGACTCAAATATTTAGTCCACAAAAGAGCCAGAATTCAAATCCAGTCTGTTTCTCTCCATTTCATGTTACAGCTTAGCACCAAGAGCTCACATTTTTTTTCTCCCCATCATGCCTGTTATCTGCATATTTGAACTAAGAGCCTCTCCTATCAGAAATGAAGTCCTTTTCCTCTATCTTTTCCCTTGCCTTTTTCCCCACCCCATTACCCATACTAGCATCATACTAAACTCTTAAGTAAGATCTTAATCAAAGTATCCAATAATATTGACATTATGGAACACAGGGAACCAATGAAATCCACATAGGAAGGATCCAATATGATCAGAAGCATAAAAAGCTCACAGTTTCTGCCCCAAACCATCATTGCAACTTCACCTCATGTTCTCTGCTCTGGATACTAAACATTTTGGTATGGGATCATGCTAAATAAAAAATGTTATGAGTTCTACAAATACACATATATTACATACACTGATGTGTAGGTATCTATGCATAAAAATTGAATTTTTTCCTCAGAGTGATTAAAAAGCAAATTTGGAAGTCTTATGTATTACGTTTGCATCCTGCCACATCCTAGTTAATAAGCAATTATAAAAACTGAGAGCCAAGAGTAGCGCTGACTGCCATGATTCTGATATCGTATTTTAATAGTCCCTACATGAACCCTACTCCACTGCTGGTGGGGCTGCAGGCTGATACAGCCTCTATGGAAATCAGTATGGAGAACATTCAAACAACTCAAAATCAACATACCGTATGATCCAGCAATAGCACTCCTAAGAATATATCCAGAACACTTGTTTTATGACAAACCAACATGCACTCCTATGTTCATAGCAGCACAATCAGTAATTGCAAAAACATGGAAGCAGCCAAAATGCCCATCAGCAGAGGATTGGATAAGAAAGCTATGGTTCATCTATTCCATGGAATACTACTCAGCTATTAAAAAAAACAAAATGCAGTTCTTTGTGGCCAAATGGGCCAAACTGGAAACCATAATGCTAAGGGAAATGAACCAATCCCAAAAGGTTAAATACCACATGTTTGCCTTAATTTAAGATGATATGATGTTATGTATAACATGTTATGTTATGTATGTTATACGTTGTGTATAAACAAAAATTGAAATGTCAATGAGGTGGTCACAGAAGGTGGTTAAGAACTCGCATTTACTTTTAACATATTGGTTACTCATTACTATGTCAATTAATTCCATAATGATGTAAATTTTTGCTGATGGTACGTTGGAGCTTTTAATTGACTGGGATGATACTCTGCTGGTTCTGTCTTCAGACCAGAGAGGGTATACCTAAGAAGCCGTTGAACTTGACTGGACAATAAGATGCTGGACTCTATGTTTGGTATATGCTTGCAATGGGGGAATCTCAACTGAACTTGAACTGTGGTTATGCAACAAGGTGGAGGAATCCACCATGGTGGGAGGCTTTGGGGAGGGGTGGGGAGAACCCAAGTACCTATGAAACTGTGTCACATAATACAATGTAATTAATCAATTAAAAATAATAAATAATTAAAAAAGTAAAAAAAAATAGTCCCTACATGTGCAAGTTGTAACTCTCTAAAACGATATTCAACAAATTGGAGTTATGTTTTCCCACTTGCCATTTCTTTGTGCCTGGGAGGGCCTGGCCCTAGGCCCAGTATGTGTTCAAAATAAAGAATTAATAATTGCTCAACATGCAAGTAGATTATTCATAACACAGCTTACTGACAGTAGTCTTCCTCTGCGGTTGTAGATTAAAAGTCAATATGCAGAGTCTAAAGCGCACGCCCTTTGGAAGACGATGGAAGGAGGCTGGCACTAGTCGTGCCACTAACTAGCTGTGTGATCTCATGACAATCATTTAATGTTCCTAAGTTTCTGTTTCCTCCATATTTGTTTAGATATTATATTATACAAATAATCTCAAGATGTTCATGTAAAGAGAATTAAAAACTAAGAACCTTTTCGGTACAAAACTATTGAAGCCCATGTATATATATTTCACTGCTTATAAAAAAGGGACATTTTGAAAAAATAGGTGACAAAAAGCTTTTTGTAACAAACTCAAGACTTTTTATGACTAAATAAGTTTATATTTTAATCCATTTTCCACAAATGTTGATGTCTCCTAGTATTTAAATCAAACTAACATTCCTAAATGTTATCAGTGTACATTCCTCCTCCAAGTACAAATTTCAATGTTTCACAAAACATAAAATAATTACCAGGATAAATAAACAGTATACAATCTCCAGAGTCTTGGAATATCCCATGAAACCTAAACCGTGTTCGTTCTCCAAGCTAACCCTTCTCAGGTATTCCCTGCTTTACGAATCAATGGTATTAATCCTCCCAATGATAGTGAGAATGAATAAACTACAAGGGCTAAATAGAAAAACTATCTCTAAACTCCCTCTTCAAAACTGTAACCAAAATATTTGAAATATCATTCGGTGAAAACCCATCAAATATTACATATTAAACATACAAATAAATAGAAAACCAATAGAGAATACTGTCAATATTATAAACAATAATACTTAATATATGGAAAAACAGCCCATTATTCCAACAGCAGTAAATTCAAAGTAGCCATGAAGAATAAAAGGAATTTATTTATAACTACACATATATGAGTTAAAATTATTGAATATCACAAGCTTATTAAATAATAGAAACTAAAGCTTAAAGAATAGATTTTATTTTCAATTAAAACTATACTAAATACAGAATTTTGAACAATTATGAGAACTTACCTTAAATTATCCAGTGTCTTTTCAAATCTCTTCTTTTCCTTTTCTTTTATTTCTAATTCGTGACTCAGTTCATCTATCTTTGTATGAAAAATAATGGTTTTACTTTTTGCTTTCTCCAATTCTTTAAAGACTGTTGAACGTTTACTCTGAAAGAAAAAGTCAAGTGTGACTAATTTGCATTTTCATATCCTTTCATTTTAGAGACACAATTATTTTTATATAAATTGAAAGGAAGCACTAACTGCCTATCAATATATATAATGATTTAGGTTTATATTCTCCACTACCTATAGTAGAAAACTTTTAAAGATGGGTTTAAACTATCCCCTTACTCTCTGTCCTCTCTCTCTCTCTCCCTCTCCCTCTCTCTTTTTCCACTACGCAAACTTTCCCAATCCCATCTACATACAACACACACCAGCAGATAGCACACATCACAAGTATGTTACATCAAGATGCAATTACATGGTTAATGTTTTTCCAGTGTCTATCATATATATTGGCAGATGGCCCACTATATATATTCATTCTTCTTTCAGGAAAAAAAAGAGTAGTATTTACTCCAAATGCAATTTCCCAAAGCAGAACAATGTAATTCCGAGTTGAAGACTGATTTCACATTTATTTTTACATGTTTCTTTCGTGACTGTTGGTGTTCATATTGACTAACTTCCTGATTGAATGAGGTATGAAACACTGATTCCCACATATGCAATTACTCCTAATCGCTGGAACTCCTGCAATAGAATCTACAGATCTCAGTTGTTTTCTTTGCTGATTTTCCTCTACTCACCCCTCCCGTGTGCTTCCTAATCTTTTTTCATGGATTTCAGGAATCACTAATCTTTTTCATAAAATAATTGACATCTGTCTAAGATGTTAAATATTGGGTTCTATATATGTGTTTCCGCATTTCCCCTGCTTTCTTTTGTCTCTGGAAATTCTACTGTTAATGAGTAGGTATTTCTTATACTGGATTGGAGAAATAGTTAATTGGGGCCCCTTGATGGGTCTACTGGAATGCTATCTTTCTTTAAAGACAAACAAACAAAAAAAGAAAACAAAGTCAACCTAAAGAGAGTGGAAGGGAGTTAGTATGAATTAAATACACAGAAATCAAAGGGCACAGGAAATTCCAGGTACTGTTGTCTATCATAAAACTTGCATTTCAAGTTATAATTCATTTCTTGGTCTTAAATAATGATGGGAAACTGCGATTTTTCGGAAGCATTGATGTTAATAATTACTTTGAACAAACCTCCATCAGAATGCTGATGGTGGCACCATAGGATACTCCAATCAAGGGATGAAAGAGGCATAGAATTTCTTGCAGACAACAACGAAAAGCAAACATTGTATATGAGCACCTTTAACACCTATCATCAGTGAGGCTCCGTACATCAGTGGGCAGCCTGTCCCCTCACTTGACACCTACAGTCTTAAGATTTCCCCATTGAATAGAGTGTGGGTCGGGCCAGGTTTGGTAGCGACAAAAACCAGTGCACAATATGGAATGACAGGGTGAGATTGCCTGTACTGGATTTGAATGCAGCACCCAACCAACACGCGTGAGAACCAGGAAGGGAGAGGGCAGAGCCAGCGAGGGGATTGAGGGGCTGGTCCCCTCGCCAGACAGCTACTCCCACTGGATGGCATGGGCTGGGATGGGGACAGACCAGACTGGGCAGGGCTGCAACACCTGAGTGCCGCTTGTGCACTAGATCAGGGAAAAGCCAGGCTGGGCTGATTATTCCTGCTGGTACAAGCATAAATTAGAGTGGGTGAAGGTTGTTTGGGCTTAGCCGCAGACAGCTGGCAGAAGCTGGCACTGGGGGCTAATTCTGTCAAGTCAAACCACAGAATCACCCAAAGAGTGCATAAACCGGGACTGAGAGAGACCTGGGAAGGAAGTGCTGGGTTCCCCATCTTGGGTCACTACTCCCGCAGGAGGGCATGGAAACTAGGATGGGGGCTGGGGTGGCTAGACGGAGAGGCACTCAGCAACATTCTTGAGGGCTGGATAGTTGAGTTGGTTGGAGGGAACTAAGTTTCAATGCCCATTGACAGGTACTGGAGCCATATGGGAAGCGGGACAGACTGGACTAGTCTGCTATGTATACTGGCAGGCCAGGGTGGGGGGCGGGCCTGGTGGGGGTTATTGTGGGTCGCCCCGACTAGGCTGCAGCCCCCACTGGTTGATGAAAGAATCAAGTGCGTGCTGGGCAGAACCAGGCTGGACTGCAACACCCGTTGGTTCCAGTGCAATTCGGGACTGAGAGCAGAACCAACTCAGCAATTGCAACCACCAGCTGATCGTGGCGATGGACTGTACCGGGCCCTGTGTTTGCTAGAACATACAAGAATCTGGTCTGGGAATACCTCAAAGTTTCTTTGGAGATCTCCCCAATCAAACTGCTGGACTCAGAACCCTAGCCAAGAAAAGACAGAGGACAGAATAAATCATTCAACCACCTCAGCTATATGTTGGCAGTGAAATACTGGGCAAATGAAGACTCTATGATGGACTGTGACAATCAGTGGATTCTTCAATGACCTCATAGAGCTGGGAGTGGTGAGACTGGCAGCAATCCATAACTGGAGAACTATTAAAACCACCTGAGCAAGTATCTCAGAGCATGCTTCACATCCGGGACTTTGGGCGGGTGGGAAACTGGGTGGGGCTTCTTCCTCAATATCCCCCTTTACCTCAGATACTTGAAGGAAACAATATGGACATAAAAGTCTTACCCACTTCGCTATAGCCTCTGAACCGTAATTAACTATGTAAGGATTGTCAACAATAAATAAATATATATATATATAAATAAATTAAAAAGATTTCCCCATTGTGGGCTCAGTCTAGAGAGAGAAAAAGCATTCATAGATGCCTTGAGACTATAAGGAGTAGAGATCTGCTTATGTAAATGGAGACAAAACACTTGGAGACCACAGCCTTTCCTCTTTCCCCTTTCTCTCTTGTTTCTTTTATGTTCTTTCTGCTTTTCCATTCTTCCCTCTGTCCCCCCCCTTTTTCTCCCTATCTTCTTACCTCCCAGACTCCCTCCTCTCCTTCACTTCCTTCTTTCCTTCCTTCCTTCCCTCCTTCTTTTCTTTTCTTTGAGCTATTGGAAAGAAATGTGATTTCTTTTTCAATATTCATTGATTTGAAAAAGACAGAGGCTGGGCCCAGTGCCGTGGCCTAGCGGCTAAAGTCCTCACCTTGAACGCATCGGGATCCCATATGGGCACCGGTTCTAGTCCCGGCAGCTCCACTTCCCATCCAGCTCCCTGCTTGTGGCCTGGGAAGGCAGTTGAGGACAGCCCAAAGGCTTGGGACCATGCACCCATGTGGGAGACCTGGAAGAAGCTCCTGGCTCCTGGCTGCGGATCGGCGCAGCACCGGCCGTTGCACTCACTTGGGAGTGAATCATTGGAAGGAAGATCTTCCTTTCTGTCTCTCCTCTTCTCTGTATATCTGACTTTGTAATGAAAATAAAATAAATCTTTAAAAAAAAAAAGAAAAAGAGGGAGAGAGAGAGAAAGAAATACCTTTTGTCTAATGGTTCATTTCCTAATGTCTGCAATAGGCTGAGGGTGGGCAAGACCTAAAACAAGAGCCCAGTACTCTGCGGGGGTCTCCCACATAGTTCCAGGGACTTAAGTACATCACCTGCTTCCTCTAGGATGCATAGTATCAGAAACCTAGACAAAAAGTGGAGCCAGGACTGGGACTCAGGGACTAGAATACAAGATGATGGAGTGATTTAACCCCCTCTCTGTACTGATACGCATCCCTTTAAGTCTTTCAATTAATGGTGGCAACGGCAACTAGGAGTAGGTGACATGCAAACAGTGCATTTGTAATGTGACTATTCTTTGACGCTAATTTTTTCTCTAGCCCAGGTGACAGATTTAAGCAATATGGAGGCCTTCTCAGAAATATTTCATTTCCAGACCTGAGACTCCAAAATATGAACTATGGCTAATTAATATTTTACCACACATTTTCCATTATCTCTTCATTCAAAAACTTCAATATACATCATTTTGAAATACTGAACAAATTATGTTCAGATGTGAAAATGTCTACTTTATACTTTAAATTTTTATGAGCCAATAAAATATAATATTATCTTTAGTAAATTCAGATTCCATACCTAACACTTAAACTTGGTTAAACATATTGGTTGCCTTGGCCCAGGATTGAAATATTGATGCAAAATCAAAGATAAAAAGATCTGTCTTTGAGCTTAAATTCTAAGAACACAGAATGGTGCGCATAGCATTGTGTGTACACTAACATTCATAATTAGTATTCCATAAATTTTAGTTAACGTTGTTTGATAACGCAACAGGTCACAAGTTTCCTCAGAATGGGCTTCGGTAGTATAGCACAGAATGTATTTCTTGACTGGGCCACTCTGAGCCACTTGCACTTCCACAACCAACAGCATTCTCTGGTGATTTCTTTCTTTTACCAATTCAAGATCAGTTTCCCAAATGTTACATGTGAATGTTAAAAATCAAGTTAAACTCACACAGCAACAACAATACCACTGATAGTGAAAATGCATCACTTAGCATTTCCAACAGTAATTATTCTTTTAGGTTTGCCATGTATATTATCTCTATTTTCTATAACTTTAAGGCAAGGCAAGTCCTCAATCTCCATTTCATTCCTTAGCGATTTTCTTCCTTCCCAGACATCACCTCCTCCTTGCTTTTTGATTTTCTAGGTTCCGTGAGTTTCTTCCTCCACAACCCTCTCATACCTCACTACTCTGCCACTGCAACTATGCTTAGGATGTAGTCATGGCTGTCCCACTCCCTGCTTGCATCTCAACCAGATGGAGTACTTCCTGAGAAAGCCACGTTCTGAGTTTAATTTGTCATCTGCAACATTTTCCAACATCTCACACATTGTAAATGTTCATTAGAAACCACAAAGTATTCAAAGGGAAGATCAAATTGACATTTACCTCACTTCCAGCTCCTAGCATCTTCTACCACCCTCTTAGTACTTTCTACACGCGCAAACATGCACACACACACACACACACACACACACTGGTTTTCATTGGAATTGTTTTATATTAGATATTCTACCTCTGGACATTTTTACTTCTTATAAATGAAACTAATATTCAGATACACAATCAATGTTGGTCTCTTATTCCAATATTAAACACAAGTTCTCTCTTCGGTGACTTGTGTCACAAGCAATTAATAATACTGTTATGAGGAATAATAAAAATACATTTAGTGTCTCATTATCAAATATGTTATTTATTGGGAAATAGTGGCAGGCACACTATGTTCAGATTATGAAATGTTTTTATATATACTCTCAAATTTTATTTATGATTCAGTAAAATATATTATCCTTAATGAGTATCTTTATAATATATTTAATAATAAAAATGAGTCAAAGTAAGGATGTTTTTATTGTACTACTAGAAAGCTTAGTGCTGTTTTAGAATTCTTAGAAGCTATGCACCCTTGTCAAATACTCAGGCTAAGTGCCTTTTTATCTACTAATGAATTGAATTATAGCAGAAGTTTCTTATGAAGAATCAGTTTCACATTTTAAAGAAAACTGGTTTATGTATTATGTTTTATTACATTATAAAATTGGCTCACATAGTATAAAGATCTTGTCATTTAGTTCAAAAGTGGTATCAGCTGTACAATTTTTTTGTGCCATGGCTTTCAACAATGCTTTTATATTTATTCTTTAATTATAAAATGAGTTTGGAAATAGTTGATGGTTTCATGTGCTGTTTAACTAGTTCTTGTATGGAGATTGGTAAAACATTTTCATTTGTTCTTATTCCTAGCAGCACTTGAACAAATTAAATTTCCTCTATTATCACTGTTCTATTCTTATGAGATTTATTCTCCTTTGCCAGTTTTCATCATTTGTATTTTATAAATAAATCATACATTTCAGTTTTATTTTAAAACAACAAAAGACGCTCAGCAAAATGAAGAGGTGACTGACAGAATGGAAGACAGTATCAGCAAACTATATATATAACAAAGGATTGACATCTAGAATATCTAAAAACTCGAGAAATTTAGTAATAGCAAAATGAACAATCCTGTTAAGAAATGGGAGAAGGCAATGTTCAAATTATAAAATGCAAGAGA
The DNA here is from genome assembly GCF_030435755.1 of Ochotona princeps. Lineage (NCBI taxonomy): Eukaryota > Metazoa > Chordata > Mammalia > Lagomorpha > Ochotonidae > Ochotona > Ochotona princeps. Next base: position 31,608,276 of record NC_080849.1, on the reverse strand, counting down.
CCGACAGACACATGGGAATACGCGCAGGGTCACTAGCAATCAGGAAAATGCAAATCAAATCCTTGAGATTTTTCCTGATATCAGTGAGAATGACTACCACACAAAAATTTTAAAATAACAAATTCTGTTTAGGATGTGGGGAATAAAAGTATTCTAATACAGTGTCAGTGGGAATGTAAACTAGTACAAAAATATGGAAGACAGTATGAAGATTACTCAGATATTTGAAAACAGATCTCCCACATGACTCAGCCATCCCTCTCCTAGGAATATACGTAAAGGAAATGAAATCAGCATTTGGAAGAGTTGTCTGGAATCCCATGTTTGTAGCAGCTCAATGCATGATAGCTAAGCTATGGAATCAACCCAGTTGTCTGTCATCTGATGACTAGATTAAAGAATATGCAGTTTACATATACACAATGGAACACTACTCAGCTCTCTGGAGCAGAATCCCAGGTTCATCACTACGGAGTTATCTGAATCCATGAATAAGACACTAGATTTCTCCACCACAGAATGGAGATAAGAGCAAATTCTTCACAGGTTTCTCAGGAAGAAGAAATGAGTCACTTTATCCAAGAGCTTAGGACAAGGCCTGGGACACAGAAAACATTTATCAAATATTTATTATTGTTGCTGTTATCTTCCCAGGTAAATTATTGTATTTATTTTGTGGTCTAGTATAGGGCAAACTATTTAAAAATTATGTGATGACCCATATGCAGTCCACCAGCAAATCCTGTGGAGATTATCTTGAAAATATCCCCAGAGTATAGCAAGATAATGTGGCACCCTCCCACTATGTCCTCATATTCAATAATTTTTAAATGATATCATCAATATTAGATATAAAGATTTTCATGGAAGAAACATTTTTACTTTATAAAAATCCCTGAAGCTCTTTTAGGCATAGCCATTTGTTTTTGGTGTCTACTTCCCAACCCGTGGGTAAAATTAAGAGAGTAGAGATGAACAATGATTTTAGTCTGCAGGTTATTTCCATCTTCGGTCTAGTACACTTCATGTCCTAACCTAACAGGGATAGGAGGGCAGTCAGTGAGTGCTACAATGTACTAGTTACGGGAAAATGTTTAGTATTTGAGTGATGCTTTGGGGACTCAATATAACACTGTAATTAATGCTATACCAAGTTGATAATTGAAAATCTGAGATTCAGAGGTTTAATAACTAGCTCAATATGATGCAGCTACAAAATGATGAAAACAGGTTGGAGACTAGATACCTCTGACACTTCCTTTTTTCTCTGTAGCTGGCAAATGAACTTTGGTCACCACTCTTGGAAGAATTCACATGAGATTTCAGCATATGTACTAGGAAAAGGCACATGGGACCTTTTAATAAGGATCAAAGGAGACCCTTGCTACGCCAGAAATTAATTAATTCAACCTTGGATTGTATAAATGGGATAGCAACTACTTCATTGATTGCTGTGACAAGTCAATGAAATAATGTGATCCATGTATCTGCATTTGTCAGCACATTAAAATTAGCATCAATAAATGACATTAAGAAATGGGAGAAGGCAATGTTCAAATTATAAAATGCAAGGGACCGACAGACACATGGGAATACGCGCAGGGTCACTAGCAATCAGGAAAATGCAAATCAAATCCTTGAGAAGATATTAATAAGTGGCCAAGCAACCAAACTTGCACTGATAGCACTGGATAAAGATAATGCCCATGCTGGGAACATGAATTTCTTTTCTGCTCTGAACTAGCTCACTGATTTTTCATTGCTGGAATAAATCATGTCATCCATTTATGGATCCTAATTTTGGAATCCCAGCATGCATTCTTTCTTAAAAGTGCATCAGCAAGGACACTCTGGTAATATCCTTTAGTCTGCCCCTATGTGAGCCTTTGCTTATTGTTCAGCTTAACTTGCTAAATCTTGAGGAACAGACTGGCACAAAAAAGTGATTCTGTTTATGGGGTCTGCCCCAGAGGCAGCCCCAGACAACCCTGACAATCAGCCATGCCAACTGTTTTTGAAGGGATGAAATGCACTCACTATCCACAATCCTTTATACCTTTAGTCACCTTCCTCCAAGAATCCACTCTCTCTTTCCCCTTGAGAGTTGGGAACACGGTGCCTCCTATAGAGCAGGCACTAAATTGAGGGATAGCAAGGCAAACACATCGAAGTTGGAATGTTCTCATTCTTTCCATTCTTTCTGTTGGGTACAAAGGATGCTGAAACTGCAAGTTTGGGTTCCTGCCCACATCCCCGGGGAAAAGTGAAGTTTGTCTTTTTCTCACTGGTATTTTTGAAAATACTTTGGCTCTACAGCTAGGTAAAAGGGGGAAGAGATAGAAGGACATGAGAGATGGGAAGGGTGACTTCAGAAAACCGAAGGGAGCCCCATCAGGTCTTCAGTGTACCCAGTACATGAGAATTCTGAAAATCAGGAATACGCGGTGTCTAACTGAAAGTTTTGCTTGTGGGGGAGTAAGGTGCCATTTACTTCAAGTCATAGTGCTCTACATGAAACAGAAATAAAGTACAAAGGTTCTTAAAACTTTTGGGCCTTGAATCATACTCAGTTCACTGAGATACTACTCCTATCAGCTGAGGTTGGAATGCTTGTCTTAGAAACCTTATTATATTCCACACAGTCTTTCCACATCCCCCCCCCCACACACACACACACATATCCACACACTGTTCTCCCTGGAAAAATCGGATACAATTTTATCATGTGGAGTCATTTCTGTAGCTTAGCTGGAAACTTAAAGTCTTTGTATACAAGGCCAGTGGTAAGACAAACGGAAACAACCTAGATGATTCCTGAGGATCAAATCTGAGTTGTGGTTGATTTAAAATGTAAAGAGTTATGTAATGTTTTTGAAATTAAATTTTTGTATTCTTAGTATTAATCTACACACTCTACATAATATATTATATTGAAATAACTGTTATATAAGTAATTTGAAAACAAAATTCTCTATCTGAAAACAAAAATCTTGTTCATTTACAATTATGTTTATGGTAAGTATGATATTTTATATTGAAAAATGTCAGACTGGTGATTGGGAACTGAGACGGTAGGCATACTTCCATCTGTTAAACTACAGTGAAATCATGTTAATTTTTTATTAAATTTGATTTCAGCTTCTTTTTTTTTCTTCTTTTGTTCCTTTCCCCTCACTTTCCTCATTTCCTTTCTGTTTTAAATCAGGATGCTACAACAAAATACCTTGGGATGAGTGGTTTGTAAACTAAAATTTGTTTCTTGGATTAAGGCTAAAAAATGCCAAAGAACAAGACATCAACAGAGTGTGCCCTGGCAGAGTCATGGATGGTACAAGCAGGCTCCCTGGGATCTCTTTTACTGAAGAACTAATCCCATACTTAAGGGCCACCCACAGGCCTAGCTAAGAGGTTTATTACGATTATTAATTATTATTGTTATTAATCACCTCACTAACTCATAGGTCATACAGTAGCATCATTTTATTCAAGAAGGTTTTGAATTCCTTTTTCATTTCTTCAGCAACATGTTAGGCATTAAGTAGTCATGCTATTTAACTTCACGGTGTAAATTTTCTATTTTTCTTCCTCCTGTTGATTTTATTTTATGGCTGTCCAACTTAATGGGATTGAGACATATTAACTGTGTAATGAGACTATCATATCCAGATGTAAGGATGCAATGCAGTGTGCTTCTCTACTATCAATCAAAGATGGACTCCCAATGAATCTGTGAAATCTATCTTGACAATATAGGATGATGGACTATCCGCCATTGTCCATACCCACAATATCAGGTACATTTAAATAGAGGTTGATAAACTTAGGACTCTTTGTGAAAGACTATACTGCTGTAATAATATGGGAGGAGTCAGTGGGACAAGGGTGGGAAATCCCAGAGCCTATGGAACTGAATTACAAAACTTAAAAAAAAAAAAAAAAGGAACTAGCAAAAATAAAACAAACGATGCTTGCCAAGAGGAATTTTGGAAGAACACAAAAACAGAGCACAATGATTCCTCTGTTTCTTTTTCTTTTCCAGTCTCTCTGTTTCATTCCTTTGTTTTTCTTCTTAGCTTTCTTTTTCCTCTCTTTTCACTGCTCCCTCCAATTCCCAAGCAACAGGAGTCAGCATAAAACAATTACAGAAATCAAATTACCTCAAGAACCCAACTTCAATTGTACTTGTACTTAATGTGGATTAGGCTATCAGACCCTTTTGCAGGCAGAAGCAGGAAAGACTCTATAAAGGGAAATAGCGGCAGGAGCTTGAGGTGAGGGGACAACATCATTTGGGATATCTTCATTCCACACCAAGGGTGCCTGGCTCAAGGTCTGGCTGCACTTTCAATTCCAGCTTCTGCTAACACACACCTTGCCAGGCAGCAAACAATGGCTCCAGCACTTGGGTCGCAGTGAGCCACATGGGAAAACCTGACTGGGCTCTAGGCTCTTGGATCTATCTAAAACCAGCGCCAGCTACTGGAAACTTCTGGGGAGTGGATCAGCAAAAGGGAGTTCCCTCCCCTTCTCAAAGAAAAAGGAAATAAATAAATAAACTGTGTGTTCTTCTGTGTCCTGTCGCAAACAGTACAATCCATTAGAAGCAAGAAGCTTACTTCTAATTAAATTTGCTTAAATCATTTTTTGTATTCATAAAAAAGGGCCTCCCTAAGAGGCCGTTGAACTTGAACTGGACAAGTGGGATGTTGGACTCTGTATGGTGTAAACTTTTAATTAGGGAATCTCAACGGAACTTGAGCTGTGGTTATGCATCAAGGTGAAGGAATTCATGATGGGGGAAGGGTTTGGGGTGAAGGGGGGGAATCCCAGTACCTATGAAATTGTGTCATGTAATGCAATGTAATTAACGAATAAATGAATATTAAAAAAAAATAAAAAATAAAATTATATCTACAAAAAATATATAAAGTCAAAATTATTTTCTAAAATTTCTCACCTCAGTTTCTGTTAGTGCTTCAAGAGTTTTTCTCCCTCTTTTCTTCAAGTTTTTCTTTGTTTTTTCCACCCTTCTTCTAACATTGGCTTTCTTCTCAAGTACCTCATTCAGTGTCTAGAAGACATCCAAGTGTTCAGACGTACAGCATTTACCTGACAATTTTTGTGATGGTTTAGATCAAATGTATCCAAGTGGCTATTTTTAAAAACAACAATTTTTACTTTGGAAAATCACCACACATGCCTTATAATATATACCATGATATGTAAAATCACAATATTCTATTTGCATTACTTCACAAAACCAAAATCTAATTAATTTTAGTAAAAAAAATCTCTATTATGCCATACTAAATCTTTTGTCAAATACAAATTATTAATAATCATTGTGAAAATGTGCCAAAATCTAATCCTTTCCAGTGCTTATTTATTAGCTATATATATTAACTTATATATATTAATTTATGTATTTATTAACTATTAAAATATAATAAAAAGTGATTATTGAATCATGAAAAGACACAAAATCATGACTATCATAAAATCAGGGAAGAAAGTCACTATATTAATCTGTTTTAGAATGCATTATCATACATATTTAATTATACCAAGCCTTTTGATGAAATTAAGAACTCTTTCATTAATGTAAGGTAGATTTATTATTAAAATCATTGTCCCACTAGACGCTAGCACCAGTGATATATTTGTTACTTGAGCACAGGGATGGCAATTCAGACCCCAAATAAAGTAGTACTCAGAGCCTGTGGTTTTTCTGTCTCGTGATCTTACAGACAATGTTCAGGCAGTCTGGGCTCAAGTTATCTCAAGTCTATAATGGTTTGTCTGGCACATGAGGGAGACTTTACAAAACTAAGCACTTATAATAAGAGTACTTATAAATTAGAATTTCTTTGATAAAGACATTTTGAAAATTATTAATGACCAAGAGTATCAATTTGCATCATCATTTTCAAACAAAAAGTTGACTCCTACAAAAATGGCCCAAATACATTTAACGCATGCTTTCCCATAAGGGAAGGAAGGACAGGAATGTATAACTCTTACCACACCCTCTGCGTTTCCAGAAGACTAATGACACGATGTGAACATATTTATCTACTAAATTTTCCTTTGGGAAGGGCTAGTCATATCAGTTACTGCCATTAGCTTGTGGCTTTGAAAATATTTTTTCACTCGGTCTTAACATTTGCAACACAGTCACAATTTACCACGAAAAAAAGTGTCAAGATTCCTTATGACATAAAAAGAGTTCAAGAAACCACAGCTTCTGTATTCTGTTAAGAAGAATTGAAGACTTGGTTGAACTGACCACAGTGGGAAAAGACACCATTCATCCACTTAAATACTACTTTTCCTAAGAGCATTCTTAAGAGCATGGGACCCTAGTCAGCAAATGCAGCTATACAGACTGCAAACCAGTGGAGAGGTCCTGAAGCACTCTTGGTTACTTGGTTTGTCCATGTTTTTCCTGTGTGAAGTCACAATTTTCCATGGAATTGCATAAACTTAATGCATGATTTACCAGCCTCAATATTCGTACAAATTAGTTTCTGGGTTGGCCATAGACACTTACATTAGTTTGATCTTGGTGGATAGCTCTGATTCTTTCAGCTTCCTCTTCCATCTGACTTAGAGGTTCCTCCATGCCTGCAATGGTTAGGCTGTATATGGCTTTCTTTTGCAGAAGATCCTGCCTCTCCAGCAACTGAGATTCTTGAATGGAAAACATTCTTTTCTGCCAGCAAAGATTTTAAATAATTCATTTGGTTATTAATTAATTAAACATTTATTAACATTGATCCAGGTAGTCATCTTTTTGTTATTTAAAAATCAAATATATGCCAGCATAGAAAAGGAATGAGTTCAAATACAGTAGATTAAAAGGGCATTGATTATCATTATAAGAAATGAGAGAAAAATTTAATAGGCAATAAAGCTCAAACATGCTTAAGTGGTGATAGGTAGACAGGAAGTTACAGAAGATAGTCCCAGGAACAAACAGTAGAATATATACAATGCCTGCCACCTAAGAACACATACACATACTGAACAGGAAGTTAGTAAGAAAACGTTAGGCAGAAAGATTGTGGCATTGTTGTGCATAAATGCGCAGACATATAATAGAAAAATCACAAAATTTATGTTTGCTTCAAAGAGAATCAAAGGTTCAGATAATCCCCAAGAATATGCTCCTGTATTGTCTTGTAACTTGATTTCATTTTCCTTGTAACAAAAATCTCAAACATGTACATATTTCTGAAGGGGAGATATTCCAGATATGTGTTACAGATCAAATAATCCCAAGCAGGATTTCAAAGAACATGCAAATAGTAGATAAGAATTTTAAAATTCAAGTTGATTTTGCTGAACACAGTGCTTTAGATTCAAATCTGTGCTGCAGAAACACCACAGCATATTTTGCTTTCAGGGTTAAATAAAGAAATTTGAGAGAGACACTAAAAGTAAAGAAAACATAACATCATCACAAAACAAACCAAAGAGTTAGACACTTCAGAATAAGATCTCCCTGCCCTTTCACTAGACTGGCAGAATTCCCATTAAGCTACAAAATGAGATATGTGTATGGGAGGTCAGTTTCTTTATGCATGAGCAGACACAGCTAGTTGTACACAGAGGGCAACTGTCATCAGCTAAGGAGAGAAAACTGCTGGCTTGCAAACCACGTAGTGACAAGATGCCTCATTACAGGCAAATTTAAAATGCTAAGTAAAATGCAAATTAAAGAAAGAGTAAAATATTGAGACCAAATTAGTATTACCTGCATCACCATCCCAGCAGCCACTTGACTTCGAATAAGCTTTTTCAAGAAATCTTCTCTGCCCTGTATGTTATCAAATTTTTAAAAATGAGTTTTATTCACAGAATACGAATTGCTTACACAAGACATATTTTACTTATGTTGCAATAGAGTAAAATATCCATTAAAATTTGTGCATTATAAAGTTTTTTTTAAAAAAGCTTAGTGCTGCAAAAAATACAAAAATGATAAAAATTAATTTTCAAAAAAAGCTTAATGTTGTTTGAGGCAAAATAGTTATTTTACGTAACATCAGGACAAGACTACAAAATTTAGTTCCATTTAGTTCATACCTTATAGTCCAGAACATAGAAAAGTGGAGTAATCAGAAAGTGAAACCTAGAAGAAAGTCATCAGTTCCCCATTTTAAAGTACTATCACACTGCTGTATTTCATATTAATACTTAATATTATGTTCCCAAATTAGCATAGTCAGCTTTGAAAAATAAGAGAGATACAATTCAAATGTGAAGTTTGAGAAATAATATCAACTTCTCCATTTGGTTAGAAGTGATGTATTTTTTTTTCACTTATTTTTCAGTAGCTCCTTGAAAGCTAGTGAGTTTAAAAAAAATTGTTGGAGAAATTCTGCCTTTGGAAGTTGAACAAATTATCCAAGATTGCTGAGTATCACAAAAAAAAAAAAAAACCAAGAATTGGAAGAACCATAAATTTCCTTCTGTTGTATAATTCCCTCTTAGAGCTCCTTGAGTGAAGAGGCAGTTTGAATGTCCGGTGGTCCTCCAGATGTCAGAGCGTGGTGAAGAACAGCAGAGCAAAGTCAGAAGTGTCTCTAATAACAACTTCCTTATAGGATCATTCATCCTTGCCCCGAGTCTATAGAGGTAATGTGAAGAACAAGTCTTTGGGCCTTTCCTTCAACTCAACCTGTGCTCCAGATGGAGCAACCCATTTGAATCATAATCTCCTCAAGTAAAGGAACAATCCCAAAGAAGGAAACAGGGTGATAAATGAAGCATTATATTTAATATGTCACTCTTACTAGTTACCTGCCCCAAATCTAAGCAAGTTATACACCTATGACAATAGCATGCCATTGTCCATACCTACAATATCAGAATACACTGAAATAGCAGAATGACAGACTTAGGACTATTTATAAAGGACTATGCTATTGTAATGATATAGGGGAAATGGGGTAGGGGGAGTTGGGGAGGCGCTAAGAGAAATCCCAGAGCCTATGGAACTGTAACATAGAGGAATAATAAAAACAACACACAAACACGCACACACACAAAAGAAACAAAATTTAAAATACGTTTATAGACTAGAGGAAAATACATAATTTCCAAGATAGAATGCTATATTGAACTTTCACTGAAAACTAATTAAAAGCAGGGAGTGGAGAGATGAATTTTTGAATAGGTCAAAGGTGAAGTGGTGAATAACATATTATGCAGATTAGGAAAATTAATAAAGAATATTAAGTAATACGTGTGCTTTAGAAATCTCCACATAGCTGCAAATGGATTTACTACTTTGTGCTTCTTTAAAAATCATTCACACATTCACTCAAGTTTTTTTAATCAACAACTAATAAGAGAGCAGCCCATTACTTAAACAAATGTAAGCCTCTTAGGTAAGTTAATACACTGCAAAAATAACTTAAGGATATAAAGCTAAGAAATAGTAGGAATTATAGCAAAAACAGTTTAAGAATCAACAGGAAATCTGAAACCACAAGTGCAAGACAACTGTATTTGTTTTAAAATGAGGCCTCAACTGCACTTTTTAAAAAAACATATTTATTTACTTTTATTTTAAAGCCAGATTTACAGAAAGAAGGAGATAGAGAGACAAGGTCTTCCATCTGCTGGTTCATCCTACAATGGCTGGAGCTGAGAAGACCCATATCCAGGAGCCAGGAACCACTTCCAAGTTTCCCAGGTAGATGCAGGAGCCAGAAACTTCAGCCATCCTCTGCTGCTTTCCCAAGCCACAAGCAGGGAGCTGGATGGCATGTGCAACAGCTGGGATACAATGGGTACCCACATGGGATGCTGGTGCAAGTCAGCTGCCAGATTAGTCTGTTGAGCCAATGCTCTGGCCCAAAAGTACACTTTTGAAAACCAGTATTAACTCTATAAAATCAAATCAATCTGTTATCAGTGGACAAACCCGCACTTTCCTTAGAGAGGTATTTGAGACTTCTTTTTAAAAACCTATTTATTGAACTGACCATGAGTTCACACCTCAAATGTCTGGGGTGGATTGAAGCGCGGAACTCATCTCAGTCTCCCAGGTGCGGGGCAGGGCTCTAGCCACCTGACCCGCCACCTGCTGCCTGCTATGGCATTTACTGGCAGAAAGCTGGAATCCGTACAGGCAGGACTTGAACACAGCACTCCGACGAATATGCAGGCATTCCACATGGCGTCTTAACAGCTGTGCCAAAAGCACCACTCTAACTGGAAGCTTCTGTGTAGCATTTCAGAGAGGTTTTCCAGTTCCATCTCCTGCACTACCTCAAAATGTGTTGAACCTAGCAGGAAAGTCAAATATGGGTTGATCACAAGAAAAAAAAAAAGTACCTTTTCACACTTGGAACAGACATAAAGTCATGAGGGTACTTTCAGTGGACCATCTCTGCTACTGAAAATCTGACTGGCCCAGTGGAGCTCTAGCAACATGCCAAGAAGAAACGGCGTTCCCGGGAAAATCATTGACTTTTGAAGCCCTTCAAAGCAGCCTGGCAAGTGCCACAGACTGACTTAGGTGAGCAACAGTGCCAGGAAGTGCCAGGCTCCAGAGGGCAGACATTCGTCTTCCTCAGTGTCACTAGAAGTGTTCCCCACCCCCATACAGCTGACTCTGGAATGGTTCACACTTGGGACCAACTCCTGTTACTGCCAGAGGAACCAAGTGGCACTAGGCAGAGAGATGGACTGAGCTTAACGACCTCGGCCAACCTCAGTGGGAGCCACAGGGTGAGAACAGACCTTCGGATGTGCTCCAAGCCGGATGACGATGGCAAGGCATTCTTCTTGAGCTCAGCAGACTTTGAACATGAGATGCCCTGGAAGGAAGTCGGGCCCTTTAAGCCAGGGCCTTAGTGGACCCCTAAGGGGAGACTGAGCAGTTAAATCTACCTAACACTATTAACACTATTAACATCTTGTGTTTCCATGGGCCCGGCGGCGTGGCCTAGCAGCTAAAGTCCTCACCTTGAACGCCCCGGGATCCCATGTGGGCGCCAGTTCTAGCCCCGGCAGCTCCACTTCCTATCCAGCTCCCTGCTTGTGGCCTGGGAAAGCAGTCGAGGACGGCCCAATACATTGGGACCCTGCACCCCCGTGGGAGCCCGGAAGAGGTTCCTGGTTCTCAGCTTTGGATCGGCGCGCACCGGCCTTTGCGGCTCACTTGGGGAGTGAATCATCGGATGGAAGATCTTCCTCTCTGTCTCTCCTCCTCTCTGTATATCTGACTGTAATAAAATAAATAAATCTTTAAAAAAAACAAAAAAACAAACATCTTGTGTATATACTACCAGCCATGATAGATAAAATCTATTACATTTACACTCTGCAGTATTACCGTATCTGATCTCTACAACATGCTTTTTGACCTGCAGTGAAATAGACACACATAGATGACTGCCCCACACAGAAGGCTGGTATGACATGGAAGCAGGGCTTTAACTTATTGATTAAATAACTCAGGACCATAAGATTCTCAGGACTTTTTAACATGATGGGAATTTTTAGGGTATAGCTTGGTGACATACACCAATATCCTTGCCATGGTGCTTTCCGGGAAACTGGCACATTCAGTTCTGTGACGCAGATCCCTTTACTATACATGGGGTGGAGGTGGACACTTAGGGTGGGACAGGTGCCAGTCTAGTGTTGCTGCCAGGGTTTGAACTGAAACAAAACCTGCTGGGAAAGTGAGGAGTAGGAAAAGTTTCTACCTTTTAATGATGCAACATGAATTATGTAGCTGCCTAGAACAGAATCAGGATTAAATGAATACAAATTACCAGGAGGCAGAATTAACATAAGAACTAGAGTGCGTATGCTTAGAAAAATACTGATTGCACCATCATTGAAAATGTTCAGAAAGATAAACTGGAGAATGACAAAGAGCCACAGTGGTTGTGAAAATGTTTCCTGGTTTAATAATGTGAGAATCAGACAAGCACATTCCAGAAAGCTTTGCAAAGACAGGTGTACATATGCAGTCACAATTTTAGGGGACTATATGTTGACTGAAGCCTTGTGCACATTGATTGGGGATAATGAAAATTAGAACAAGCTCTGATAGGCATGTATTTCAGCTCACATGATGCTGTGCAAAAAGCAGGCTGCCTGTGAATACACGCACATACGTGTGTAAGTTTGCCATCATATCCATGTATTGAAGTAACTACCAACACCACTTTCAAATGTGGGAAAACCAGGGCCATGAAACTAAGGGATTTTGTCACATGACTAACTCTTCAGATAAGGATAAGCTCCCAGGACTGCCTGAGAGTGTAGCTTGGACCCAGTCTGCAGCACTTTACAGAAAGCACTGTTTCCTCTCTTTCCATTCATGTCACAGAATATTTGCTGAGTAAATCCTTTATGTACACCTTCCAAAGAGGGATGTTTTGAAAGCTCATGGAACTCTGTATTATGAAAAAACTATGCAGAGATTTAAAATTTGTGCATGGATATTAATGTATATTTAAATATTCACTTCTTTGATTTCAAGAGGAGAGAGAGATCTTCCACTTGCTGCTTCACTCTCCAAGTGACCACAGCAGCCTGAGATGAGCCAGAGCCAGGCTGAATCCAGAACCCCCTCCTAGGTGGCAGGGAACCAGTCATTAAGGTCAAAATCTACTGCCTCCCAGAGTACATATCAACAGAAGGGCAAAGGGAACCACAGTAAGCTGGTCCTCCGAAATGGAATGCAGCCGAGTGCTGAGTGAACCAGTGTCCCAAATACTTACCCTGAAAATGTATCATTAAATTTCAATTTTCCATGAGCTTTTGGAAGATCACCTCCAAAAGGCAGGCAGGAAGGAAGGAAGGAAGGAAAGAAGGAAGGGAGGGAGGGAGAGAGGGAGGGAGGGAGAGAGGGAGGGAGGGAGGGAGGGAGGGAGGGAGAGAGGGAGGGAGGGAGGGAGGGAGGGAGGGAGAGAGGGAGGGAGGGAGGGAGGGAGGGAGGGAGAGAGGGAGGGAGGGAGAGAGATGGCGTCCATTCAAATTTTCTAACAACACTGGTGTTTTCCTTCCTGGCTAGCATCCTGAGATGTGAAGTCACATGTGATAGGAAAGACACTGGGCTCTAACTTTGCAGCACCTGCACAATCTATTCATGGCTACGTGAACCAGAAGACCTAAGATGCTCAAACAGGGCCTGGTGTGATAAAGCTAAATTCTTGCCTTACACGCACCATTTCCATATAGGCACTGGTTTGTGACCCAGCTGCTCCACTTCCCATCCAGCTCCCTGCTTGTGGCCTGGGGAAGCAGCGAAGGATGTGAAGGATGGCCCACAGCCTTGAGACCCTGCACCAGTATGGGAGTCCCGGAGGAAGCTCCTAACTTCTGACTTCCGATTGGCTGGGCTTCAGCCATTGAAGACATGGACAGTGAACCAGTGGACAGAAGATATTTCTCTCTGTATTTTCTTCTCTCTGTAAATCTGCCTTTCCAATGACAAAAATAAAATAAATCTTACCAAAAAAAAAAAAAAGATACTCAAATCCCATTACGGATTGCCTAGGTTCTGGCTCTGGCTACAGCCTCCTCCTTGTTCCTGTTAATGTCAAGTCCAGGAGGCAGTGGATCCCTGCCAGTAGGATGTGACACCTGGACTGCATTCCTAGCTCCCAGGTTCACCTGGGCCTCAGTCTCATTGTGGGCATGTGGAGAATCATGTCTTGTCTTGGAATTCCCTCTCTGAATCTCTCTCTGCCTCTGAAATAACAATAAATACAACTACACATCTGCCTTAGCTTAGCTGTATAGTTTAAAAGCTTGATGAATTGATTGAAAGCTCGGGGAACATGACCTATGCACCATCTCATGCCAGGCTTTGTAAGGGGCATCAAAGTTCAGGTAAGTTGCCAGTTCCCAGCTGCTCCAGCACTGGATCCTACCAACAGTTACTTAGAGATTCTCAATCCACTGGGTGAAAATGACTGGGAAAAAGAAATGGCAATTCCTAATGAATCATTCACCTGATTACACATTCATTATAAAGAGGGAATGGATAAACTTGTTGGCCATGGGTCATAACTTTAACTGCATGATTAGAATGAATATCTGTGGTAATGAGACATACATGTGCTTTTGGGCATGTTTAATTGAAACAATATTATGCTTATGTAACAATCCTCTCTAAAGTATTTAACCTGAATTTCATCACGAACAGAGTGCCCATATTGAGAGAAGCCCCGTAAAGTAAGCGGTCTAGACTGCTGAGGAAAGTCAATGTGAGGAAATGTGTATTTCAAAAACAGTCTTTCAGATTCAAACAAGCTGCTGAATCTTTCAGTGGAGGCATAACAAAGAAACGAGTAACGTATCAAGCCAGATATGTGAACCACTTTTACTTGCTCATTACACAATGTATATATGGTTCAAAAACTCATTATTTGGTATAGGATATTCAAAATATCCTATAAGCATTCAAAATATCCTACAGTCAAACACATAGCAAGTTAACATTTTTAAAGTTACAACAGGTAAGTGCAATAATGCACGCTGCCCAATTACAAGCACCAACCAAGGGGGAGATAAACTTGGACGTGAGTTATAGAAGTGTGTCCATCCTCTAATTGCCTGGTAGCTCCAAGTCTACTTTAACCTGGTATGTGACGCTGGAGTCGGATACTGTGACATTTTCATTCACCAGTTGGGTAAAGTCAGGCTGCATGAACACAGGGTGACGCAAGGGCATCAAGGCACAGCAAGGGGCTCCACATCCTCGTCCTGGGACCCTTGTCATTTCTCCGTCTGCAGAGCTGCTGCCAGGGAGTGTGTGCAAAAACGAGGGCCCATGCTCCTGCACCACGGGGACTCTGCCCTTCAACGTCCGTAAAGTTCATCGAGCAGCTGGCAGGAACACACCTGCTACTATACACTGCCATTATGCTTTGGGGAGGGTAGCGGCCTGAGTGTCCCCTCATTGAGCACTCCTCTAAGACCCTCTGGGCAGAGGCTGCTCCTCACATTACCTATTTCTGTATTCTTCAGATCAGGGGCTAGCAAATGTGTTTGGGAAGGACAGAAGAGAAAGAAAACATAAGGTCCCTATTACAATCATTCGATTCTTCTTTGGAGAAAAAACAAGAGACCCAAAGATCATTCTGAACAGCTGTAAAACGGTGGGACAACGTCTCAGAGGCTGGAAAGAAACCGCGCTTACACTCGCCTCTGACCCACTGTCTGGTTCTAGCAACCAGAAACCAGACGGTGGCAGCAGAGAGCTATGCGCCAGGAAGAGACTTCCGCATTAGGATGGAAGACAGCTAAGATGAACAGTGAGTACTGGGTGTGCAGAACTCACTTTAAAGAAAAAAATGGGGGAAGCAAACACCAACTAAAAATGGACCTAAGCTCAGAGTCAAGCAAATCACATCACCTCACTTTGTAGCAACAGCACTATGAGAAAATGGGAGAATTCACATTATGTAAGGCTTGAGATTGGGGACAAAAGAAAAATTGGAAATCTTAAAGCAAAATCTAAGGTTTGAGAAAACAACTAAGATAGCCTGAAACAATGGGACATGATAATTATGGGTTTGACTGTACATTTTTATGACACTTTTGTTTGCCACAGCCCTAACTTACAGATGTTTGATATGCTGCTCTCTGTAAATATGCTAAGATGCTTTGTGTGTGTGTGTGTGTGTGTGTGTGGGTGGGTGGGTGGGTATGTGTCTGTGTGTCTGTGTGTCTGTGTGTATGTGAGAGAGAGAGAGAGAGAGAGAGAGAGAGAGAGAGAGAGAGAATATGTAGAAGGTTTTTTTTAAAACATAAAAACATTGAAAAATTCTTCAAAGTTTAACTTAGTCTGAATCCATGTTGGAAAGCTCAATGGGATGTGTGACAGACTGGATCAGTCTACTGTATATACTGGCAAGCACAGGAACCAGGATAGGGGCGCAGACCTGGTGAGGGTTATTGCTGGTCGCTCTGACTAGGCTGCAGCTCCCACTGGTTTGTGTGAGAGCTGAGTCTCTGGTGGGCAGGAATGGCCTGCGCTGCAACACCCATTGGTTTGTGTAAAAGACAGGGCTGGAGAGAGAACTGACCCAGCAGTTGCAATACCTAGAATGTGCATAAACTGATTGGGGTGACAGACTGAGCTAGACTGTGTATTGGCAAGCACACACAAGATCATGTCTGGGATCACTTCAACTGAGGTTTCTTTGGGATTTTCCCCAACTGAATCATTGGACTCAGAACCCCAACCAGGGAGAGAATTGCAGGTACCATAGTCTGACTGTGGAGTGCATGTGTCAGAGCTGAGTCTCCTCAGTGGCTTAGATGGAGCAGTGGACAGCATATCCAGGAGCACACAGAGGACATGAAAGTATACTGGAGTGTGCAGAGGACACCTAGTACCACAGCAGAGGACAGAGGACAGAACAAACTGATCGACTACCCTAGCCAAGTGTTGGCAGAGAATAACTGGGGAAATGGAGACTCTAAGGTGGACTATGTCAACCAGTGGATTTTGAAGAGATTTCATCATGCTTGGAGTGGATAATTCAGAACTGTTGAACTATTGAAACCTCATGAGCAGGACCCTCAGAACATGCCCCACATCGGGGACCCTGGGATGACGCTGGGTGGCTGTCCTCCACCCTAGGGTGCACAGGCAGTTGGGAGGCCAGGTGTGTCTTCTCCCCCTATCTCCCCCTCCCCAAATGTAGGAAGGAAAAAAAGAGATTGTGGAAATAATGGTCTCACCCACCTTTTTATAGCCCTTGGTCCCTTTGCACCATAACCAACTATGTAAAAACAATCAAAAATAAAAAATAATTAAAACATAGAAATAATAAATTACTCTGAATCTTCAAGCAGATACTGTGGCTTTTTGGTGTGATTTCGTTTTTGGTTTCTGAGTTTAAAATTGCTATCTTTAGTAGACTCAGTCTCTGCCTCTGAAAGAAGGCAAAAGTTACACTAGATTTTAGGATTCCTTTTTGAATTTGTTTATAATTTTTCCTGCTCTTCATATGTTTAATTTTCTATGCTTGAGGTTTCTTTTTAAGATTCCTGTTTGAATTAACTTTTTTTTCCTGATACTCATATTTTTAATTATCGATTCTTTAGAGCTTTTGCATATGTAAATTTTCTGTGATTATGTCCAACTTCATATGCATGGTCAATGAACACGGAATATCTACTTCGTTCCAACCACTCGGAGTTGGTGATGCGGCAATGGACTGTATTTCCTGAGAGCTGATTGGTAGCAGATACCCTAAATATACAGCTCTGCTGGCTTGCTTCAGCTCTATTATCTGTCCAGTTTCTTGAAAATCTATTTTTAGAAATAATGTTGCTGAGTCAAAGTTCTTTAGGTCTGCTGACAAATCGTACTCCAGAAAAGTCCAAATTTACACTAGGTTGGCTATTCCCAAGCACATGAGTTGTTTCACAATATCGCTCCATCCTTATCACATGTCACTGGCCACACAAGCAGACTTGGATAACAATGCATTCTTGTCTGTGACATTATGGTAGGAGATAAAGATAATGGATTTATTAAGCAGTTTCCCAAAGGATTCATTACTTGCTGTTTCATTTAGAATGTACATGTATTACATGTATCAGGAAACGTCCTCAAAAATCTTTTGTGTAAGACTTCAAAAACTATTTTATGCTTATGTGGAATATTTTTCATATGAGTCACTCCTAATATTTTAAGGCTGTATTATCTGTGAGGCTCCAGATTAAATGTTTTATGTCAGCTCTGATTTGTTTATCACACAGTGGTACAATGCAGTATTGTCATATTCATGTAAGAAATGAGACATTCAGGCTAAGGACTGGTTAAGTGTATCCCCAGTATGCTTATGGCAGACAGAACCAGCACTCAAATTAAGAAACATATGACTCTAAGTTCCACGCTCTTTCCACCCAGACATTATTGCCTGGAACAAGGGAGAAAAAAAGCAGAAAATTCAGAGAATTAAACAGAAATACTGAAGTCAATTTACCACCTGCTTTCAGGCAAACAAAGCACTGACCCAACACCATGGAGAAGGAAATTGTGTTCCCGTATGTTATTAACAGCAAGGCAAATGGTGATCATGATGTCCTCCAATGGTTTGTGCCATCAACATCCAGGGAAGTCCAGTGCTTTATTATCATCATCATATTTTCTGCATCTATGTTTTCCTGCAAAAATGTGTCAGGAAACTTAACTTGTCTGATGCCTAACCAAGGACTATAATGCATCCACCTGAAGCACTTAGAATCCACTATCCCCCCACATCCCTTCCACTTCCCTATACCCTGCTACCATTTCCCATGAGCATGAACAGATGTTGCCAACATTTCAGACAATGACTTCCTCTTAGCCCAGTGTAGGCAAAGTATTCTGCCTGAGAAGGGAAAAGTAAAACTCATCCTAAGTTAAAATGTAATGAAATTGGGTCAGCATTATGGCATGGCAGTTCAAGCTGCCGCCTTTGAGGCTGGCATCCTGTATGGGGCACGGGTTCATATTCTGGCTGCTCCATTTCTGATCCAGCTCCCTGTTTCTGTGTGTTGGAAAGCACTGGACGATGGTCCAAGTGCTCGGGTCCCTGTTACCCACATGGGAGACAAAGACGACGCTCTTCTCTCCTGGCTCTGCCCTGGCATAAACCTAGGCTCTGCAGCAATTTGATGAGGCACCCAGAAAATGGAAGACACTCTTTCACACTCGTTTGCTCTCACTCTCCACCTCTGCAACTATTCGTTAAGAAGCAGAAAGAAAGAGGGAAAGAAACAAAAGACAGAAACAAGCAAAAGCATGCAAGACCAAAGATGTAATTATAGATATGTACAGAAAGATGAAGAGTGATTATGGGCAGCATAGATGATGCTGAGCTTCTAGGCTGCTTATGTTAAAGGAAGACAAGAAAGTTCAAAGCAAGTTTAATTATTAATACAGAAGTAATATAATATTATCAATAAAAATTAAATTTTACATTGTTCTAAAATATAAAATAAAGTAGTTGCATAAACTGTTTTTGATTATCTTAACAACACGATCATTTCTGTTAATGGTTTAAAAAAACATAGCAGCAGTGATCAATTTGGCCATTACTGTAATGAAACTTTATTAAAATCAAAATTATAATACAGATTCATAATTCAATAAAGAATAACATTCTCTTGACCCAACTTACTATATGGCACAAATGCTTCAGAATAAAAACTAATTAAACTCTAGATTTTTAGAGCTCCTTTGTTCTGTTGACTGAACTAAAGATGCTGTAAGAAGTCTTTACTGGGCCCGACTCAATGGCTCAATGGCTCAATCCTTACTCTGCATGAGATGGGATTCCATATGGGTGCTGGTTCCTTTCCAGGCTGCCCCACTTCCCATTCAGGGTCCTACTTATGGCCTCAGAAAGTGATAGAGAATGATCCAAAGCTTTGGGACCCTGCACCTGTGTGGGAAACCTGGAAGGAGTTCCTGGCTCCTGGTTTTAGATCGGCCTAGTTTTGGCTGATGGACCAGTGCACAGCAGACTTATCCGTCTCTTCTCTCTATGGGCCTGCCTTTCCCAGAAAAATAAATAAGTCTTTAAAAAAAGAAGAAGTTTTTACTGGCAAAAAAAAATATGTATTTAAAGAAAGTTTTTTTTTTTTTAAAAAAAAGTAAGATTCTGATTTCTATTGTACTCAAATGAAAAGTCTGAAACTGGTCTCAGCGGTAAACAAGGACAGTGGTCCTCTGTTATCCATAGGGATGCCTGAAAGTAGGTGGTATCATACTTGATCATATTTTCCTATCCATACACACTTATGATAAAACTTAATGTAAAAATTGAGCATAGTACGAGTTTGACAATAACAGTGAAACAGAATCAGTATTAACACTACACCAAAATAAAATTGCCAGCATCACTACTTTAGTTCTTTGGGGCCACGACTAACTGGCATTCTTGAACTTAATTACTGAAAAACCATGGCATTAATGACAGCTACTAGACTCTGCAGTGATTAATGGGTGGATAGTACACACAGCGTGCATATACTGGACGAAGAAGTCAATGATCCACGTTCCGGGTGACATAGACTGAAATGTGAGATTTAATCATGCTACTGAGAATGATGCTCACCTTTAAACATACTAATTGCTTATGTCTGGAGTTTTCCATTGAATATTTTCAGCCCTCGGTTGACTGTGACTAACTGAAACCATAAAAAATAAAACGACAGAAGAGGGTAGGGTGGGGAAAACGGCTGCAGTGATCGGAAGAACCTTAATTACTACTCCCTAGTGTACCATTTGGGATTTGTTAAAACGCAATTCTCGGTCAGTCACAGACCTATAGACTCTAAAGTCACGGACTGTGTACTAGTTCATTTTAAGAACATAGTGAACTGACTTTTTCTAGCATGAAAACTGCCACCCTGACTTGTATCCTTTGAATTTCTGAGCTTGAATCTTTCATTTGTTAGAGGATACATCTAGTGTCCTATTGTATACTTCAAGTATAGCATTGCATATCTTGATCTCCAACCTCTACACAGATAAAAATCTAAGCTACTTTGGACAAATCTCTTCACTACCCCTAACCCTAATCCTGATTAAATGTTCACAATATAATGAATATTAAATTAATTAAAATAAACATTACATGAATATCTAAAAGTGTTCAATATAAAACAGGCATTAAGAACATTCCATATTTTACCTCATTCAAGGAAAAACATCAGAGACAATTACAGTTTGTAAAAAAAGCATTCAACTGAAGAATTGGAAAGTATTTAATATCTGGTGAAAGCTTTTAAGATTTTTTGATATAATGTCATGTTCTTAATTGTTGATGGCTTTCTGTTCCTTCTATCATCACCATAATCAAATACCTATTACTGTTTGACTAACTTCTCTGTTATCTCAGTTGGTTCATTTTATCCTGAGATTTAACCAAGCATTTTTCTTTTCTTTTCTAAATAGCTGTGTTACTGGGATTGAAGGAAGAGAAATCAAGATAAACTATCTTTAAAGCTGGAAAAATCGGGCCCAGCGCTTGGCCTAGCGGCTAAAGTCCTCACCTTGAACACACCGGGATCCCATATGGGCGCCGGTTCTAATCCCAGCAGCTCCACTTTCCATCCAGCTCCCTGCTTGTGGCCTGGGAAAGCAGCCAAGGGATGGCCCAAAGCCAACCTCCCTGCACCCGTGTGGGAGACCTGGAAGAAATTCCTGGCTCCTGGCTCCGGATCGGCACAGCACTGGCCATTGCGCTCATTTGGGGAGTGAATCATGGGACAGAAGATCTTCCTCTCTGTCTATACTCCTCTCTGTATATCTGACTTTGTAATAAAAATAAATAAATCTTTTTTTAAAAAAGCTGGAAAAAATCAAGAAGTTGCTAGACATCCTTGATGGTTTGTGATTGCTGCTATGATAAGATTGTCCAAACTGGCACAGGCATTTAGCCTAGTGGTTGGGACACCAGTTAGGACTTTCACATCCCATACTTGACTGCATGCATCCTTTCCAATCCTGGCTCCCCTCCCAATGCTGAGTTCTTTCTAAGGCACACCTGCGAAGCAGCAGGTGGTAGTTCTGTTGTTAGCTCTCTGCACTCACATGGAGACGTGTACTGAGATCCTGATTTCTGCTTTTGATGTGGCCTGGCCCAGCCCCAGCTTTTGCAGGAATTGGGGACATAAGACAATGAATGTGAGATTTTTTTCAATTTGTATTTTTAATCTATCTCAAAAATTTATCCTCTTGATTTTCCTAAAATTCACATGGCACTTCAGAGACGTATTGCCTTGACAGAGCACAATTCTTAAATTCTATTTCTAGGGATACATTTCAATAAGCTCCATTTTGTGGCAATAAGGATAATAAATGAAAATAAATAATTCTATGTAGCATTTTGAAAGACATGAGTACCTAAGATGAATGAAACAGTATGTTTGAAGAATTAAATGTAATCTGTGACATCTATGGGAGAAACAAAAATGATAGCAAGAGCATCTCTTAATTGAAAAAATGTTAAAAATGCAAGAGCAAATGGCCAAGTGATTAGGCGGTGATGTCTACATTGGTATCCCCAATGACAAGAAATGGGTGGCCATGGATTAATTGAATATTTAATAACAAAAGATTTAAATGATAAATGCCATGTATACTAACACTTTGTATGTTATGTCACATAATCATATTCCTTATATTTTAAAATAAAATGTTAGTATATATCATGTTTTACTTGTTTACTACTATTCTAACATGAAATGTGACAAATTCATTGACTATCCCCTGGGAGAGACATAACCACACTACATGGAGTCAATTAAAATGAGGAAGCTTCAGTGTAGAAGCAAAACCCCAGTTTTTCAGAATGGAAATATTTACTGGAAGATACTCCGAGTGTTCTAGATGTGTAGGACCCAAAGTCAAATCTTTATTGAAGATAGTGCTAGCCACAGGTGTCAGGAAATTTCATGCTCATTACTAAGAAAATCACAGAGATAAGAGAAGGATGGGTATAATATGTGATGAATAAAGAATGTCTACTTAAGTGGGCCTCCAGTGCCATAAAATGGGGCTGACTTTGCTAGTCTCAAGAAAATACAATGTAGAGTAGCTGTTCACCACAATTCTTACTTACGAGTGGGTTTAAGGGATGTGGGCAGTTCTTCCTGCAGCGCCGCATTCTAGAAACTGTCCCATGCTTTACCTCACAGAGCTTCAGGCCCGTTATAGGTACTCTATTCCTATAATACATAGGTTTCAGGACATATCTTAAAAATCCCTTCTGTCCTAGGCAGAATTGTTAAGTGTTAGATATATGGGAGGAAACAGAGCCAAGTGCCACACTCCTGGTCAGTGAGAACAGGAAAAGGGAACAAAGTGTTGATGAGCACCACTGAGCTTCCTTATCCTCTTTCAGTGGGACTTCCAATGGGGAGAGAGATTTCCTTTTTGATTGATCAGAAGTGTTTTCTGATAAGACTGTTAAATTAAAATCTAACTTCAAGGTTAAATCAACAAAACTCAGGTTACTCTTTTTTCTTTTTCCCATAACCAAGAGAAATGCAGAAACGCTCACCTTGAATTTTCTTCTCACTTCTGATATTTTATCATCCAATTCTTCTGTCTTATGTTTGATGAGGTGGTAAACAGCACTGATGTGGTAAGCCTCCATGTAGAGCTGTTTGAGATAAACATTATTCTTCGACTTCAGTTTCAACAAAGACTGGATTTCAGACTCATGCTCCATTTTTTTTCTTATGCTGTAGAAATAGAGCAAGAAATTAATACAATTAATTCAAGGGAGCATATATTTGGGAATATATATTTAATACTAATGAAACATGAACAAGATCATAGTTTATGCTGCTGAAAATACAACATAGCATTGTACACCTTCACTGCAGCAAATCAGGACTCAGAAGACACTGACAAATGTCTACTACTAACAATGAAAAATCATTGTGATGGGAAATTACACAACTAAGGCAATACTTCTAAACCCAAATGCACAGTATAACCAATCACCTGTGGAGTGTTTACTAGAGGCTCTGTGCTTCCAGAAAATCTGGGTTCATTAGTCTTGGGTAAAGATCCAAGCTCAGTATTTTTATACACTCCAGATGAACTACTGAATCTAACTAGAACATACTTTTCAAGCTTGAGTATGTATAAAATCTTCATGGAAAGCTTGTGAGGTCACAGCCTCCTGAGGTTCACACTCAAGCATCAATCTGTGATTGAGTAGAGGGTAGAATGAGCCAGTGAAGATGCTCCTAGTTGATGTTAATGACAGTTGCCTACCACACTTTTCTCAAATAGCTTTGCTTCTGTAGTGGACTTATTCTTAGCAACAGTAGTGCTGAAAAGTTATCACAGATAAATAGTAAAGTAGCGCTTAGGGGCAAAGTAATGGTAGTAGGAATATAAGAGTGCTAAGTAGTGATAAGGGAGCTTCTTAGCTGTTAGCATAACTGCTCTATTTGGCTTCTGTAATCACTGCTTGACTTTGCTGCATAAAGAACAGGACCGACGCCATGATAGGCTTAAGGTCGGGGAGTAGTTCTAAGTTTCACTTCACTTCAAAGTCTCATTTTCTTCAGAGTGATGGAGTGGGCAGGGGGCAATGACCGTGGAGATGGGCCAATCAGGGGTATCTACACGTCTGCAAATGGAATGTGATCTGCACTGGCACGGGTAGCACAGGAATGTGGCCTACACTGGTACAAGTCATACGTGACCAAGAGAAGGGCTGCACAGCTCACTGGAGACGTGTTGTACATGACTAAGAGGCGATAAAAACAGTTCGCAAGAGACAAGCGGGGTTCTTGTCAAGATTCCACTGTGTTGGATGAGACTCGGACCCTAGCTCAAGCTACCAATAAAGTTTCTTCACTTTTGCATTGTTAATGTGGAACTTCTCTATCTGTGGTTCGGGGATCTTTTGGACCTAACACTTCTAAGAATAATGTCAGGCTAAATATGGATAGCAAACACTTATTTAACAGAATATGGAGAGCACTGAATTATTATGGTTGCATTAGGTGGAGGTGGGAACTAAGAAAAACGAGTAAATATAATCAAGGAGGAGCTGAACCTACCCATCATGCTTCCCAATCTTGGTTAGGATGTTAGGGATGATGTAGAAACATGCAACAGACAGAGCTAGGCTTCCAAATGAAATAACCTCCTCTGCAAAATGAAAATCGGGCTGCAAATCAATCAGCAGCCCCAGGCAGCAGAACACTGGCAGCAGGCATCTTGCCAGATGAGGAGCAAAGGCAAGGCTGTGCATTCACGGTAGGTCTCTGTCTGAGTTCAGCCCAGTGCAGTGACTGAGACAAGAGCGACAGCATTGAGAAGAACAGTTCCGGAGTCCAAAAACCCAAATCAGCCACTAAGTTAGCATGCACTTCATTTTAGGATGATCACTGGGGATCTGAAAAGAACACCAGAAATGAAGTCATGCTGGTGCACTGGGATCAAGCTGGGTCAGGGAAAAGCAACAACAGGCTTCCAACTACAAGGAGAAGAGCGAGAATCAGCATGCATATGAGACAAGTGTGTATCTGTGTGTGTGTGTGTGTGTGTGTGTGAGAGAGAGAGAGAGAGAGAGAGAGAGAGAGAGAGAGAGAGAGAGAGAGAGAGAAATGGGGTAGGATAAGGGGAGGGAGGAATACGAAGAATATGAACCTGCTGGGGCAGGTGTTTTAGTACTGTTGGTTTAGCTACTTCAATCCCTGCAAGCCAGGCAGAAGACCTAATGAAGTTCTTGGCTTCTCCCAGCCATGTCTCATGACCATTGGGAGGGTGGTGGGATAAACCAGTGGATAGAAGACCTTCTTCCTCAATGTGTCTGTCCTTCAAATAAATAAAAACAAGTTAACCAAAAAAGAAATCTTATTCAGCCTAGGAGACTTCAAGTAAAAGATACAAGGCATGTTACAAAATTTTTTACCAATGAGCCAGAAATCAGAACATATATCAGATTTACTCTAGGTGATAGTTATTTAATGATTCTCTTTGACAAAGAATTTAAAATATGGTGGAATTTAAAGATGGTGGAAAAGTAGGTTAAGCTGCCACCTATGACATCAGTATCCGTATCCCTTGTGAGGGCTTATTTGAGTCTTGGCTTCCTGACTTCCAATCCAGCTCCCTGCTGGTGCACCGAAGAAAGCAATAGGATATAGCCCAACTCCTTGACTCCCTGTATCCACATCAGAGACCAGGATGAAGCTCCTGGCTTTGCCTTTGGTCTGGTCCCACCGTGGACCTTATGATCATTTGGGAAGTAAACCAGCAGATGGGAGATCTCACTCTCTCTGCATTCCTCCCTCCTCATCCTCCCCTTCTTCCTTCTCCTCCTTTTTCCTCTTCTCTCCCTCTTTATCTTTCAGACAAACAGATCTTTTTTTTTTTTAAGATTTTATTGTTATTAGAAAGCCAGATATACAGAGAGGAGGAGAGACAGAGAGGAAGAGCTTCCATCCGATGTTTCACTCCCCCAGTGAGCCGCAAAGGGCCAGTACGCGCCAATCCGATGCCGGGAACCAGGACCCTCTTCCGGGTCTCCCACACGGGTGCAGGGTCCCAAAGCTTTGGGCCATCCTCAACTACTTTCCCAGGCCACAAGCAGGGAGCTGGATGGGAAGTGGAGCTGCCGGGATTAGAACCGGCGTCCATATGGGATCCTGGTGCGTTCAAGGCGAGGACTTTAGCCGCTAGGCCACGCCGCCGGGCCCAAACAGACAGATCTTTTTTCCTTGAAAAATGCTTTGAAATGATAGGCTGGTAACATATGGCTAATCAGATATGGAAAGCACAGTACCCTGTGGATTCAATATAACTGTTCCAAGCCACTTTAATACCTCACTAATGTTCAATCATTGTCTCTGCAAATAAGTCACCATCCTGTTAACTCTTCACAAACACATTTTCCTCCAATGTGCCAATACTTGGTCACGGTATGCGGTAGCTTCTTTCCTCATTTACCTTGATGATCAACCCCACCTTTGGATCATTGCAGTTACACTGCTGTTGTCTTGCTTGATGTACAACCGAACATTAGGAGCAGTATTTTACCGAGCTTGAATATAAGAAAATGACTACATAGAGATTTATAGTACGCAGTTAACTTCAAGAAAACTAAATTTAAACTAATTCTAATAATCTCCAACAAGCTCATTTTCCTTGTCATAAGTTGTTGAAGCTGGTCTGTCATGTGAATATGCAATCAAGTGAATTATTTGCTCAAAACCAATGTCCCTTAAATGTAAAAGGGCTTGTTGGAAAGACAGACGTGTCCAATTATATACTGCCGATACAAGGAAAACAATCACATATCACATGTCATCATCATCAACAACTGAAATCTTGGGAAATATCTGTGTGCCCAGGATGTTGAGCAAAGACTGATAAAAAGCTCAGGATGTTTAAGTTAATGTAGCCTTTTTAAGACTTCCTGTAAGTGAGCAGTAGATCATACACTGAGGTAATCACGTGCCTGAGTTAAATAGTATAAAGTGTGGGAACGGAATCAAATGGTGACCGGTGATTCAGTAGAATCGAGGCAGACAAGAGCTCCAGCTTCAGGAGGTTTCATGGGGATGTTCACCAGAATGAAAGGGTCACTGATTTTCTTTTTATTATTTTTCACCTTAAGGAAAAAGAGAAGCTGTAAGTAAGAAAAGGCAATTCAGAGACAAGGAATGAAAAAGGAAAGAAGAAGAAGCACCTTCTGAGACAAAAGTGAATACAACCAAACACGCAAAGAAATAAGCAAAGCCATATGTTTTTACATGGTTCTGAAAGAGTTGAGTTCTGTGTCCAAAACATTCTGTGATGTATCAGAAAGAGAAATGAAGAGTTACTTAACATGAAAAGTGATGTGGTTTGACAAAGAAAGAACATGAATTTTGAAATCAGATTTATATTCAAATCCCAATTTCTCCTCATGTAATTTGGGATGGTGTCATGCATTGCCCCACATATGAAGAATCAGCCTAGTAACATATATGATAAAAGGTACCATAAATATTAGACCTTAAAAAACTCAGAGTTAATATGTACATCCCACTTACCCACATTAAATAGCAAAAAATTATTCAATAAATAGGTTTAGCTCATTAAAAAGTATGTAAGACTGGCAGGGTCTTTACAATGCTCTCACATTTACTGACACAGAACATGTGGAAACCCCCTCCCCCCCCCCCCCGCCAAATGAGAAAGAAAACAACCATCATTTATATTACTTTGTATCAGAGAGATTTCACAAGCGGATGCAAAATCAGAGTAAAGGGAACAGGAGCATAGAGATACTAATGAAAAGGAAGAATTAAGGCTAAACCTTTACTTTATATTTAGCTTTCATTCATTATACCATCTATTTCATGCATATTGACAAATATTCACACACACTCCTTCGAGCAGAAAGCAAAGTCCAGAACAGAACCAACCAACCAACCAATGGCCATCATACATAGTGTGGTAAGTCCTGGAGGAGAAGCACATGAAGCTCGGAGGGCTGGTTAGGTGATGCTCATAGAGCTTCAATGCCATGTCAAGTGCTCTGCTGCTCACTGGCAAACAAAGACAGATTCAAGAAGTTAACACGCCCAGAGAATCTGTGCAATAAATTATAACAATGGAAGAAGCACTTCACAAGTGTTGGCTTGTAGATAGGGAAAAATAAGTGACCAAAGAAGAAAGCTTCTGAGATTAGCTAACACCTGAGTCATTCTACAAATGAGAAATTAATCGGACTATTAAAATTATTATTATTGATGATTTTCAGAGTTGATTGGGTGATTAAGGTCGAGGGATATAGGAGGGTGGGTGAGATTACCATTTCCACATTCTTTTCCCTGTAACTGGGGGAAGAGGAGAGACAAAGGAGAGAAGCCACACCCAGCCTCCCAAACGCCTCTGCACTCCGAGATGGAGGAGAGCCACCTGACACCATCCCAGGGTCACCGATGTGGGGCATGTTCTGAGGGTCCTGCTCATGAGGTTTCAATAGTTCGACAGTTCTGAATTGCTGCTGATCTTGCCACTCCAATCACAATGAAATCTTTCGAGAATCCACTGGTTGAAATAGTCCACCTTAGAGTCTCCATTTCCCCAGTTATTCTCTGCCAACACTGGGGTAGCTGAACGATTTCTTCTGTCCTCCAGCCACTGTTGTTGTACCAGGTGTCCTCTGCAGGTTCCAATGTGCTGCCTTATCCTCCATGTGCACCTGGATGTGCTGTCCACTGCTCCATCTAAGCCACTGAGGAGGCCCAGCTCTGACACATGCACTCCACGGTCAGACCATGGAACCTGTACTTCTCTTCATGGCTGGGGTTAGGAGTCCAATGATTCAGTTGGGGATCCCCAAAGAAACTTCATTTAAGGTGACTCCAGACCTGATTCTTGTGTGTGCTTGCCAATACACAGTCTAGCTCAGTCGGTCACCCCAATCAGTTTATGCACATTCTAGGTATTGCAACTGCTGGGTCAGTTCTCTCTCCAGCCCTGTCTTTTACACAAACCAATGGGTGTTGCAGCGCAGGCCATTCCTGCCCACCAGAGACTCAGCTCTCACACAAACCAGTGGGAGCTGCAGCCTAGTCAGAGCGACCAGCAATAACCCTCACCAGGTCTGCACCCCCGCCCTGGTTCCCGTGTTTGTCAGCATATACAGTAGACTGATCCAGTCTGTCGCACACCCCATTTAGCTCTCATCCATGTCAGTGGGCACTGAAGCCTAGTTCAACCCAACCAGCCCAACTGGCAGGTGACACTCTGTCTAGTCACACCTGCTCCAGTAGTGGTTCTCATGCTCCCCAGTCAGAGTGGCAACCCAAGAGGGAGGTGCCCACTGTTTCCTTATGGGTCCGCTCCCACTCCTAGATCCTGTATTCTCTAGGTGGTTCTACAGTTTAACTTGACAGAATTTGCCACCTGTGCCAGCATCTGCAGGCTGATGCTGAGGCAAAGCCCATCCAACCTACACTCATGCTGATAGGGGCTACAGCCTAATCAAGCCCATCTGTCCCCCAGTCCTGCCCCTCATGTGAACTGACTTCTGTTGTGACCCAATCTGACCCAACCCACACTCTATTCTGGTGCTCAGATTTGCCAGAAGGTGATATGAATTGGCCCAGCCTGGTTTGCCCCTAGCCTGGGCCAAATGTATGCTAGTGGGTACCGTTCCTTGGCCTGGTCTGGCCAACTCCCTACTGTGGTTCTTGAGCTCACCTGCAGGAACTGTGTCCTGACAGAGGAGTTTTCCTAGGTCTTCCATCAGAACCTCTCCCAATGCCAGATCTCCCACACACCAGCAGGTCCACTGGCCAGCCGTATTTAGTACACCTGCTGTCTTAGCAAGAACAGTGGCCTTTCTGGATTGGCCTTCACCCATTCTTGTTTTTACAGTTAGGTGTTACAGCCCAGCCAGGCCTGGCCCACACCCAGGTACAGCTCACGCATGGCTCAGCAGGGGCAGAGACCTAGCCCAGCCCGTCTTACACCTACCCAGGTTCTGATGAGCAACAGTGGGTAGAGTCAAGCCCAGTCTGGTGCTCTCTAAATCCAGTCCACACTTGTGCCGAGGGTCACTGCAGCCATGCACAGACTAGACAGCAGCCCCCACTCTGGCCTTTGCACTTACCAGTGGGAACCAAAACCCAGCCATGGTGTCCCCTTTGATTCCCAACCAGGCCTGCTCCCAGCCATAGATCTTGTGCATGTCAATGGCTGCTTTGACCCAGTTTGGCATAGCTTCTCCCCTTGGTTTTTGACTTTGGACGCTGTGGCCTGACCTGACCCAGCATGCCCCCAGTTCCAACTCTCACTGGTGGGTGCTGGAACTGGCCCTGCTCAGTCTGCTCCCATCCCTGACTCATGCAAACTGGTAGGTGTGACAGCCTAACCCAGCATGACTTGTGCTGCAGCCTGGATTCTGTACTTACCAGTGAGCTAAGGTTTGCTTAGTCTTGCCCGATCTGCCCTCTTCCAAAACCAACTCACACACTAGGCAACAGTTGGAGCTACCTTTCCTGGCCTGACCAATACCCAGACCAGAATCACATACTCACCAGCAGGAACTACAGCCCACCAGAGGAGTTCCCCACAGGCCCACTCCCAGACCCAAATCTCATGCATGTCAGTGGGTGCTAGGCCCTTGCCTGGCATAGCCTGCTCCTCCATCTTAGCCTAGTATGATTTGGTAAAAGTTGTGGCCCTGCCCACTTCCTACCCTGTTTTATGATGTTCATGTGGGTGCTGCAGCCTAGAACTGCCCAGCTTATTTTCAGTCCATGTATCTATGAATGTTAGTAGGTTCCATAGTCAAATCTAGCCAAATCTTAAGCTAAGCAGCAGGACTTGTATTCTACACGGCTTGGCCCACATATCCCCCACAGAATCTACCCCCAAACCTGGTTCTTTCGCATTCTGGTTAGTGTCATGGCACTGCCTAATTGTGACTCATCACCTGTTCTGACATTCAGTCAGGTACTGGGATCTAGTCTTGCTAGATAGGCCCCAGCCCTAGCTTACCCATGGACTGGCATGAGGTGGTCAACTATGTTCCATGTTAACAAGCCCAACTCTGGATTCCCATGTGGACAGGTACATGAGTCTGACCTGTACAGATCTTCCAGTCTCTCCTCTCCAAACCACCAGGTCTCAGTCCCTTTGCTTACCTGCAAGTAGAGTGCCTCTGTGGCTGAGCATCCCTCAGGATTAATTCCTATCTGCACCTGCTGTGGCCTTATCCATGAATGCCCCTAGGCAGTAATTCCATACTTCCAAGACCGCAGAGCTCGCAGCCAGGTGGCCAGGAGGCAAAGCCCAGCTCCATTATTGCTCTGGCTGCCCATAAGCCCAGGATTCACTCACTGCTAGGTAGCAGTGGATGAGGAGCTAGAATTCCCAGCAGGAGGCCTGGCACAGCATGGGTTCTCCCAGACACAGCTGACTTACCAAGACTCTGCCCACCAACATGGGGTGGTGAGTGAAGCCATGATCTTGAGCATGCCCAGAGCTGTCCCTGAGATCTGCCACAGTATGATCGCTGTGGATGGAGGAAATTCTTGGACCTTGTGCTTGGACAGGCCCAGGATTCTCCCCCTGCTTAGCAGTGGTGAATGAAGAGCTAGGACCCCCAGCAGGAAGCCTGGCCCAGCACAGGTTCCACCAGCCACAGCCACAGGGCTGAGATTTAGACACCAGCACCTCTCAGCTGTCTTACCTGAGAAATTACTCAGATTTTTAAAAACAAGTTATTTAGAAGGAACAGGAGAATTCCAACTATGGGAATGCTAAAGACAGAGACTGAGGATCAAAATAATGAGTTTGGACACCTAGGCATTTTAATAAGCTAGAATCTAAAGATTGTAAATTGAAGTTAAGAGACATTAGCTAGCCAGGTGATAGTTTACAGATTCTACTCTATCATATCAGGAACTTGGATTTTATTCTATAACTCATAGGTGTCTATAAAATTGCTTAGAGCTGTGGAAAGCAAGATCACAGGCCAGATTGTTGTGTGTCTAAATGTGATTACTAGTCAAGCACAAATTACTAGTAATTTGGTAAACATAACTAAGTATGTGAAAAATTTTAATGAGAATGGAACATAGATACTGACTGCTAAATGCACTAAGCTTTTTATGTTGGAAAAGATTAATGATATTTCCAGTCTATAAAAGGTAAAAACAGGAAGAGGCTAATGAGTGCAGATGCTAATAAAGAAGTGGTACAAAGAACATTATGTCCTGAAGAGACAGGTTCTAAGAGGAATGAAAAATGGAGGCCCTGACGTTTTACAGGAAGTACAATTCATCCTTGAATTTAAAGAGGTATTTGCGGGCCCAGCGCCGTGGCCTAGCAGTTAAAGTCCTCAACTTGAATGCACTGGGATCCCATATGGGCACCGGTTCTAATCCCGGCGGCCCCGCTTCCCATCCAGCTCCCTGCTTGTGGCCTGAGAAAGCAGTCGAAGACAGCCCAAAGCCTTGGGACCCTGTACCTGTGTGGGAGACCCGGAAGAGCTTCTGTCTCCTGGCTTCAAACTGGCGCAGTACCTACCCGACTTGGGGAGTGAATCATCAGACGAAAGACCTTCCTCTCTGTCTCTCCTCCTCTCTGTATATCTGCCTTTCCAATAAAAATAACTAAATCTTTAAAAAAAGAGGTATTTGCAGCTGTTTTACAGGAAGTACGATTCATCCTTGAACTTAGAGGTATTTGCAGCTATTACTAACATAATACACATTTGTTAAAAAGCGTGTTCTTTAATTTCTTCCAAACTGTTATAATATAAATACGTTGTATTTGAGTTTATTTTTCATGAGATTTATTGTGATGTTTCTGTGGACCTATATATTTTATCACATATTTGCACCTTTTATAATTTTCCAATTTCTTCTGTTTGATTTCGCACAACTCTAATATTTTTCTTTGTCTCTTTGCCTCTGTGATGCATTCTGCCTTATATTTTCAGGAACACAGGTCATTTTCACACAGCTGTTGATTCTAATTAATAAAACATTAGTGGAAATAAATATTCTTTTCTATTTTACAAGTTTTGGTATATTCTTTTCTAAGTATGCCTGAATTTAATATCGTGTCCTATTAATATTAATTGTTTTAACATTACTTAAAATGAATCCTGCAATTTCCTATCTCAATTTTATAGTAATTGCATTATTGGAATCTTGGGATGGATGGCAAATGTACTGGTTCCTTCTAATAACTCTCATTTATGGTTAAATTTTCCCTGTATATTTTTTTAATTTTGAGCATCTTTTAAAAAGTATTTATTTGGGAGATTTTGTGGGGGGAAGAAGGTCAGAGCCTTTCATGATCAGATATATGATACGAATCACTCCATCAAATCAGTGTGAAAACATTCCAGCCAGAGAATAGTCTCACTTGGTTTTCCTTCCCCGAGGTTCCAGTCTTAGACTAAACCTCTCTCCTCCGCCTTCCTTTGAGAGTCAATTTTCTTCTGGCTCACCCGTTGAAGTACCCTTTCATGAGCCTGCTCTTTGAGTGGCACAAATTTGTGACCCATCTTATGTAGCCATTAAAATCTAATTCCCTTGTTTACAAAGTTCAGCAAGGCAGCTGTTTCACCTGTGCTTGCAGAGTAGCCAAACATCAGCTGGGAGTTTAGCCTGCTCCATCACATTCTTTGCCTTGGCCTCTGGGATTTCCTTGACTTTCCTGTGAGCCCAACACTTAAGGGATATGAGCCCTACTTATGTCCCCCTTGTGACTGTTTCACAGAAAAACACTTGACTTTCTCCATTACCTATATCGCAAGAGATGCAAACTCCAACTTGTTCTGAACACACACTCTTTTAAGCTATCCCATCCCAGCTCATTGTTTCATTTTGTGACTCCAGGTGTCTTCCATATCTTCCTCATTGCTGGGGTATAAAAACCAATGCATCTAACCATGGCCTTTCATTATTATTTTCAGACCAAATACGAATCTCAAATTTAACATGGTCCAAGGAGGTCCACTATTCTCTTGTGTTCTAAAATGTTTTCCATATCCTCTACAAACTCTTTTTATCTCAGCAAGTAGCCTCTCCATATCTCCCTCCATCCCATGTTGATATTCTGCTTCTCAAAATTTCTTACTGGAAATTGTACAAAACGCATCCGAAAATCAACTGCTCTTTATCAGTTCTTTTAACATGTTTTAAAATATATTTTGGAAGTCATAGTTGCAGATAGGGAAAAAGAGAGGGAGAGGGAGATGGAAAGATTCCATCTGCTGTTCACTTTCTAAAAGGCTCCAATGGCCAGTGCCAGACCAGACCAAAGCCAGGAGCCAAGGAGTCCTTCAGTATCTCCCCCATGAGTGACAGAAGCCCAAACACATGTGCCATTTTACTGCTCTTTACAGGTCACTGGCTGGGAGCTGCATTTGAAGAGGAGTAGCCAGAATACAGACATCCCTCTATACAGGATGCTGATATCACAGACGCAGCTTTACCAGCTATGCCACAACACTGGCCTCTCTATAAAATTTAAAGTCATCATCATTATTCTTTCTGAACTACCGAAAACGCCATCCTCTTTACACACACAAAAGCCCATCAGACAACAGACAACCCCAGTGATATTACATGAAGTGCATGATTAGAAGCATGTTTTATACCTGTGCCGTATCTCAGCCCACTGCCAGGCTTGCAGTATCAGGGCTGCATCGGCCTTGCTGCCACTTGGCTCCTTATGTTACTCCTCTCCTGTTGACTTTCCAGCGACACTGGCCTCGATCCTCTCTCCAGAGCACCAAGTACTTTGTCTCAGTTCTTCAGTGCTTTCTGTTCCTTTTGTTTAAACGTCTCTTCCCCCCAGACCTGCTTTGTGGCTCATGCAGGTCTCAATTCAAATGTTTATTTTTTCACAGAGGTGACTCTGGACATCCTCCTTCAAGCAGAAACTCCTCTCCTCCCATGGCTTCTTATCCTTGATGATGTTACCCAATTGTGTTTTCCTCAAAAGTATATCAGCATGCGAGTCTCTCCCAACTTTACAT
The DNA here is from genome assembly GCF_030435755.1 of Ochotona princeps. NCBI lineage: Eukaryota > Metazoa > Chordata > Mammalia > Lagomorpha > Ochotonidae > Ochotona > Ochotona princeps. Next base: position 31,573,258 of record NC_080849.1, on the reverse strand, counting down.
GCTTATTATTTTCTCCTTGAAGAACGCAAGTGTGAGTGTGTGTTACATAGAGAACAAGTGCTCAGGGCACACATACACAATCGTACCATGTATGCAGACATGTGCTCAGTTGGCTGGAGTTCATGGAAAGTATATTTAATGGATTTCAAGACTTCCTGAACTATAATTTATTGATCTTTTAATTCTATGAATTTTTATTTTGTTTGTGTTTAATAATTTTATTTCCGATGTTGTTTTCATGAACTTTTCAAAGTTCTGTATTGGTCAGATTTTCATCATTGTGTCTGAGCACCTGTAATAGTTGGCATATGAAACAAGGAGGTTCACTGTGACCTCATTTTGGTGTTCCCACCTCACGATCTGATGTCCCCAGCAGTGCAGACATCTGGTGAGGCTGGATAATGGCAGTGACAGCACATGTGGAAGAAAAGATCGAATGCAATACGGCAAGCAGAGAAACACAGAGCTAGGCCTGACTCCAGCTACTCTAACCAACGCTTTTATAGGAACTACAATCCATAACCATGCCCCACACCAACCGAGAACCTCATTAGCCCTATTGGAGTTCTGCGCCTACTCCCCTAGTGCTGTCACAAGAGTCTGCGCTTTATACTGCCAATGTCTGTAGCACTGTGGCAACCACACGCTATTCAAGCCATATCACTCTCACACACACACACACACACACACACACACAACTTGCTTCTTACTTTTATTTCTATAAGAATAAATGTTGACTTTAAATTTAACTGTAAATACAACATCATCATATTAATCAATTAGCAATAATTATAACGTTTTAGCATTTCTATTTGGAGCCTATTTACACAAAGTAAAAATAAAGATATAAGAAGCTGTTTCTCAAACCATGGACAAAATTATTATATATGTTAAATATAATCATGTATAACATGCTATAGTTAATGTACCACTAATCCATTTTTTACAAGGATATATTATTCGAGGTAATTTGTATGTCCATCCTTAGGTTAGTTTCTCAAGTACCCAGAGAGAGAGAGAGAAAGAGAGATAGAGAGAGAGAGAGAGAGAGAGAGAGAGATGGGCTCCATGTGCAAGCAGTTGAGCATAGTAAGTATGCAGCTATGAAAAAAGCTGTGACTTTAATCCAATGTTATGTGTAAAAACACTAAGACAATACTATTTCTAGAAGTAAAATTATCCCCAAATAAGCTGAGTTTCCTCTCCCTGAAAACCTCCTCTACAGCCTTACCCATTGTGTTCATTTGTTGTTCCAATGCAGTAAGCCACAAAGGATTAGCAACTTCTTTACATGGTAGATGTCCTTTCAAATATAACTGCATTCCAAAAACTTAACTTCCTGAATTGCTACTGTTCTCAAAGCTATCATCATCTATCTGAAAGGATGCTGCTTCCATTGAGAGGTAATTTTCTATAATATGTACATCTCTTTTTTTAAAGATTTATTCATTTTATTACAGCCAGATATACACAGAGGAGGACAGACAGAGAGGAGGAGAGACAGCGAGGAAGATCTTCCGTCCCATGATTCACTCCCCAAGTGAGCCGCCGGGAACCTGGAACCTCTTCTGGGTCTCCCACGCGGGTGCAGGGTCCCAATGCATTGGGCCATCCTCAACTGCTTTCCCAGGCCACAAGCAGGGAGCTGGATGGAAAGTGGAGCTGTCGGGATTAGAACCGGCGCCCGTATGGGATCCCGGGGCTTTCAAGGCAAGGACTTTAGCCGCTAGGCCAAGCCGCCAGGCCCTATAATATGTACATCTTTTGAAGCATACATTTTGGTAAAGTTTTTATAATGTCACAAAGGTTGTGTGACTTGAATATCTAAATTAAGAATAAAGTTTATTGCCAGAAGGAAAGCCTGTATCCATTACTATTCATTCCCCATGTTTCCTTCCCTAAGTCTCCAGCAATCACTATTTTCTATCGGTATGAGTTTGTCTAAGTTTTAGAGTAAACAGGACCTTTTCTAGACCTACTTTGTAGAAAATTTCTATCATAGATGGTTTTAGATTTCCATCTTGTGGTTTTCCTGCACCAACTGAGATGATCATGAAGGAGTTCACCTTTCTTATAGGAATAGGGTTCATTATGTCAGTTTATCTTCACATGATAAAGTAACTGCTTTCCTGGAATAAAGATTAATTTGGTTTCATGTATAATACTTTACACACTGCTCAATTTTGTTTTTCCAGTATTCTGCTGATCAAAGCAACAACCTTGCATTCATAATAAATACTGATCTGACCTTTCCTAATGAAAAAAGAGCAAAATTAATTCCAAAAATCCAATGTATTCAAAGAAGGTATAGTATTTACAGAAAACCAAATAACTTTTTTTAAAAAATCATAATAAAAAAACAATGATGAAAATAAGCAGCAGTCCTGAAGCTCCCACATAGCTCCTTTCCTGCAGTTCTTTCCTTTTCTAATATTACATATTTGAGAATCAGCGACACAACACCAGAAACAGTGAGCTTCTACCCACTGGTTTACTCCCTAAATGTGCATGTCAGCTGGGCTTAGGCCAGGCAAGAGCCAGGAACCAAAAGCCAGAAGCCAGAGACTCCCATACAGGCTGATTCTAAATGGGCATCAGAGAACCAATACATGAGCCGTCACCTGCATCTTGCTAGGGCCAACACTGGGAAGTAAACCACAGTCATTGGGAATGGAGCCAAGACTGGAACCAAAGCACTGATACAGGATGCAAGCTCCTAACTGCTGTCCTAACTGCTGGGCCAAATGCCCATCCCTTCGTGGCAGAATGAGATTTTTGGTTTTTTTAGAGACTCATGGAAGACAGGAAGTTTTTCTGTATTTGTGTCTGTGTTTTTACATAGTCATTGCAGTTATTGAACTATTTTAATGTGTGTATGCCAAATGAATTCACTAAAAGGTAAGTGTCTGAACATATTTTGGTTGCAATGAATTGACAATTTATAAAACTGCTTCTTGTTTTTAAAGTACTCTTTTTTGAAGTAGAACCTTCATAGAAAAGAGGACATCATCTCAATCCGTTCTCAATATGAACATTCTAGTAATACCCTAAAACAAAAATAAAATCTACATGTGACTGTGGTCAACAGAAGCCCATGGTGGGTGCTATCTTAGTCACTGCCACCAAACTGGACCTCCATCACCTTACAAAATTTAGCCTATAATTTTGAAGAAGGTCATGTTACAGATGGCCGTTTTTTTCTTTTCATGATCAACATAATATTTATGAGATTTACTAAAGTTGCATGAAGTTCAAATCTGTTTATTTTCATTCCTGCACTGTACTACTTTGGATGTCTATGCTACATTTTATTATCCATTGGATTTCTGATGTTTATTTAAATATTTTCTGGTTTTGAACTGTTAAAATGATGCTGCCATGAATATTTCTGTAAATGATTTTTGGTTTCACATTTGCATGAATGACTGATGGGTGTACCTTTTTTTTTTTAAAGATTTATTTTATTTTTTTTATTACAAAGTCAGATACACTGAGAGGAAGAGAGACAGAGAGGAAGTGGAGCTGCCGGGATCAGAACCAGCAGCCATATGGGATCAAGGCGAGGACCCCAGCCACCAGGCCACACCGCCAAGCCCTGATGGGTGTATCTTTAGGAGCAGGTACATTTATGTGTGTTGTAAATCATGTTTTAACATATTTTAACATTTTTAAAAGATTTATTTTTATTGGACAGTCAGATATACAGAGAGGAGGAGAGACAGAGAGAAAGATCTTCTGTTCAATGATTCACTCCCAAGCAGCCGCAACGGCTGGGGCTGAGCCAACCCAAAGCCAGGAGCCCGGAGCCTCTTCCAGTCACATAGGCAAACAAGGACACAGGTCGGAACATGTACTTCCTAAACCACAATACACTTTATCACCATTATTTTACCTGAGCCCTGGGATAATTGCAATTTTAATGTTAGGTCTTCTACTAGTAATTGTTATTACCAGACTAATATAGCAAGCATATTTGACCATTCTGTAAACTTGATCTGAGTTGAAGTTAGATTACATCGGGGAAAAAAAGTGAAATAAGGTTAAAAGTTTGGAACCCAGAAACAGAAAGTCAGTTTTCAAGTTTCAGCTGGGTTTAGCTGTGGGACTTGAGACAGTTACATTTCGCTCTTTGAATGTTGAACTCTTAATTTCTGCTATGGCAACACACACGTTTTATTTAGAAAAAGCTGAAATGATTAGAATTTGTATGCACAATTTAATTGCACTGATAACCAAAGAAGGAGATTTCAAAACATGCTTTCATTGATCACACTGGAAATGATTTTATAACAACTATTAACATTGAGCATTAGCACAGGTGAATGGTCACCTCTGTGGATGATGCTGCCCTTCAAAAATTAGTTTTAATGATATGCAAGGGTTCTTACAGAAGTCTGTGGAAAATAGAATTAAAAGGAAATTTTGCAAAAATATTTAAAATCAGTGCATTTTGCATATGCATGCATAATGAGTATTTTGAAAATACATGCATAGATTCCAACACATATTACATCCAAATGAACATATCTTTAATTTCATTTTTCTACCGACTATTGGAATTACTATTAGGAATTATTAAAGTAATATGGTCAATACAATTCTAAATGTTAGAGACCTAGATGCTAGAAAAATATTTCTTAGAAAAAATATTTCCCAATGCAATATTTATAATACATCATAAAAAATTTAAAACCTAAATTATGATAACTGTCATGCAAATCATAGCTTATCTGTACAATAGACCTTATACATCTATCTTGGAAATGTGTAGGACATACATAATGTGACAAAAAATTTTGTAGCATGTTAGTATTAAATCAGGACTTACAAAAAGTCATTCAGCAAAAAAGAAAAAACACATTTTAGTAAAATGTCCATGAATGCAGGATGATTTGAATTTCACCTCTTTTTATACTTTCTGTATTTTCCAAATTTTCTAGAACACATGTGCACTATAATTACAATACTAACCAGACCACAGAAGATATAATTGACCCTTGAAGGCAATGGGAGATTTTGTAAAATGGAATCTTGCTTATCTTGGCTTAGGACACAAACAACCACCACCACAAAACCAGTCTATGGCATAGCCAAGCACATAAACTGACAAACAGAACTTCTTTTACAAATACAAGGTTACAGATGATAAGCTCGGCCTTGGCATAGGACTCAAAGATTTTTCAATTTAATGTCCAAAAGAAAATGAAGCACAGACAGCAAAGCCGATCAAGGACAAAACCCCTAAAAATAAGGTACTCAGGCACTTACAAAGACCTGCAGGCTCTTACATGTCTAGACGCAAACTCTAAAATAACTGTTCACCTGCTGTTTAAGAGAGAAGAAATTACATGGAGATGCCTAGTTCAAATAGAGAGTCACAAAATAATCCAGCACTTTTCCAAGAAATTCAAAACTGTGCAAAATCATATTTGCCTCTGTGTGACATTTTAAGATGTTAACTGGGGCAAGCAAGATGCATGCCATGGAAATCCTTCCCTATAGGGTTCTGTGTGGTGGAGCAGGTAAATTTGCTGCTTGCAACATTACATTTGATATGGATGCAAGATTGTGTCCTGGTTGCTCTAATTTCAATCCATCTCAATGCCCTGAGAAAGGGGAAGGTACCCTGGGTACTTGGGTCACTGCCACCCATGTGGAAGACATGGTGAAGCCTCTTCCTCCCATTCAATACTGAATTACGAATACCACAGTTTGTGCCAGGGACTATGTTCAATAATGAGGACTCAATAATAGTGAAGCAAAAAATGGTTGTGGCCTCTGTTGGCCTCCATGGGTTTTCTGGTTTTGAGACAGATATACATCAATCAGATGATCATGCAGAAACACACTCACACAATGATATAACACACATCACACATTGCAAATGTGACAAGAGGTTTGAATGTGAGACCTACCCAACAATCAAAAAAGGCTTTCCAGAACTCACTCTAAAACTGACATTTTAAAGACAAATGATAGTTATGTGAACATCAAGAGCAAAACATGCTAGGAAAGGAAAATAACATAAAACCTCATATGGACGGGGAAACAAATATGACAAATATGGAAAACCAGAGTAAATCCAACAATTGAACCAAATAATGATGGTGAACCAGAAATAATACAGGGTTGAAATTTCAGATGCACCTCTTCAAGAGGCCATGGCGGTTTGTCAAAGAGGGGACTGTTGTCCCTCCGTCCCCGCAAAAAGAGCAAGCTTATCAAAGTGCAGATAATGGACTGGAAAGAGAACACAGCGACTGGATGTAGACCAGTGGTGGAAATCATTGCAAGTTAATGCAAGACATGATGATGGCTTGCACTAAATTTCTGGTGGAGTAGCCAAGTGGACAGATAAAATGGAACTGTTTTTATCAAACTGCTGAATAAAAATGTTGAAATAGAAGAATCGAGAAGACATATGTTTCTGAGTTGAGAAAACTGGGGTAGTAGATGTGAGAAAACAATTAGATTGATTAAAGGAAATTATGGCCTTGATTACACATTCTAAATTTAAACTATGTTTGAGTCTAGGAAGATATGCCCAAAAAAGTGAGGTGAGCATCAATACAAATCCCCTATATGATCAACTTTGTTTCATATTTTGGCTACTTCTAAAGGGACCCAGAGTGGTTTCAGAGTAACATTTGGAAAAGAAGTAAATAAAAAGCTAATTACAAAAACAAACTCCATCATACTACCCAGGGACACAAACTGGAGATAACTACATTTAATATTAACAAATATTTTAAAAATTCAAAATCACCTGTCACTGATTTGATTTGTTACATTGTCGATATCAATCTCAAGTCTTCTCTTTTCTTCCATCACTTGCATATAAGCTAATGAAATTTCCGAATAATCTTTGGCGACATTAGAAATCTCAACAGCCCATGACTTTTTCTTTAAGAAAATAGAAGCATCATTTATGCTTGTTTAATTACCAAAAATATAGCATATTTAATAAAATTAATTTTAATTACATGAATTAATATTTGGCAATAGATGACAGAGCTCTATTGGAATGTAGAAAAACATCAACTTACCGCAGCATAAAATTTATTTAGTGCATCCAGATACTGTTGCTCAAAGTTTTTTTGTTTCCTGCCTTGTTGATCAAATGTTTTCTTCAAATCATCAAGCTAAGAAAAAAAATGCACAGACAAGTGAACTGTGGGGATCTCCTTTGCTTTATAAAGAGATAGGTTGTACTTCATGCAGTTATCAGTACTTAGTAAATGTTGATTAAAATTGTATACAATAACACCACAGGGTGTTCCCTTTTGTGAACATAAATGGAAGAATCTGAATAAAATATGGAAAATCAATCCTGTTATTACTTCAATGAATAATCAATCATAAGTAAAATATTTACATAAAAATTTTAAAAATTAGAATGTTTTCCATTATAAATCATTTTATCAATTAAAAAATAAGATGCAGCCTGCCACAGTAGTCTAATTGCTAAAGTCCTGGTCTTCCACGTGGAGGGATCCCAGATGGGTGCTGGTTTGTGTCCTGGCTGCTTCACTTCCCATCCAGCTCCCTACTTATGGGCCCGGGAAAGCAGTCAAGGATGGCCCAAAGCTTTGCAACCCTGCCCCATGATCCATGGGAGACCAGGTAGAAGCTCCCAGCTCCTGGTTTCATATCTGCTTGACTCTGGCCATTGGAGCCACTTGGGGAGTGGACCAGTGAATGGAACATCTTTCTGTCTCTCCTTCTCTCTGTAAATTTGCCTTTAGAATAAAAATTATTAATCATAAAAAAGGATAAGATGATCGTGGGAACTCTCTGGAGAATAATCGATGCATTTATTCTTCAGTTTCCGTATTTTTTACACTTGTAAAGGGACAAATTACTCAAGTATGATATAAAATAGTAACAGCAAATACCAGAATTATGAAATTCCAGACATGAATGAGATAATAACATTTATCATGTCAAAAATAAGTATGTCTTGTGAAAGAATATTTAATGTCAATTTTATAATATAAGCATAGTATTTTAATATGATTTATGAAAAGATAATATATCTTCAAATGCTGATAATATGACTAAAAACCTAATGAAAGAAAATATACTATTTAAAGCTATAATAAATAATTTTAGCAACATTGTTGGTTAAAAAGGATATAAATTGTGATCATGTATTAAGAGTAATAATTTCTTTTTAAATATAAGATAATTGGGCAGATTTCATCAGGGGAAGCATAAGTAGATTGGAATGCTTTGAGGCTCTCCAAAAAATATAAAATAGTTGGAACAAAAGGAAAGGAAAGGTGCTTATAAATTAAACAGAAAATTCTTATAATTAAATCAAGATACAGGAAAAGAACTACTTGGCTTAATAGCACAGCGTATTACTTCTCCAAAACTAAATACATAAATATTCCTTGAATTTTCTCTTGCTGAGAATTTTCTGAAAATGAAGTCTGTATAGAACTCAAAGGAATACCAGACTAACCAAGAGTTACCTGAAAATAAAATTAATGTTTGAAACTTAAATCTTACAATAACACTATGTTAAAGCAGATTTTATTTTGTCACTGTAGCAAATAAGTGTCTCAGAGGAAATTCAGAGACCAGGAATATTCAAATTCTTAAAGGGGCATCTGAATCCAATTAGAAGGAATTTGTTTGAGAAACCTCAAAGTGATCTCCACATCATATCCAACTCCTATAACAACTAAAACAACAAATAAAAATCTACCTAATTAAAAAAAAACCTACTTAATATAAGCACAAAAGTGTCCAAACCATTTATCAACATTAGTTTATTGGTATAATCTTGAGCTAAAGGAATATCATTTTGCATATAATCAGTATTTAAGGGAAAATATGGAGATGAAAGATGTAAAATTAAGGCCAACATTGCAAAGATAGGTCCTTGCAACACTGTGAAGAAAGAACCCATATACACTTACCACAAAAACAATGAGAAAGTTGACTAGAAAAAAAAGTCAAAGGCAAGACTAAATATTAGCTAATTAATTCAACAAATTTGGTCTAAATTTAGTAAAATGAGCTTTGTGGTCTTGTAGATTATATTAAACTCTTACTCGAACACTACAGAAGCCTTGGAAAATAGTCAACAATCAATCCACAGGAATGGGGTAAATAAATTGACAGCTAACAGGGGAAGCAGCAGTAGTTTAGAGCACCTTCAAGCCTGTTGCTCAAAGAACTGCCATCATTTGAACTGGCTGTTCTTTTTTCTGGGATACTCCATATTTAAGGATTTCTTTGTTTGACTTGAGAATTTACTTAATGCAAAATGTCTTTCTCATAAAAAGTCTTTTCTCTGGGAATAACAATTGAAAAAAGAGTGCAAGCAACAGATTAACTGTGGCCATCTGACAAAGGAACATAATTGAGACAAGCAATAGAATAATAAGCCTTTTTTTAAAGGTGGGAAACTGCATTCATCCCTTTGTAAAATGCCTACAAATTCTTTCGATTCTGGGCCAGGCGTGATGGAGCAGCAGCTAAAGTCTTCGCCTTAAACGAACCAGGATCCCATATGGGCGCTGGTTTGAACCCTGGCAGCCCCGCTTCCCATTCAGCTCCCTGCTTGTGGTCTGGGAAAGCAGTCCAGGACGGCCCAAAGCCTTGGGACCCTGCACCTGTGTGGGAGACCTGGAAGAGGCTCCTGACTCCTGGCTCTGGCTTCAGATTGGCTCAGCCCCTGTTATTGAAGCCACTTGGGGAGTGAATCATCGGATGGAAGATCTTCTTTTCTGTCTCTCCTCTCTGCATATCTGCCTTTCCAATAAAAGTAAACAAATCTGTAAAAAAAATTCTTTTGATTCTAGAAGACTGCGAATGCTTACAGCTGTGAAATTCCCTCCCAAATACTCTAGAAATCCTGAAAAGTCTCCTTAACATATAAATCTAGCTGATCTTAAGACTCTATTAAAAAATGGGCAACTAGTTTACTAGTTCACTGAAAAATCCCCAAGTTTGGTACAATGTAATTAATTATCAATCTACAATTTAAATGACCTCAAAAGAACTAAGCACTACAAGTTCAAAGATATATACCTGGCATACATTGCAATCAAAATATCAAGCACCCAAGACAAAGAATCTTTAAGAGAAAAGTCACCTTTCAAGTATAAAATAAGATTAAGAGATGATATGTCATCGAAAACAATTGCTTCAAAAGACAGTGCCAATATTTTCAAAATGCAGGAAAAAACGTGCCAGGAATCTGATAAGAAGCAATTCTATCATCAAAAACAATGTCATGACATTCTGGAGAATCAAGATGGCGGAATAGGGTAAGGACACGTTTATGCGGACAGAAAAACATTTAATCAGGATGAAGCAGAGAGGACATATTTCAGGAAATAGGAAGGGACAAAACAACAGCAGAGGGGTACCTGGAGACTGACCGACACAGGAAAGCAGCGGACACAACGGTGTGGTGTTGCAGAGACTGATACTCCAGCACGGCGATCTAAACTTCAACAGCATCTGGAACTCCACCAGCAACCAGGAGGGAAGGGACTTTCACTGGGAGCACGGGTGTTGAATCCGGACAAAGAACTGTCCATCCTGCTGGTCCATTTGATTTGACCAGGAGCAGAGACAGAGCAGCAGATCTCAGACAGGCAGTGCGAGAACAGAGTGGATTTCACAGCCCAATCAGCTCCTTAGAGCTGAATTGGGCGCCATTTGCGAAAGGAGAAAAGGGCAAGGGAAGGGACGGTTCATGCGCTGAGCTGGGAGTGAGGTCATTTCTGTCTCAGTGAACTGCAACAATGTGGCATTCTACGGGTTCCACCCAGGACAGGTCTGGGTAGCCCTCGGATCTGATGGCCTGCAAATCAAGAACTGTAGTGGTTGTACATCAGGCGCCATTTTGGGCACTGTGGCAATAGCTTTGGGACTGCAGGGGACAATAGTGAACTGCGCATGTGCTGATCTCACGAGAACTTGCTGAGGTCTGTGATTGCACTGGTCGCACAGGAAAATAATACTGACTCTGGCAGCGTACCGGTCAAAATAGGTCCGTGTGGCACCCAGACCTAAAGTCCAACAGGTTCCGACAAGATCAGCGCCACCAACAACCTAATTATATAGGATACCTGGTGTCTCTCTAATCCTGGGACCTGCTCCAACCAGAAGTGGGAGAAAGGTTGCAGAGAAAACAGTGCAGCCTCAGCACGGTATCACAGGAGGTGGAGAGTGGTGAGCCAAGAGCTGGGGCTGTGGAGATCACGGTGGAAATCTGACATAAGAACCCAGATCTGGAACTCGCTGGAGGTTGTGGCACAAGTGGCTGCAAGGAAAAAGTTGTGTACCAACTGCAATAAGTAAAATCGCATTGTAGACCTGTGGGTGACAAAGCTTAGAAACCTGCCCCAAGGAATTCAAGACTCTGCTAACCAGAAGTGCAATGACCAAGAGAAAAAGAAGAGACAAAGGCACAATGAATATTACCGAAGATTCCCCTGCAAAGGAGCAAAACCCTATGTCAACCTCAGAGTTAACTGAGGAAGACATCGAGAAAATGGGGCACACAGAATCCATAAAACTCATTTTAAAGATTCTGATCAACAATGAGAAGCTCATGCAAGAGTTCAAAGAATTTAAGGAAGCAATAAAGCAAATCAAGGCTGGTATATCAGAAATTAAGAACACAGTAGAGCAAATTAAGAGTACAGTGGAGAGTCTCCAAAATAGAATGAAGAAAGCAGAAGAAAGAATCTCAGAATTGGAAGGTATTTCCTGTCATCAGCGGGAAGCAAACAAAAAGCTGGAAGCAGAGCTGGATCAGGCCAAAAAAAGTATTCAAGAATTGAAAGACACTATTAAGAAGCCAAATCTAAGAGTTATGGGAGTCCCAGAAGGTGCACAAAGAGAAGCTGAGTTTGCAAATGTATTTAATGAAACAATAAAGGAAAATTTCCCTAATCTGGAGAAAGAATTGGGAAACAAGATCCAGGAGGGGCACAGAACTCCCAACAGGCTTGATCAAAAGCGATCTACACCACGACATATGATAATCAAGCTCTCTTCAATCGAACATAAGGAAAAGATTCTTAAATGTGCACGCGAAAAAAATCAATTGACATATAAAGGAATGCCAATTAAGCTCACAGGAGATGCCTCACAGGAAACTCTACAGGCAAGAAGAGAATGGAGTGACATATTCCAGATTCTAAAAGAAAAAAATTGTCGACCTAGGATAACAGATCCAGCAAAGCTTTCTTTTGTCTTTGAAAATGAAATAAAATTCTTCCACAGTAAAGAAAAGCTAAAAGAATTTGCCTCTTCCAAACCTGCCCTACAAATGATACTTCAAGAAGTTCTCTTGACAGAAAAGAGGAATAGCATCTACCAAAACCAAAGGCAAAGGTGAACAACATCCCAGTAAAATGACAACAGAAGACTAAACCAATGAACAACCCAGTCCTAAAATGACAAGACCAAAGTAACACCCATGTATATTAAACTCTGAATGTAAATGGCTTAAGCTCAATCAACGTCATAGATTAGTAGACTGGATTAAAAAACAAACCCATCTGCTTAATGTCTGAAGGAGACACACTTCAACAAAGATCAGCGGAAACTATATCACATGGGTTTTGTTGTTTTCTGTTGTTTTCATCTCTTCAAAACACTTCCTTCTGATTAAATCATTCAATGACTCATAGATCATGCAGTGGCATCATTTTCTTCAAGAAGGTTCTTGATTTTCATTTCTTCAAATACACATTAGTCATTTAATAGCATGTTACTTAACTTCTTGATGTTGTTAACTTCTTTTTTCTTCCAGATGTTGATTTTGTTTTGTGGCTCTTCATTTAAGGGGATGTATAGTAGCCGTGTAATGGAGACTGTCATATCTAGTAATATGTCATTTAACTTCAGGCATTGTAAATTTCTATTTTTCTTTTTGTTGTTGATTTTGTATCATGACTTTTCATTTAAGGGGATGTACAGTAGCTGTGTAATGGAAACTATCATATCTAGTAACATGTCATTTAACTTCATGGCATTGTAAATTTCTTCTTTCTATTGTTGATTTTGAATCATGACTTTTCATTTAAGGAGATGTACTGTAGCTGCGAAATTGAGACTAACATTCAGATGTGAGGATGTAGTGTGGTATGCATTTCTACTTCCAAAGATGGACTTACAATGAAACCGTTTACTATATCTTGAAAATAGGATTCTGGACTCTCTGCCATTGTCTATGCCCACAATGATGGACATACGATTGAGTATGAAGAACTATACATTAATAATGATATAGAGGAACTGGGGGGGAGGGAACTGGGGAGGGGATAAGGGAATATGAAACTGTATTATAAAATAATAATAATAATAAAATGTATTAAAATAAAAAAACAATGTCATGATTAAGGCTTTCATATATACATATATACACTCATATAATATACATTTATATATAAACATAGTTAAATATACAATATTTACATATAAATATAATGTATGCTATATAATATATTATGAATATATTGCATTGATATATGATAAATATGTTTATATGTAAATATATATTAAATATATATATAAAATAACCAAGAGAATTCATCATTCAGAGATAAAAAGTTCTAAAAGGAATCTATCTCCAGGTTGAAACGAAATAGAAATAGAAACTAACTTGAATCTGAGGAAAACATAAAGAGAACCAATAAGAATAATTACATAGGAAAGCAAAAGTACCAATATAAATCTTTTATAACACTTTTTTCTGACCAGATTTTAAGCCATAACTGCTGCTAGTCACACAGTATGTAAAACATGTTCTTTATGTAATATCAACATCAATGAATATAGAAAGTAAATTATATAGGGGTGAATATGAAAGAACAAAGAATTGTACTACTCAATATTAATCCCAAATAGACTTTTAAATATAAATTAACAAGATAACTACTCCTAGGCCATCTGTTAGGAATAAAATCTTCAAATACATAGTAAAATAAGTGGAAAGGCAATTAAAATGACACACAAAATAGTTGGCAATGGAAGACTAAAGGAAATGTATCATAAAATGTTGAGGAAATAAGTCAAAAAATGATATAAAATAAATCACATTAAGAAAATAAATCACAAAATGGTATCTTAGCATTTACATCAAATATAAATGAGTTAAAACAATTCAATTTCCTGATTAGGTACAATGTTGCTTGATATAGCCATATCCTATTATCAGATTGTCTGGGTTTTGTACAAACTCTGCTCTGGGACTAGTTTCCTGTGACCTTGGGAAGTGAACCCTGGAAAGCATCTAGTGATGGCTTAAATTCTTGGGTTCTGGGCCCAGCGGCGTGGCCTAGCAGCTAAAGTCCTCGCCTTGAACGCCCCGGGATCCCATATGGGCGCCGGTTCTAATCCCGGCAGCTCCACTTCCCATCCAGCTCCCTGCTTGTGACCTGGGAAAGCAGTTGAGGACGGCCCAATGCATTGGGACCCTGCACCCGCGTGGGAGACCTGGAAGAGGTTCCTGGTTCCCGGCTTCGGATAGGTGCAACACCGGCCCGTTGCGGCTCACTTGGGGAGTGAAACATCGGATGGAAGATCTTCCTCTCTGTCTCTCCTCCTCTCTGTATATCCGGCTTTCCAATAATAATAAAATATTTAAAAAAAAAAATTCTTGGGTTCTTACTACCCAGATGGGAGATCTGGATTAGGTTCCCGGTTTTTGCCTCTGCCCTAGACCTGCCCTGGATGGTTTAGGCATTTAAGGGGCAAATTAATGGAATGAAAATCCTTGTCTTTATCTCTATCTATCTGCCTTTCAGATAAAATGCAAAATCTCTAATCTTTTTTAAAATATAGATTGCCACAAGGTATTGGAATAAAATGATCCTACAATACATTAATTATGTAAGACACATACTAAATTCAAAGATATGAATATTGAAACTTCAATGATTGGAAAAAGACATACAATGCAAACAATAACAAAGAACTAGAATGGTTATACCAAAATTAGAGGAAACAGACTCTAAACTAATTGGCAGAGACAACAGTATTTTATAAACCCAAAAGATCAATCAAAAGGATATAAAAATTACAAACCTCAATTCACCTAGAACAAAGCCTAAAACATGAAACAAACACTGACAGGCTGAAGGAAAAACTAGACAATTGAACAAAAACAGAGACTTTAATATATACTTCCAAATTTTACAATACAAGTACAGAGATGATCAAAAAGAAAATAGGGGGTCTGAACATTAAAAATTATACTGAATATATTTGTGTGTGTATATATAAATACAGAGACAGAGACAGGATGCCACCCAATGGCACAATGCATATTATTCTCAAGTGCACATGGAGATGTGCTATGTTAGGCTATAAAATAAACCATATTAAATCTGAAAGATTAGAAAGTAAACACTGTCTTCTCCAACTATACATGTATGAAATTGAAAATCAGAAACAGAAGAAAATTTAGAAATCCCAAACTGTGAAAATCAGACTCTGAGATAACCCCAACAGGCAAAATCTAAAAATCTCAAGTGTAACTAGAAAGTATTTTGAGATGAGTGAAAATCAAAACACTGAAAGTGGGTTCTAGAAAAGTAGAGAAAAGGCAATGCTTAGCTAAAAATGACTGTCCAAAAGGTTTAAAGTTTATCATTAATCTTTACAAAAAAACAAAATAAAGAAAACATGCAAATTTCACTCAAAAAATGAGAAAGGCAATAATGAACATTAGGATATTATGGTGGGAATAAATACATTTTAAAAACTCTACTTTCAAATAAGGTGGAAAAATCATTTGCCATATATCACACTTATTTAAAACAAAAATTAAAAAGGAGCATCCCAGGCTGCCGCACCTTAGCCCATTTATCAAGTGAACCAATTGGATGGAAGAGATTCTCTAAGCAACCTGCCTACTCCCCACTGCTACTTTGCCTATAAAATAAATAAATCATTTAAAACAACATCATGATGAATATATTTATATGAACTAGTAGTTTTCAATGAAAAATACTAGAAACTTGCAGGATGAAAGAGGCAAAGCAAAAATAGGTATCATCACTGTGTACCAACAATGAACAATGTAGAAAAAACTTGATTTATTCACAATGGCTTCTAAATGAACAAAATTCTTATAATTTTTAGTAAACCACCAGTTTATATACTGAACACTACAAAACACAGTTGAGATACATTACATAAAATATCATCAGTTAATCTCCTTCAGACATCAACAATTTAAAAAATATATTCATAGGTAATTTCAATGCATATTTCAAATGTGTTGGCTTCAAAAGCTAAAATGACAAATTATCATAAGATCAAAATTATTAAAAGATGCAGGAATAGTGTTCTTAGATAGTTGGAGTTTGGAGAGATGTAGAGAAGACAGGAGAGACAATAGAGATAAAGCATCCAGAAACATAAAGATTCAGTAACAAAATGTGTGTTCTTCAAAGCAAGAGAAAAAACTGAAGGTTAAGAGCAATGAACATCTTGGTTAAGTGCTATTTAGAAGTCTAATAGAGATTAAATTTTAAATTACTGGATTTAACAGCACCAAAATCATTGTCATCCCAGATCAGATATATATTGCTTGATTGGTGATGACAGAAAATTGGAATAAGGTTTATAAAAGACGGGACAAATGAAAAAATTATACTGATTCCAACAACTCAGTTTTCAAGTTGGGAAATCTATCAACATAAATCATTAGGATAAGTTATCATATTAGCATTTTCAAAGGCACATAAATAATTCTTGGCAAAATTGAACACCCATTACCAATTTTCAAAACTATTTGACAAATTAAAACTGATACACACTTTCTTAACACGATAAAATATATTTTGACTCCTAAAGCCTCCTTCTCCCTTAAAGGAGAAAAATGTAGTATTAATTTAAAACAGGACTTAGGAAGAATGCTAATTATTCCTCTTATTACAGCATTGTATTGGAGATGTAAATCATAATCAAAATTGAAACAACGTAAACATGGGATTAACTGAATTCTAATAGTACCTCCACTTGTGGATGAAATAACAGTATTCCTGTAAAGTCCAATATATACATTGATAAAACTAACAGATAATTTTAAGAATTAGCTAATCAATTATAAGATGGAATAGCATCAACATTGCATACCCAAACACATCCAGTTGTAAGAAATAATCAAAATAAATCCTCCATACTTGACAACAGAATAATTAGGAATAGAGGTCTCAAAAACACGCAAATCCTATAATGAAGAATTCTCTTTAAATCATTCATAAGTGACAAACAATACACTCAGAATAGTGTTTTATTATTGGCTTAGAATAAAGGCACTTATTGCCCGAAAGCTCTATAGATGACAAAGTTGGTAGGTAAGATCAACAGCCAGTCCTCTGTAGTCACGGCTTCTCTATAAGCAGTGGTGAATGAAAACATTTCAAAGAGGAAACTGTATCTATCCTGAACATGTACTGACTTTTTTCTTACATGTAGCATGGCTAACGTGACATTTTAGTATTAGATATTAGACATAAGAGAGATGAATACATACAGGAGGATCTGCATGGTTTCTGAACACATTTGTAAATTATATACAAAGACTAAAATTTTCTGAGGAATTTGCGCATCTTGGGATAACGGCAACTCTGGAAGTCCTGGAAACAATCCCCTTCACATACCGGAGACAACAATCACTTACTTGCAGGATCACTTGCGGTTTCAGATAAACTGGGCACCTCATTAGTGTCTCCAGGGAATAGCCCATTTCCAATCTCAGTAATGCTGTAGACGAATAATAATTCTCTATCATAATTTCTACATGCCCCCTCCATCCTCAAGTCACCAATAAATAGCTGGGTGCTTTCTTAGGCTTTTGATCTCTCTGACTCCACCTCCTGCCATATGTCTCTAATTTCTTTACCAAATTTCACTCAAGATGAAGCTCTCTGGTTCAAAAGATCTATGCAATCACTATCATAACCAAGACAATTCCCAAATCTAACAACCCTTATTAATGAACACAATTATGTTTACAAAATCCTCCGGCCATCCATATAATCTAACAGATACTAAAAGAATGACACTGAGGGAAAAGTGTCATGTATCAATGGGAACACAATTCTGCTTTCCACATTTTAACCTTGTGCCCTCAGGTCACATTTTTCACATACAAACACACATCTCCTTAGAGAGTATCCACAAATCTCAACAGAAATCACAAATTTTCAATGATTCTAATACAAATACCACATACAACAACACACACACAGGATTTTCATTCCATTAAAGGAAACCAAATGCATAAACATTTTTTCAGACAATTTGTTCTGTATTTTCACCTACACTACAATAGTTAAGAAGAGACAGTCCTTAGTTTTCTTGAGACTGAATATGAACTATGGTTTTGGCATATTCCTATTATAGGCAACTGGAAAATAATGAATTTATAATCATGCATCATTTTTATTCTTTAAGACTATTACTTTAAGACACAGTAATTAATATTTACAGCATATAAAGCACAGAAAATATATCTAAAGATAGAACTCTGAGTATTAGATACCTAGTGGACAACAGGAAAACCATTTAATATAACCTGAATGGACTGATTTCACCTACGGGTTATTCAAATGATATCAAGTACATCAAAAGCAGTGATTTTAGATATGTGATATTTACTACAATGGGAGTAAAATTTCTTGGCTCTTAGTTCAGTTACAAGATTTCCAGCACTGATGCTTTTACAACACAGAAAATGTTGCCTGAGACAAATACAGAGGAATTTATATCCTAAGGAACATGTAAAGCAAATCACTAATCTTATCAACCGCAAGGAAAAAAAAATCTTTAGTCAGTGTGATCACCCTAAGCAGCACAGCTTTAGTTGTTTAAAGTTGTACTGAAGGCCTCAGGAGGCAAGCTTTTGGAAACAAGACGTGGCAAAAATCACTGCTAAGAGGAAATACTCTTATTTGCTTATTTAGATACTCCAAATTCAGGAAAAGGGATAATCCATTGTAAAGTTGTCTTAGCATCCAAATGTCTCAATCTACAATGGGTTGAAAAATGCAAAATAAAATGTTAACACTTTTTTGGAAACATGAAAATACTGGGAAATCATTTAAGCCCTAACAGATCAGTATGTGATTCTTACCTTTGCTTTTAAATCTATAGTGTAATCCAGCTTTCATTTTTCTCCCATTATACTTTGTTAGCATGAGTAAGCAGGTTTAGATGCAATCGGTTCAGAGATTTATCATATCTATGCTCCTAATATACAATAATTTAAAATGTGTAGAGATCCTTCATGCTCAACAACAAAAGTTTAAGAAAATCTAGCTAATTAATTTATATTATAAAACAGGATGAAGTTTAGATAAGTTTTTATCTGGTCGAGGAAACATGCCATCAATTTCATATATCAATTTTAAAGTACGTTAACTAGGCCCTTAGGTTGTTATGAAACTGTTTCAGCAGTGAATACAGCAGGGAGATGAAATCAAAAGTCAGTATTTTCTTCTGTTTGTGTGAGTATATTCTCATCTTTGAGGGACAAATATGGAGTTTTTGGTTCAGAAGTTGTCTTTAAATAATTTGTGATTCTAGTTTGTACAGATATTATCAAATTTTATGAAGGTTGTACACAAGGGACAAACAGTATCCATTAGTAGAAACTGTAGTGAGGGGATAGGAAAAGAAGCATCATAGGAGAATCCTAAGTGAGAGGGCAAGGCAGTGAATTTGCAGACAGAGAACACAGAAATATGATGAGAAATGAAACTGTAGGGTTTCTGGAGCTAACTAAAAAAAGGTAGAGAACGTAAGCCTGAAGAAACAAGAAGGAAATTATATCTATAAAAACAAACATTAGCATCAAACTCAGAATATAGAACTGTTAAATCCAGCAATCATTATCTTTTCTAAAAAAGATTACATTTTTTATATTTGCAAATTAAATAAGAGTAGAAAATGAGTATACAGTTACACGGAAGATATAGCAAATGCATGAGATTATTCTATACCATAATATTGTAATACAGTTGAAGATATAGATTCATTTACATTTTTCCCAAGGCCATTAGAAATTAGAATCCAGGAATGGGCATTATGCATGGCAGGTTAAGCCACTGCTTAGAGTATGCACTTCATGTGTCAGAGTTCCTGGCTCCAGCTCAGCTCCTGGGTGCTTCTGTTCTAACTTCCTGCTAACACACCCAGGAGGCAGCAGGTGATGCAATAACGGCTGAAGTGCTTGTGTTCCTGTCACCCACATCAGACCCGAATGGAGTTCTGGGCTCTTGGCTGCCGCCTGACCTAGCCACCAGCAGATAGATCTCTCTCTTTCTCTCCTCTCCTTTCTGTCATTCTTTCAAATACATAAACACTTCTTTACAAAATAGGGCACAGCAAGTTAAGCCACCAGCGATGGTACCAGCATTCCATAAGAGAGCTAGTTCCAGTCCCTGCTATCCCATTCCCAAATGAGATCTATACCACTGATGTGCCTGGAAAAGCAGCAGAGGATGACCCAAGTACCTGGGTCTCTTTACCCATGTGGGAGATCTGGATGAAACCCCTAATTCCTGGCTTTGACAGCCAGGCCCAGCACCGGATATTACAACATTTGGGGAGTAAACCAGCAGGAGGAAGAGTCTCAGTCTCTCCCTTCTCACCATAACTCTGCCATTCAAATCAAAATAAAAAGGGAAAGCTTTAAAATAAATCATAAAACTTCAGGAATACACATCATGTGATGAAACACCCCATGAAAAAAAATATTTTTAACAATGGCAAAAGAACCATAAAATATGAGAGTTTTTCTGCTATTTTTCACCAAAGGATTCTATCAAACTTTTGAGAAAAGATTTATTTAAGTAAATATTAAATTTCTAGTTAGTAAGGCAAAAGAAAGCTTCAAAATCCATTTCATAATACTTGCATCATTCTGATAAGAAAATCTATCAGAAATAGCACAATTAAGAGCACTAGAATGTATTCACTTATGAATATGGATGCAAAATCTTAAATAAAATACTTGCAAACCAAACACAGCAGTAAATTAAAGGGACAATAAACCATAACTGAGCACAGTTCATGAAATGAATTTTAAAATGCTTCAATACTAACGTAATACAACATTTCAACAGGTCAAAGAAACTCTTTAGAATCATCTTCAGATATTCTCCAAGGGTTTTCTGCAAGTCAACAACCATTCCTAATGATTTTTTATATTCAGGAACTATTTTACAATGTCTAAAATTAACATTTGGGTAACATTGAGCATTTGTTTAACATAAATGATAAAAATACGTTAATAGATGCCATTTAATGTTTTATGAGTAAAATTTGCAATGAAATATACATTTATAAAGAAACTGGCATCTTATGATAATACATCATCCATATAGGGGCTGGTGTTGTGCCTCGGCATGTTAAGCCACAGCCTAGAATATCCACATCCTGTATCAGAGTGTCAGTACCACTCCCGGCCACCCTGCTCCTAACGCAGCTCCCGCTGACGCATCTTAGGAGGTGGAGGATGGTGGCTAGTGCTTGGAACAAACCACTCAGGTGGCAGAGCTGGACAAATCTTGGGCCTCTGGCATTGGGCTGGTCAAAGCCTGGCTGCTGCAGTTATTTCAGAGTCATGAACCAGGGAGTGGAAGCTCTCTCAGTCTCTGCCATTCAGCTTTTCAATTAGATTAAAACACATATTTTAAAAATTCAGATATTTATGATTTTATATATGTTATATTATATCCACATAACATCTATGAATACTGTGTAATACTAGCATTACCTTCATAATATTTTGGCTCTACCACTTAATGTATGTGTGAGAAAATAATTCTTCCCCTCTGGATGTTTTTCTATTAGGTATATTAGGACTATTAATAATGATCAATAATTTACCTACATTTAAAAGGCATACTGCTTAATTTGAAACACTGAGGTATAAGTATGAACCAAAAGGCTGAATTGAATGGGCTTACTGTACCGCATACAGACCAACAACTCAGTGCCAAAAAAATAACTTTTTACTAACAATGCCCCCTGAATTATGACAACGACAACATTGCATTACGTGCAAAAGGGATTGTTATTTGCAACTGTTATCTATAAATGCAGTTTCAAAGCAATATTCTGTACTTATTGTTCAATATGATACAAAAATCACTAATATCACTAAATCCTTAGGAGTTGTTTATATTATCTTCCCAAATGGTCTAATAAAATATATATGGCTATTTCTTTATATCACAAAAATGAGTAGCTGAAGATAACAATTTTTTAAAATGTAGAGCTACAGAAGATGAAAAGAGACTTGAAAATATTTACATATAACAAGAAACTGATCATGATACTAAACTCATATCAATTTTAACATGCTTTCTGATGCACAGATGTTAGAGATGGAAAACAAAATCTGCAGTTTCGTAGACCCAAACACAATGAAATCACACAAAGTTTGTGTTAGTGAAGTAAAGAATGTTAACAGGAAGCACAGTATGCCTTGAAATTATACAAATCAGTTAAGTTGTATGTGCAATTAGGCAGCACAAATCTTTTCTTTCTCCCTCGAACTAGGAGTTTCAACTGCATAGCAAAAAATAATGCGTAGCTATAGTGCATATCATTGCCTTTAATTGAGTGCTTAACATGCACTCCTAGAAAATCTAGCTTAAAGGTTTTTATAATGAGCAAAATGCAGAAATATTAATATATCTAAACTTCATCATTTTCTTATCTTTCTTAGAAAGTATTGTAATCCTGAAATGATTTCCATAATTGCGAAATTTCTAACATAAATACATTCACATTTCTTATCAAAATAATGCTATTACAGCACCAAATAAAGTAGGGCCAGACATAATTTCAGAGATAATAGAAATATTTTTTAAAAGATTCACAGAGGATAAATTTTCCCACTTTGATAACACTTCCAAAGGGATATTTTTTATTAATAGCAAATTTCATCATGATTGTCAAATCAAGACCCACAATGATTTAGCAGCACTATCTATTATGTTTTTAAATGTATTTAATGTGGGCCCAGCACAATGAACTAGTGGCTAAGTCCTGGCCTTGTATGTGCCGCGACCCCACGTGGGCACCAGCTGTCCTTGCTGCTCCACTTCCTGTTCAGCTCCCTGCTTGTGGCCTGGGAAGGCAGTAGAGGATGGTCCAAAGGCCTTGGGACCCTGCACTTGTGTGGGAGATCTGAAAGAAGCTCCTGGCTCCTGCCTTCAGATCAGCTCAGCTATAGCTATTCTAACCACTTTGGGAGTGAAGCAGTGACGGAGGGGAGGGGCTTTCTCTCTGTCTCCTTCTCTTTATACAACTGCCTTTCCAATAAAAATAAATCTTTTTAAAAATATTTAATGTGCTATATTTCTCTGGTATTTATAATAGTCTCTGATTTTGGAAAGCTACATTAATTCTTCAAAATTATGAAGATCTATGTGAATGCCTAAACTCCATCACGCTCTTCCCAGGCTCACAAATACATACCTCATTATCTCTACTCCTCCTTCATTCTTCCTTTCTCCCCCTCAATCCTTCTTCCCGTTCATCTTTCCTCCCTCCCTTCCTTTTTCTTTCCAATTTTCAATTTATTAATCGGTTCCCTTACTTATTCAACAAGCATCTATTGATTGTCCAACATGGAACAGGCACTAAAAGTAATGGAAAAATTTACTATCTTACTGAGATATTTTATTATAAACTCCATAGTGATTGATCAGTCAAAAAATAAATCACAATTGTAAAAGACAATGCAATAGTACAGTTGTAAAGTGAGTATTCCTATACTTGTACTATCAAACCAAAGAAAGGTTTTCTCATTAGAAGTTGCCATAAGGAATTGAAAATAGACCAGGTGAAGAAAGTTTTAATATTCGTATCTTTAAAATGCATGGTATCCATAATATACAACAAATCCCTACAAATCAACAAGACAATCATTCAACAAATGGGGTTATTGAGTATGGTTTTTTGTTTTGTAGGAAATGTAATATAAATGATCCACAAACATTATTAATATATACTCAGTTTCATTAATAACTACCAATTAATAAACCATGATGAAATACAATTAAAAGGTCTTTTAATTTAAAAAGGACAGAAGAGTATCTTTTCAATTTAGGTAGAAATTGGTAAAGGAATTTATTCATTTTTCCCCTTTTGCTATGCTATAGTTTCTTTTTCCTATTTTATAATTTTGTTTAACTGGAGAGAAAGGCACATGCTGGAGAAAATACTTCCCCCTCCAGGAAACATGAGTTATTAATAGAAGGATGGAGTGGTTCCAAGTACAAAGACTGGATACATACCATGGATGGTTTTACATTTGAAGGGAACCATCAGTCAGAGAAAGCAGGCAGTCTCTGAACCGAATGGCCCTAGACAGCCAACCACCAAGGAGCCATCAGCTGGGATCTACAGGAAAGGAGTCTTGGCAGACTGAATGGGCCTCAAGCAAAATCTCCCTGAGCCTGGAGTCTCCATGAAGGAATGCAGGGCTGCCGCCCCTTGATTTCAGCTCTGAGAGACCGGGAGCAGAGGCACGGCTGACTCACCCACTCTGTGCCCAGGCTGTGCCCATCCGTTACACAGTAACACAACAGTGACACTCTCAGAAAGGAAGTTACGTAGTAATTAGTGATTGACAGAAGGAAACTTTGAACAGCTTATAAATGAAAAAACACTTCTTTTAAATATAAAAAGACTCACAACTTTGGATAAAC
Organism: Ochotona princeps; assembly: GCF_030435755.1. NCBI lineage: Eukaryota > Metazoa > Chordata > Mammalia > Lagomorpha > Ochotonidae > Ochotona > Ochotona princeps. The sequence goes on along the minus strand of NC_080849.1, from coordinate 31,548,542 downwards.
TGGCTACTTCATTTCTTGATGATTTTGTTTCCTTTATTACTTCCGTCACTGCCTCTTCGTGCTCCTCAATGTCAGTGTTAACATTGTTTATTGAGTTGATGTAGTGATTAAACAGATTGGCAAGCTTATCTAACTCTTTCCTAAAAAGAAAAAGAAATAGTTGGTTTTATCCACCTTAAAAGAAAACTGCATTTAAATTAGCTTCTGCCTTAACAATAGGAATAAGTAGAGTTTATTTCTCCCATTTCAAGGCAACTTTCCAATTCCTAAAAAAAAAAGGAAAATAAGCTAACAAAAGGAGCTAAAAGAATATCATAAATACAAATGTATCAGAACAAATAAAGTAAAAAAATAAATTACTAGTATGCAAAATACATAATCTGCATATTAAGATGTTTTACTGATAATCAAATAAATTCAAATATAAAATAGTTTCATAATTCATACATTGCTATATAACTTATTTAATAAACTGTGCTAGATGTTTTAATGTAAGGCAGTCACTATTATACACAGAGAGTAGGATGTATACTGCATATCTAGGCAATTTGACAATATGTGAGGAGGCTTAAATTTTTAATAAAGTTTCAGGAATCTACAGAATTTCACATAAGCACATAAATGCAGTTTAATATAACAGATGATAAAATGTAGTAGCTTAAATTCTTTTTGTATTTAACTGAAATTTTAAATGCAAGCCACATGCTACTTTTTAATGAATATTCTACTGCTACATGCAATAGTTAGCAATTGTGAAAAGTTTTTACTTGTAGTTGTTGATGCTTGCTTCGTCCTTTTGAATCTCTTTTTCAAAATCTTCCTTCAATTGCTTAGACTTAAACTTAGTGTTTTCAAAGTCTTCTAAAGCTTCTTCAAGATCTCCATGAATTTTTCTACACAGCTCCATTACCTGAAATTGAAGTATACTTTTGCTAAATACAAATACTAAAAATTAAAGAAAACACTTTAGAGTAGTTTTAATTTAAGCAAAAAGTCTCTCCTACACAATATTGTACCTACTGTTCAGCAAGTGCCTTTATTATTATATAGGCATCAATGCTGTGACGAAACAAAAGTTACTGACAAAAATAACTTCATATCCTGGCTAACATGGATTTCTTGATTAAATAATGTTATATTGTTGATTTTTTTTCCATGAACAAACACTACCTTAACTCTCCTCAGCCTGGAACAAATACATTGTAAACAGTGCAAACATGCAAAATATTTAGCAGGATAATTTTTATTCATAAGCGCCACAATATTCTTTTATCTCTCCCTCCTATCTCTGTCTCTGCATCACTTTACTTCTACATAACATTCCCTTAGACTGCATAATTCATGACTCAATTCACCGTCAATTCTCTGAACATTACACACAGCTTGATATGCACTACCTCATGAGATACACAGGTGTCATGGTGGTGAAGAACCCAGTAAGGAAATGTCACATTCTGAATTATTTTCTTCAGATGTTGCTAAAAGAAAGATATGTTGACGCAAAAGGCAATGATGTATATTTTAAGGAATTTAACACTGATTCCCATATTACTCTCCTTAAAGGTGCAACAATTGTTACTCTCGCAAACTGTAGACCAGATGAGAATCCGTGTTCCAACATCTTTTCCAACATTTCAAAATTCTGTTTTTTCCAAGAAGACTTTCCTAACTGACAAGCCAGAAGGTAATCTAGGCACATTTTGCTAAGATATGGTGCTGTTTGATTGAACAACTTCAAAAGGCTGGTGTGGCACAGAAAGCAAGAGGGCATCCTGAAATGCCAGTGTCACAGGAGAAGGCAGCTTCCGATCCCGCCTCTGTATCCAAAGCAGCTCCCGGTTCTAATGCTGCTGGATTAGCCTGGCCCAGCTCCAGCTGATGTAGCCATTGGGGAATGAAACAGTGAATGAAACCTCTCTTCTCCTTTTTCATAAATCTGTTTTTCAAATTAATTAATTTTAAAAACACTTTGAGATGGTTGACATTTTTACAATAGTTTAGGGTTAGATTTATGAATGTATATATGTATGTATGCATTTGAAAGGTAGAGTCACAGATAAAGAGGGAAGCAAAAGGGGAAGGAGAAAGATAGGGAGAAGGAGGGAGGTAGGAAAAGAGAGAGAATGCAAGTGAGCGAGAGAGACTGAGTGAGTGAGTGAGTGAGAATCCTCTTTCTGCCGGTTCCCTCCACAAGGCTGCAACAGGAAGGGCAGGATCAGGCCTAACCCTGGAGCCAGAAGCTCCGACTGGACCTTTCACATGGTGCAGTTGTGCATACAGGCCATCTTTTAATTTTTTCTCTGGAACACTGGTAGGGAGCTGGGTCAGAGGTGGCACACCCAGGACTTGAACATGGGATCTCACAGGGGATGCCAGTGTTGCAGGCAGCTGGTTAACCAACTGTGCCAGTACATAGACCACAAATAAATTTTAAGATTTATTTATTTTTATTGGAAAGTCAGATATACAGAGAAGACAGCCAGAGAGGGAGAGCTTTTGTTTGCTGATTCATCCTCCAAATAGCCATAATGACCAAAGCTGAGCTGATCCCAAGTCAGGAGCCCAGAGGCCTCTTCTGGGTCCCAAGGCTTTGGGCTGTCCTCTATTGCTTTCCCAGGCACAAGCAGGGAGCTGGATTGGAAGTGGGGTTGCCAGAATTAGAACCAGCATCTATTTGGGATCCCAGGGCCTACAAGGTGAAGATTTTAGCCACTAGGCTACTGCATTAAGTCCAGACCACAAATATCTTAATAGACATTTATGGATCATTGTGGGTCAGTTAACTTTCTTTTTGCAGTTTAATTATTTATTACCAGTAAGGATGAGAACATTTTAAATTATATAAACCACATATGCATTGGAAAATATATGTAGTACTGAATGATTTAGTTTCAGGAAACGTATTTCAAAAACAAGAATGTTGCATTTTGTTTCTTGTATTATAAAAACAATTTCAATGTATGTATCTTGTTTAAAGATTTATTTGTTTGCAAAGCAGAGCAACAGAGGGAGAGGGAGAGAGGCAAGATAGAAGAGGTCTACCCACTGCTTCCTACTGAAATGGCTCAGTCTGAAGCCAGGAGCCAGGAACCACATTCTGGCCTGCTCAAGGCACAGCAGGGGTCCAAGGGCTCGGGCCACTCTCCTGTCCCTTGTTAGGCACACGGCACAACGATGACTCCAATGTGGAATGTCTAGCTCACAAAGATGGGCAATGTCAGTCACACTGTTGTATAGCTTTGTTCCTTTTTATTATCCTACAGATCAGCAAAAATCTCCAGAAAGAATGTTAAATTATACTGGGGAAGTCAGGCTAACCTATTTTTTTCCCTAGTCCTTGAAGTGACTCTAGTTTCTCATTATAATATAAACAATTGCTAATCATTTTTGTGGACTAGTCTTCTGTACACACTCAAGTACTTCCTATTTTTGAAATAATACATCCTAAGAATCATTTGTTAAAATAGCATTTTTGTAGTCATGATTTAATAAATTTTACACCTGGATTTTCTATTGTTGAGCCATCTTTACACTGCTGTATTACTCTTGAAACGGTGTATTATCTATCTACTATGCTTGTGTTCCTTGTTAAGAGTTTATGTAATTTTCAAATATGTAGATACTAGATTTTGGATATAATTATATTCCTTTTGTACAATTCTCAAAAGATTGATGTTGAAATGTGCTACGTTCATTTAAACTTTTTCCCCTTTAAGTAGATTAATGTTTGTAAAATATTGGAATTATTTGTCTTTGACAGACTAGATCCAACCCACTCTGTGACCACAGATGTGTATTGTACAAACGGATTTTAATTTCTTTGGATATATGCTCAGTATTGGGATGTTGGATCACATGACAGTTTAGGCTCTGATTTTTAGAGGAGTCTGCATGCTATTTTCCACGATTGTTGTAATAATTCACACTCTCATCAGGAATGTCCTCCAGGAACATTTCTTTCTGAAAGTAAAGGTCACCAGTTAGGACTTTCCCATGAATGTCACTCCTTTCCCATACCATGGATGTCACGCCACTCCTGCCACATACCCTATGCTTTGCTATTTTGCTTTTGTTTCTATTTATCCCCTCCTTGCATGAATTCAAGTGAGATTGATGGCACTCCTGCTCCAGCACCCCAGCTCTGAAACATCCTCTATTTGCTTTCCTACAGTCTCTATGCATGCATTTATTTCTCTCTGAAGAAGTACTCATGCCTGTCACCACCCATGAATCTGCTGTTTATTTTTGTAAAGATTTATTTTACTTGAAAGGCAGAGTTACAGAGAGATGGGAAAGGGAAGTGGGAGAGTCAGGGAGACATAAAGAGTGCTCTTCCATCCACTGGTTTACTCCCCAAATGGCCACAGGGCTGGGCCTCAGCCAGGCCAAACCCAGGAGCCAGGTGCCAGGAGCCTCATCTGCTTTTCCACATTGCTGGCAGTGGTCAAGCACTTGGGCTGTCCTACTGCTGCTTTCCAAAAGACATCAGCAAAGAGCTAAATCAGAAGTGGAGCAGATGATACTCCAACCAACACCCATACAGGATGCAGTGTCACAGGCAGTGGCTTCATTACCTATGCCTCAATGCCAAATCCCTGCTTTTCATTTTTGGTTTCATTAGTTATGTTCATTTTATGAAACAGAAGTGCTTTTCTTTTACTGAAGAATTGATTTCCTTCCACTTGAAGTAGAGAGTTAATATAGTCTAGCTGCACATCGATAATCTTTTAATGTCTCAATTTATTTTGAGTAGTTGCTTTCCCTTGCGTGGTATACCCAGAGTAGATGGTTCCAAAGCAGTGCCTGGCTCCCCCTTCAGAGGTCAACAGTATCAGACTCATTGATTTTGTTATCTGGAATAGCTAAAAGGTAGCCAGTTCACTTAAAGGTATATAAGTAGAAGCTCTTATAGGAACTTTGGAATCAGCCGACAGCAGAACGATGAGGAAATGGTAGCTGGGGTGTAGTTATTAATGACAGCTGCATTAAGCAAGGTTCTTCTGGGAAACAGAATCCAGGGGGCACTTGAGTGTAACCCACATGACTGTGGAGGTCCAAGGCCAAAATCTGCAAGATAACTGACAGGATGAGCAGACAGAAAAAAACCATGCAGTTCAAGTTCAACAGCTATGTGTTGTCAGTGTTTCTTTTAACCTGAGGTCAGTCTTCTGTGAACAGTAACCAGCTTCAACTGGATTGGCTAATTTTAGGGTTAACTTGATGTCCAAAACACATTCATTGAAATATCCACAATCATGTTGAACCAAATATCTGGACACCATGGGCCCACTATGTTACATAAAATTAACCATCAGAGGAGCCAAGACTGGATTTACATCAAGGTTACTCTTTCCTGGGCTGCTGAAATGAATTCTCTTGCATTCCTCCCATTTCTAAGACTAGTCCTCCCTTAGTTTAACAACTCTGCTGTCCTCTCCCTAAAAGATACCAGAGTCCACTGTTAGGGGAAAACACAGCAATTTAAACATATACATTTTTAAGGAATGACAAAAAATAATAAAATTAATACATATATTGGGACTGAGTTCAGCTGGAAGTAAATGAAATTTGCCAATTAAGTTGCTTTAAAATATTATAATTTATTTTTCTGATTTTAAATGGACATGAGGCTCCTTCTATCTTCTTATTCAATGTTAAAGAATATTTGGCTGGGCCCGGCGGCGTGGCCTAGCAGCTAAAGTCCTTGCTTGAACGCCCCGGGATCCCATATGGGCGCTGGTTCTAATCCCGGCAGCTCCACTTCCCATCCAGCTCCCTGCTTGTGGCCTGGGAAAGCAGTGGAGGACGGCCCAAGGCTTTGGGACCCTGCACCCGTGGGGAGACCTGGAAGAGGTTCCTGGTTCTCGGCTTTGGATCGACGCAGCACCGGCCATTGCGGCTCACTTGGGGAGTGAATCATCGGATGGAAGATCTTCCTCTCTGTCTCTCCTCCTCTCTGTATATCTGACTGTAATAAAATAAAATAATCTTAAAAAAAAAGAATATTTGGCTTCCATTCCCAAAACTGCTTCATTGTGTGAATTAGAAATTGGGGGGTTTAACTATCATGCAGAGGTTGCAAAAGTTCAGAAAATGATTCAAAGTTTCAATGCAAAAGGGTGCTGCTTCCCACTGAGTCAGTCTATTTCAGAAAGATTTCCTAGAATACGCAGCCAATAACTCCCACTCACATCTCCTTAGAAACATCAGGAGGAAAAGCAAATGGCAATATGTGGGGGAGAAAGGATGTTAGCTTTCTTGTCCAAGGTGGAGAAATAAGAATTCATCCACAGTGCTGCTGCTACTACAGTGAAACATGTTGCTAGATGTGCTGTGGGGAGTGACTGAGCAGTAACTAGTTAACATCAAAAACATGGATAACTGCGACCTGGGAAACCCCCTGAGGCACTTGTCCAAAAGAAAATTTGTACAACACACACACACACATACACAAGCTCTGTAGAACAAGTACATGGGTAATTATACTTCGCAGTAAATCAGTGGTTAGTTACCAAATATTAGATGGCTAAGAGAGCTAATATGGTAACCAGTAATTTGTGAAATATCTACTTGATAGAAAATGGCAAATAAAACGTGGAAGAACAGTAGCTTTATTATTAAACTGAAATAATACCAGACTAGAAATTGTAGAAAGCTACACAAAACATATTATTCATGTAGATAATAAGCATTAAAGCAAATTGCTTAAATACAAAGGTGTATAAAATATACACATTTTCCTTAGCAATAAATTTTTTAAAGATTTATTTTTATTGGAAAGACAGACACACAGACAGAAGGAGACACAGAGAGCAAGATCTTCCAGTTGTTCGCTCCCCAAGTGGCTGCAACGGCCAGAGCTGAGCTGAGCCAATCCGAAGCCAGCAGCCAGGAACTTCTTCCAGGTCTCCCTTGCAGGTGCAGGTCCCAAGGCTTTGGGCCATCCTCATCTGCCTTTCCAGACCCCAGACATGGAGTTGTATGGGAAGTGTAGCAGCCAAGATACGAATCAGCACCCATATGGGATCCCAGTGTGTGCCAGGTGAGAACTTTAATCACTAAGCCACCACACCAGGCCCAAAAATATGTCAAATTTATATTAATGGTTCTCTTTGCTGAAGGTGAGTGAATGAAATTGAACTGAATGATATTTGATAGTTCTATTTAGAACAAATCTACATTTGTTCATTTTACTGTAGATGTAAACAATGTTCCCCTTATATGATTTCAAAAAGTTAAACACTCATTGATCACTAAAAACACAATGCATGTGCCTGGTGTGGTAGCCTCGCAGCTAAAGTCCTTGTCTTGTATGCACAGGGATCCCTTATGGGTGCCGGTTTTAATCCCGGTGGCCCCGCTTCTCATCCAGCTCCCTGCTTGTGGCCTGGGAAAGCAGTCAAGGACGGCCCAAAGCCTTGGGATCTTGCATCCATGTGGGAGACCCAGAAGAGGCCTTGAGAGCGGCAGTATTGCATTTTTGTGCAACCACTCCCCTTGCAAGCTCCCTAAAGGCCTGTGATAAGGAGGGGTTTGCTCTCTTGGTCATGTGTTCAGTCTCTTTAGCACTGTTGACTCTTAGCCTCCTCAGTACCTGCTTGTTCTCTGGCTTCCTATGGACAGACTCCCAGGACAGGTAGCCCCTGAGCATAGCCCTGGTATGTCTGTATTCCTCTGTTCATGGCTTGAGCGGACAGTAAAGATGTTAATGCTAAGATCATTTGTATTTCTAATTTGTGTACTTTCAAGAGTTCCGGGAGAGGTGAGGCCTAGCAGTAATGAAATGTGGACAAAGAAGCCAGGGAAAGGTGAATATAGCTTTGTAAGTGTGCCCAGCTTGTTCGCTGTATGTCTCCTAGGATAACTTATATTGCTGGGGGGAAATGGGACATAGGCCTTCAGTTTAATCAAGTTTAGGTCTTCGGAGTAATGTCCATTTGTTCTTCTCAGGGTTTCGGTTCAGACTGGATTGCCACATGGACTTGTCATTTGCTAATATCTAGTGGACCCTGTTCTCACCAAGTTGGGCTTATTATACCCTAGACTTGTCTGGCATGATCTCACTCACACTCCATGACATTCATATAATTTCATAAGCAATTAAATTGTTAGTTTCTACTTGGCATTTCCTTCAATCCAGGAACAACTTTTATAAAGGACTGGGCTGCAAGGTAGGCATCTGGCCAGCAGTGCAGCAGCTGCTCAGGATGCCTGCATGCCACATCAGAGTGCTTGACCTAGCCATGGCCCCTGGCTCCGGAGTCCAGCTTCCTCAATGCAGAGCCCGGGATACAGCATGGATGGTTCAAGTGCTGAGCTTTTAAAGGAACAGCTTTGGCCAGGTCAGCACTGACAGTATTATTTCAGTGGTGAACCCGTTGGTGGGTTCTCATTCTCTCTCCTTCCACCTTCTCTGCTTCTCCAACTTAAAAAAAAAAAAAAGTATTAGAATCTCCAAAAATCGTGTTAGTTGGTTATTTAAATGTTAAGCACACATCATGGAGTTCAAATGTATATGGAAAAACAGAATGAAATGACAAGTTTATTTGGGTGTGAAATATTTTGAAATCCATACAAAGATTTCTACACACCTTACAGTTCTCATAGAATTTCTAAAGATCCTTCATAATGGATTGCAAATGTTTGTACTAAAATAAAACTTTCCTAAAAGGAATTTAGAGGCAAAAGATACACAGAGAGAGAGAGAGAGAGAGAGAGAGAGAGAGACAGAGAGAGACAGAGAGGAAGAAAATGGACAGAAGTGAGAGTTTCCATCAACTGGTTCACATCCCACTGCTTGAATTAGCCTGAAGGTCAAAGTCAGGAGTTGGAAGCTCAATGCACATCTCCCACATTCCCCAACTCCTTGAGCCATTACAGGATCTGCGCCTGCAGGAAGCTGGACACAATGTTTGGAGTGGTGGAAAACATACGCAGGTTCTTCAGCCTGTGATAGGCTTGTCCTAGCTGGCAGCTTAACTGCTACGACAAGTGCCTGTCACTGAAGTTATGTTTTCACTTTTCACAAATATTTTGAAGTACAAAATGAAGGAAGGGAAGACCATCCACTTAAACTGCATGCCAATATATTATAATTGTAGTATGAATAGTTTAGTGAATACTTCGGGAAATAAGTAACAGACAGACTTCCAGTGAGAATGAAACCTTCTGACATATGCTAAGTTTTTATGGTTGAGATGCTTTTGTGTAACTAATAATTTGTGAGATACATAGCCATTTATTCATTCATTTACCTCGAATTTTTTTTGGTAACATTCCCTCAGAGCTTCCACTTCCAGCTTCTGCTTGGCATCCAGAAGAGGGATTTGATTCAGCAGGTAGTCTATGTCTGCTTGAATCCTCGCATTGGCTTCTTCCAATCTCACCTTGTGTTTCTCTATCTGTTTTGCTTCACGGGTTTTATCCTCAAGATGCCATTGTAATTCAATAATATCTCTCATATAGGCCTCATGTTCTAGACAGAGGATGATCAGAACAAAAAATAATCAGAGTGTAAAATAAAAAATATAATTTGTAAATTAATAGTTTGTGACAAATTTCATTTATTATGATCACATCTAAAACAGTTACTTTATACAAATGTTGCAAGAAAACACGAAACAGGGGCATTCCAAGGCCACCTGGAAATAAAATGGTGAGGTAAAATAGAAACAGCAGAAAAGAAAAAACACAAAGGGTTATGATTTTCTTATGATACAGTTAAAAGCAGGGCAGAATTAACTGAAAGTTATGAATGACAAATATTAACATAAAAACAGATCAATAATCTCACAACAACAAAGAAACAGCAAGCAGCTGTATAAATCCAACAATCATAGCGTGAACTGAGTTAGGGCCGACAGGGAGAAAGTTATAAATACTATCAAGCAACATGTAAGAAAATTGAAATAATGTTTTACTAAATAGGCATGAACCTTCCCAAGCTATTATGCTACTTTTAAATATTTTATTTGCATTTACATTTTTCTTATGTTGCTGTGACTTCTTCCAAGTACTTCGTTTCGACTTCACATTTAGCTATTATCTTTCTCTTCTGAGTCTAAAATATAACTTGATAAAATATTAAATTGCTAAATTTACATAGTACATCTTAACTCCTAGTACCTGTTTTTGCTTTCTAGTTCTGAAAAATAATTCTTTGCCCTTCTATTAATTTTTGAAAGGTATAAAGCACATCTATTACAATCACATGTATAACCAATATCTGAATATATTTTTAGTAAAATTCTGTGTTTAGTTTCTACTGAGTCACACTCATTGAGACTGGATTTTGTGTGTTTTATGATAAGCGACACTATTCCTCTCATAACTTTGTCTGAGTTCATTTTTTAGCACCCAGGTTGAAACTTTAGTCTTACAGAAAATAAAAAGTCTTCACTCCTACCAGACACCTGGCTTAATTGCTAAAACAGAGCATTTAAACAATTGCAACTTAACTATTTCAGACACATCTAAATGACAAGCATGTTCACAATCAGTACATTAAGAATACTCTGCAAAAGCTGTTTTCCTCCACTGAATGAGTGAAACAGTCCAGTTTCCCTGATACTCAACCTGAGTGGTTTGTTATGTATTACTCCTACGCTGGGGATGCAGGCCTTTGCATTCTGAGCTGCATGACTTGATCTTCAATTAGACCTGCCACATTGGGTTAGCTTCAGCTTTATTTCTGGTTTCCTATATCTGACAGATATATCAAAACGGAGAGCCCCCAGGACATCAAAGCTTTGAGAACTCCCTGAAGACTGACTCTGACAGCAATGTCTACGTACTTCCGAAGTTTCCATTCCAAATTGAAAAACTGGTCCTCATGTAGTTGACATTTGTTTGACAACTTACCAAAGCATTTTAAAGGATTCTTAAAATCAAGATTCATTTATATATCTGAAAATTGATATAACCTTGATATCACTGAGTTCTTCCCTGATTGCATAGCTGAAGTTATAACTGGATATTTTGACTGACAAAATTCTAATTTCACCATGATGTAACTAAATCTAAAAATTTTTCTAAGCACAATGAAAATACTTTAAAAACAATGATTTTAAAATAAATAACAAAGAAATCACAAAGGGGTTAAAAATTTTCCTAAATAGAAAATAACAGTCAAGAGATCATTTTAATATACGTTGCAATAACGGCAAAACAATTCAAATTAGGACGCAGTTACAAGGTACAAGATACCACGAATCAAATTGATCTTCACTATCCTCCCCAGTGGGATAGACATTTCCTTGTCTGATAGATTCTCAGTTTGATGCTTCACTTATTTTGGTCAACGTTTAAGAGAAGGGAAAATCAAACCGTTTCAAGCCAGCACCCTGAGCAGCACACTGTTTCTACCTATCCTTTGATATTCTGGCCATTTGCCATGTGAAAGACATATGCTTGGGAAGCTGCTAGCCAAAGAGAATTACAGATACATGAAGCAGACATGAACCAAACAGCCTGGAGCCAACCCATTGATTTTGCAGTCTGAAGATATGAAGAATATCCATTGGCAAGTCCATGAATCCATGAGTCAGTCAAAATGACTCTCTCTCTCTCTCTCACACACACACACACACACTCTGAACCACTGAGTTAATACATGCAGTTTATTATATTATTATAGTAAAACTTAATAATTCACATGTCAATCCAAAAGAAACTAAGTAAGATTCTAAGTTTATTAATTACTGACCTATTAGTGGCACCCTGATGAGCATTTATAAGCGGATAATTATCTTTATCACTTCTGAAAGGTCAGCAGCCCAAAGCTCTCCAAAGCTTCCTCTGCTCATCCTACATTGATATTCCAACTCCCCGCCTTGAGCATCTCTCATTCATGGGACGCTTACAATCCTGCCCGCTGGGATGAATTTGAATTTCCCTTTGCATTTCCCATGTTGGGAGAGGAATGCAGCAGAGCTCCAAGTTCCGCCAACATATTATTCAAATCCATTCATACACCAAGATATGATTCTTTCTGATTCCATTAAATGGTCATGAAGCCATAAATACAGGTTATGAAAAAAGACAATCACTCTATAGAAGCAAGAGTAATGGCGGTGCCAAGGGAATCTGCAGATGCTTATTGGGCATGATATGTACCCTTCAATTTTGCAAGGGAATACTTTTATGGGCATCCAATTTGGTAATTTGTAGGATCATACAGTCCCCAATTCATGATGGGAAACCTATGTCTAGTAATCTTTCTTGACAGTGAAATGACAACATTTCTGGATTTCAGGAGGAAGATGTAATAGACTCACAGTGAACAAGCAGGAAAAGGCAGTCAGGGCTATAAATACCCTTATGCTAGCTAATCTTCTCTATTATCGCCCCATGGCCTCATGCCACTAATCCTTATTCATTGGGCCAATTATTGTAAAATATAGCTTTTTTGGTATGACTGATTGGATGACTTGGCAGAATAACACTGAGACAGAAACACACATAATTACACAGAGAGAGAACTTGATGTCTTGGTTACTGCCCAAATGTCCGTAACAGCTAGGGCTGGGCCAGGTTGAAGCCAGGAGTCTGGATTTCGATTCAGGTCTCTCAGGTGGCCAAATAATTTACCCAAAACCCTCTAGCTTTCCAGACACATCAACAGGAACCTGGATCAGAAGTAGAGGGGAACCAGGATTTGAAACAGCACTATATAGGATACAGGCATTTCAAGCAGCAGCTAAACTACTGTGTCAAAATGCCCACCCTGCTAAACACATCTGTCACATAGCCCAATATGAGTCAGCTTCCTGGAGCACAAAACAGATCGTGTAAGTGCAAGTAGGGACTGGAGAGTGGGGAGTGTTGTGAAGGAATGAATCTGGAGGCATAACAAGAAAGTAATTTCATAAACAAACACAAAAAAGCTAGGGCACGGCGCAGAAGCCTAGCAGCTAAAATCCTCACCTTGCACATGCTGGGATAGCTTATGGGTGCCGGTCTAATCCCAGCTTCTCCAGTTCACATCCAGCTCCCAGCTTGTGGCCTGAGAAAGCAGTAGAGAACAGCCCGAAGCTTTACCTTAGAACCTTGCACCCACGTGGGAGATGAGCAAGAGGCTCCTGCCTCCTAGCTTCAGACAGGCTCTTCTCTGGCCGCTGCGGCCACCTGGGGAATGAACCACCAAATGGAAGATCTTTCTGTCTCTTTTTCCCCTCTGTATATCTGCCTTTCCAATAAAAATAAGAAAATCTTTAAAAACAAAAAAAAAAGAGTCCCTGGGTCTCAAAGTCCTCCAGGGTGTGACCCCAAGGACAGAGCTAGACATCATCCTTCTAAAAAAAAAAATCTAAACATAATGTCATGCTTAATGGTAAAACTTTCATGGAGGCTAGCAGTTTTTCGTATCTCATGCAAGAGTCTTGGTCTGTACGTGAAATTATGTTACTCTAGATGCTAAGGTTTTTATGGAGAGCTATAGTTAACTGTGCTGTGCCAACAGAGCAAATGACAACATGGAAAATTCTTACCATTACCTTTCTGTACAGCAAGTGGAAGTTCTTGAAGCTTCCAGATTGACCAAGCATCAATCTTTAGGCTGACCTTTTTCTTTCTTATCCTTTGATGCTTCAAAGCCTCCTCAGCTTCAGCCCGGTCACTTTCTAGACTTTTAATAAGATGGATGGCTTCCGAAAGCAAAGTTTCCATTTCTTGCCTTAATTCTGGACATATTTCATCTTAAAAAGGACATACGTATTCACATTTGTTAACAAATCAACCCAAGTAATAGGAAAATGGGTCATCACTTTACTAATGTACTTTTCAATAGTGAACAAGAGAATTACAGAAAGCTAAATTATGTTGTAATTTTGTTTTTTATAATGCAGCAACCTTTGACAAGATTTTTCAATGGACATTTTACAATCAAAATAGCTAAATCTCAGAAGCAACAATTTTTTTAAGAAAAACACACATTCTGTTCCCAAGATATGCTACAGAATTTTTGTTTTTATATTATATCTGTGCATAATTACATAATAAAATCCTAATGACTATATCAGATAAATATTCAATCTATTCAAATGGTTCCTAGAAGGAAGACATTTTACATTCCTCAGTCTTATCAAATAACCACATTGTTTCATAGGCTTGCCAGGAATTCAGCTTCCCATTTATTCAGGTATAACATAAATTAATGCCCCCTTATTGGGAGACAGTGTTTATTAATTTTTCATGTGACATGCTTTACTTTAGAGATTTGGAAGTAAGGAAGACAGATACAGGTCTTATTCCTGCAAAGAGTGACTTTGGTCAAAATTCGACATGACAAGAGTAAGTAGGTCTCAACACTGTGGCAGAGCAAGCTGAAATGCCACCTGCAAAGCCAGCAAGGCACAAGATCAAGACCCAACTGCTCCCCTTCAATATAGTTCCCTACTTCGTGCCTGGGAAAGCAGCAGATGCCAGCCCAAGTGTCCCATGGGAGATCTAAATGTAGTTCCAGACACCTGGCTTCTGCCTGGTCCAGTCCCAGCCATTGCCGCTATTCAAGGACTGGAAAAGTGAACATGACAGATTTTTCTGTCTATCTGTATGTCTGTCTCCCTCTCTCTCTTCATTCACTTGCTTCCTCTGTTTCTCAGTGCGTATGTCTGTGTGTGTGTGTGTATATCCCTTTCTCTCTAACTGCCTTCAAAACGACTAAACCTTTTGTTGTTGTTATATATTTAATGAGATTCATCTAAGAAGTTCAGGACACCAATTTGCAAAGGTAAATTCCATTTGTGAGGACAAAGCTAGATCACAGATAATGCTGGGGCTGAGGAATGGCCCTGATTTTTGGCAGTATCTATGAAACCACAGCTTCCTGATCAACATGTAAACACAAAATATCAGGACAGACAAGGCTATCAAAAAGCTGAGGTTGGGGCAGACAGCTGACCTGGAGCATAAGATGCAATTCAGGACACCCACATCCTGTATAGGAGTGCCTGGATTCAAATCCTGACTCCAATTCTGATTCCAGATCTTCCTGGTAACGCACATCCTGGGAGGCAGGGAGTGATGACTCAAGTGGCTGGTTCCTGGACACCCATATGTACGATTTACACTGGGTTCCAGGTTTGTGGTTTCAAGAGGACCTAGTTCAATTTGTTGGATGTATCTGGGGAATGATATAGTGAATAGGAATTATCTGTCACCTCTCTCTGTCTGCCTGTTCAATAAATTAAATACTTTGTAAGAGCTGATGTTACAAAAGCATATAGTAAAAACATCAAGAGGAAAGTTTAAAGCAACTCATCAATTTCTTTGCTTTCTTTCCTTTCTTTCTTTCTCTTCTCCACCTCCCTCCTCCTTTCCCTTCTCTTTTTCTTGCTGGTTTTGAATAATAAATTTAATAATCTGCTGTTATATGATATTATTATTATTATTATATAATGGGTCCAAAATGGTTACAAGTGCAAGGTCAACAGTCACACAGTCTGCTTCTCAATCAGTGGCTTTGTCTAGCAAGTTCGGTGCATTCTGACAGAATTTTGGAGAGCACAAATGTCTGTTCTAACACAAAATGATGATTTTTTTTCTACAATAGTTCCTCATTTAAACTTTTAAAATATATTGCTTTAATTTGCCAAATTCTACTGTATCCTAGATACTTTATGTTATTAATTATCTTTTAATGAAAATATGCTTATAGAATACTTTGTTC
Organism: Ochotona princeps; assembly: GCF_030435755.1. Taxonomy (NCBI): domain Eukaryota; kingdom Metazoa; phylum Chordata; class Mammalia; order Lagomorpha; family Ochotonidae; genus Ochotona; species Ochotona princeps. Next base: position 31,532,875 of record NC_080849.1, on the reverse strand, counting down.
TATATATGAACATTCAACAGAGGTAATGCCTTGCATATATACATTCATACATCTATGTGCACACATACACATACATGATGTTTCATTATGTTTTTATTATGTTTGGACAAATTTTATTTTTTCTGTCCCTATAATGCTATTCTCAAAAAAATGCCTATTACGTAACTTGAGTTGGTTGCAATTCATTGTGTATAAAATCTAATTATTTTCCAAATATCATCTCAATCAGTTTTGCTATTTCATGTTGATTTATCAAGGATTTACCTGCAAGTTAATTTTTGAACATGCTAAGCTACAATAAAGCTCCCTCATTCTGCTACTGTTTTATGTTTTAGGCCAAATGTACATGTTTAGAGTCAGCATATTTGTAATTCATTTTTACTATGACTGTAACAATTAATATGTTCATATCTTAACATATGTCATTTGAAAACTTGATAGGCAACTAATGAAGTTGTCATCTTCTTTGTAGATAACAATTGCACAAGGAAAACATACAAATGTAGCCTTATTGTTAGCAAAGTATTTCAACAATGAAATACTCTTGCTATTAAAAATTCTTATTAGGCGTTCTTCACTCATTTTCTCTGCCATGAATTTTTGTGGCAAGGGAAAAACAAAGTCTCAACTGTAATCCCAGCAATATATTTAAGCAACGAACATTTGCCCTAGTGGTTTAGATGCCCATGTCCCACATCAGAATGTTTGGGTTTGACTCCTGGCTCCACCTTCAACAGCAGCTTCCTGCCAATGCAGATTTTGAGGGATGGAAAAGATGGCCTGAGGAACTGGACTGCTTCCACCCATGTGGAAGATCTGAATTTCAGTCTCAGTTTTCGGTGGCAGCTTAGTCCAAGGCTAGCTGTTGCAGACATTTGGAAAAGGAATGAGCAGATGGAAGGTTTTCTATTTTGCTGTTTTCCTCAATCTCTCTTTCTTTCTCCCTTTTTCTTGCTGTACCTCTGCCCCTCAAACAA